>NW_012116377.1:727724-754740 GCF_000951035.1 Colobus angolensis palliatus
AATTAATTAATTAATTTAAAATGTTTTGTTGCTGCAGCTTCCTCTTTAATTTCCTTTTATGTGGTGGGTTTGTTCCTTTTTTACAAATTCCTTTTCATTCCTTTTAGTGAGGTTTTGGAAAGGGTACAGGGATAAATGCATGTGATCCACTGCCCTTTTCAGAGAAATTACGTCCTATGTCTCGAGAAATCTAGTTTTTATATGTTTATTTGTAAGAATAATACATTTTGAAACTAATTTATTATATTAGCTATTCAATAAATGCATTTAGTTTTTTTTCATATACCAGAGTTCAAGTTGATTAAATTAACAGATATTATCGTTGTCTCCATGAAGCTTGGCTCTATTGTAGCAGAGATTAAACAAGCATTCAAACAAATATGAAAAATTTAACTGTAGGGAATGGATGTGTAAATTACCCATTATCAAAACAAAACACAAACAAAAGAGGAAAAAACAGCTCTGAGAAATGATGATAGAGTGTGCATAATTAAGACTGAACATGCAGGAAATATTTTAAAGATATATCGTTTAGCAGAGATCTAAACCATTGCCAGAAACTTGCAAGGCCAGGAGTAGGGGCAGTGGATATAGGGGCCATTTCAGGCAGATGAAATCATGATGGGGATGGGTGGGTACAGTTTTGTGCATTTGAAGAACTATGAAGGCCACTGTGGCTACAGCTTATTGTTGGGTAGGGGGGTGCAGAGAGGGTTATTAGGTTGTAGAGACTGGCAGATCACTGAGGAACTTTTACGAGCAAGTTCATTTTGAGCAGAACAGTTCCACGCTAAATATCACTCTGGGTGCTAAGGGTGCAAAACTGGAAATGCGGGAAGCTAGAAGAAATGCTGCTTTAGTGTCCAAGCAAAAGGTAATTTTGATTTGGATTAGCCAGTTGGAGATTGGAAGAACAATTTCAAGACATATTTAGACCTGCTGTAAACAGGATTGTTATGTGAATTGTAGAAAGAGATTGATGCTGGAATGTTTTCACTTTTTGGGGTTTGAGGTATTAACTCAGGGCCTTAGATAGTATTTTTAAATCCATTCCCTTTCCTAGTCTCTACTTTTGTGGCAAATAAATCTCCCAAAATAATAAGCACTGCACAGTTACTTTATGCAAGAATATAAGTAGATTAGGTGTGATCAGAATCATTCCATAATCATCAAAGATGAGGTTCAGGATATTTATGTATCTTCATCTTTATATATCTTCATCTTTCTTGCAATCTTCTAGTAGTATCACATTGCCTCCTGTCTTGTCTTCCCTTTCCTCTCAGGTTAAAACTAGATTCTGTTCCTCTATTGTAGCCCTTACTGAGCTCCTCCTTCTCTCAATGTTATCATAAAATTTGGAGGCAAACTTAACCATAACAAACCACATTCTAACCACAGATGAATCTTCCCTCTCCATAGTTCATTCCATACTCATTTAGCACATTAGTCTTTATTCAGAAACTGCTCTCTGTGGATTATTTTTCTTTTCTGTCTCCATGAGTTTATCTGCAAATTATGTTTATTACTGAATCATCCCAGATTTTCCACCCCAGGAAAAATGTAGTGCTCCAAACAACCCTGATAATATGAGAATTACCCTCATTTATAAATGTTTATAACACTAGATTCATTTCTTAAGAAATTAAGACAGGGCCAAGACATCTGTATAATTACCAAGCTTTCAAAGTCTGCAGGGAACTTTAAACTACTGTTTAAAAATAATCTGTTTCCTGAAAACCTCCTTCACTTTCTAGTCTGACTTTTACTCATTTTCTCTGCTTCCCTAATCTGTTTGTCAAATTGCCCCAGTCATGGTGTGAGAACTGTATAAGCAACTCAATTTTTTATGAAAATTAAATTGTGGTTGTCTTTCGTATCTATTATAAACGTTTAATCTCTCCCAGAACACAAAAAAGTGAATGTTTGCTTTTATATTTTCTTTCAGACTGAATCAAAGTTGAGACCAAGAAATTATTTCTGAAAAAGGATATTTATGGAATAGAATCATCCTGATGGGAGATAATGGAAAACCTTACAAAACACAGCATTGAGTGTTCAAGTTTCAGAGGTGATTGGGAATGTAAAAGCCAGTTTGAGAGAAAACAGGGATCTCAGGAAGGACATTTCAGTGAAATGATATTTACTCCTGAAGACATGCCCACTTTCAGTATCCAACATCAGAGAATTCATACTGATGAGAAACTCCTTGAATGTAAGGAATGTGGGAAGGATTTTAGTTTTGTATCGGTCCTTATTCGACATCAGCGAATTCATACTGGTGAGAAACCTTATGAATGCAAAGAATGTGGCAAGGCCTTTGGTAGTGGTGCAAACCTTGCTTACCATCAAAGAATTCACACTGGTGAGAAGCCTTTTGAATGTAAAGAATGTGGGAAGGCCTTTGGTAGTGGCTCAAACCTTACTCACCATCAGAGAATTCATACTGGTGAGAAACCCTATGAATGTAAGGAATGTGGGAAAGCCTTTAGTTTTGGATCAGGCCTTATTCGACATCAGATCATTCACAGTGGTGAAAAGCCTTATGAGTGTAAGGAATGTGGGAAGTCCTTTAGTTTTGAATCAGCCCTTACTCGGCATCACAGAATTCACACAGGTGAGAAACCTTATGAATGTATAGATTGTGGTAAAGCCTTTGGCAGTGGTTCAAACCTTACTCAACATCGGCGGATTCATACTGGTGAGAAACCTTATGAGTGCAAAGCATGTGGAATGGCCTTTAGCAGTGGTTCAGCCCTTACTCGGCATCAGAGAATTCATACCGGTGAGAAACCATACATATGTAATGAATGTGGGAAGGCCTTTAGTTTTGGATCAGCCCTTACACGACATCAAAGAATTCATACTGGCGAGAAACCTTATGTGTGTAAGGAATGTGGGAAGGCTTTTAATAGTGGCTCAGATCTCACTCAACATCAGAGAATTCACACTGGTGAGAAACCGTATGAGTGTAAAGAGTGTGAGAAAGCCTTTAGAAGTGGTTCAAAACTTATTCAGCATCAAAGAATGCATACTGGTGAGAAACCTTACGAATGTAAGGAATGCGGGAAGACCTTTAGTAGTGGTTCAGACCTTACTCAACATCACAGAATTCATACTGGTGAGAAACCCTATGAATGTAAGGAATGTGGGAA
The DNA here is from genome assembly GCF_000951035.1 of Colobus angolensis palliatus. Lineage (NCBI taxonomy): Eukaryota > Metazoa > Chordata > Mammalia > Primates > Cercopithecidae > Colobus > Colobus angolensis. Next base: position 730,877 of record NW_012116377.1, read on the forward strand.
GGCCTTTGGTAGTGGCTCAAAACTTATCCAACACCAGTTAATCCATACTGGTGAAAGACCCTATGAATGTAAAGAATGTGGAAAGTCCTTTAGTAGTGGTTCAGCTCTTAATCGGCACCAGAGAATACACACTGGTGAGAAACCCTATGAATGTAGGGAGTGTGGGAAGGCTTTTTGTAGTGGCTCAAGCCTTACTCAGCATCAGAGAATTCATACAGGTGAGAAACCTTATGAATGTAAGAACTGTGGGAAGGCTTATGGGAGGGGTTCAGAGTTTCAGCAACATAAGAAAAGTCATAATGGTAAGAAACTCTGTGAATTGGAGACTATAAATTGAAATTATGTGCTGAAGGAAGGACTCTAAACATATGACATAAGAAAATTCATAGTGGTGAAAATCTCTACAAATAGAACTAAGGTACAAATGCCTTACTTATGCTTCACAGGTTAGTCAGTCTAAGAAAATTTATACAGGAAAAAAATCACCCCAAATAAAATAAATATTTGAAGATCCTTATCTATATTCATTCCTTCATTACTTTGGAAAATTCTTACTTGTGAATATTAAAAATGAAAAAAATCATTTATTGTATTTTGCCTCTATTTTAAACATTGCAAAACTCATTTCTGGGTTAACACTACTATATTTTTTCAATGATCTTTTTTTTTGTATTATACAGAATTACTGATTCATCTAAAAGTTATTTATTGCAAGTCTAAATTTATCCTTTTCTTCTTTCCTGATTATCGTCCTAACACCATTTATTCAATAACCTTGTCCATTTCATAGTGTTTTTTATCGACTATTTGATGGTAAGATACATTTGTATTCACATAAAGTTTGGATATCAGGTCGGTGGGTTTTTTTCTTTTCTTTTTTTTTTTTTGAGACAGAGTCTCACTCTTTTGCCAGGCTGAAGTACAATCTTGGTTCACTGCAACCTCCACCTCCCGGGTTGAAGTGATTCTCCTTCCTCAGCCTGCCGAGTAGCTGGGGCTACAGGTGCCCGCCACCACGCCCGGCTAATTTTTTGTATTTTCATTAGAGACGGGGTTTCACCATGTTGGCCAGGATTGTCTCGATCTCTTGACCTCGTGATCCATCGGCCTCAGCGTCCCAAAGTGCTGGAATTACAGGCATGAGCCACCGTGCCTGGCCCAGTGTTTGTTTTTTAAATTTGCGTATATGTATCTATGTTTCATCTTGTTTATGGTGAATAACTGTTACTTTTAAGTATCCTTTAATACCTGTATCTTTTGTTTTAGAAGATTGTTTACTTTCCTTTTATAAAATTATACTCTCCATTCTGCAAAACAGCTTTCCCTCATCATACTGTAGATAAGAAGAAAAAAAGGATATGGTTACCTGTAATCTTACCAATCACAGATAATCACTGTCAAACTTTTGGAGCAAATCCTTTAATACTATCTCTCTCATTGTTTTGGAAACAAGGCATGATTATGCTATACTACAACCAGCCCTTAGTATTTTTTGTCTGTAAATATGTTGTTACCATTTTATTGGCTTTATAGTATTCACCTGTCTTTATCAAACCCCAATTTTGTCAAATATTAAAAATTTTGCCATTACAAACACGTACCTTGATGGCCCCTTTTCAGTGTGTCTGCATTATTTATTTATTGTTCATTTCAGAGATAATATGTCAATTGCTTTTGCATATAAAAGATTTTTACATTACAGATAAAGCCGGCCTTTCCTTTGAGCAGCATTCCTGGCCTCAGTTCCTTTCCATTGTTAACCAATTTACTTATTCTTCTAGATCTTTTTATATGCATCTGTAACATACCTATGATAATGTGGGTAGAATCAGAATACCTAAGAGCCTTATTGTGTGGATTCTATAATTGTGCCTATCACATAATAAATGCTTAGTGAATGTTACCCATCACCATTATCTTCTCAAACTTCATTTTTATTATTTATAGAAAAACTTTTAGCCATGATCCATACCTTACTCAACAACAGAGACCCTGTAATGGAGAAAGACATTCATTTAAATGAATGTAGGCAAAGTTTGACTGACATTAATTCCTTGTTGAATAAGAATATTTGCTGCCAGGCACAGTGGCTCACGCCTGTAATTTCAGCACTTTTGGAGGCCAAGGTGGGTGAATCACTTGAGGCCAGGAGCCTAGCCAACGTGGTGAAACCCCATCTCTATTAAAAATACAAAAATTAGCCAGGCATGGTGGCGTGTGCCTGTAGTTCCAGGTACTTGGGAGGCTGAGGCATAAGGATTGCTTGAACCTGGGAGGTGGAGGTTGCAGTGAAACAAGATCGCACCACTGAACTCCAACCTGGGTGACAGAGCAAGGTTCTGTCTCAGAAAAAATAAAAATGAAAAAAATTCATTTGTCCTACAGAAAATATAGTAAGATTACAAAGTGTGAGAAGACAAATACACTATAAAATTTGTACCAGGGTAGAAGTAAAAAAACTATGGCAGTATTCTCCATTGAAATCCAAATACTAATTCAGTACTCATCTGCATGATTCTTTGCTTAAAAATAAAATGCAGGCAGGCACAGTAACTCATGCCTGCAATCCCAACACTTTGCGAGGCTGAGGCAGGAGGATTGCTGGAAGCCTGGTGTTTGAGACCAGCCTGGGTGACATAGCAAGCCCCCGTCTCTACAATAAAAGTTTTAAAAAGAATGAGCCAAGCATGGTGGCCTCCAGCTACTAGAGGCTGCAGTGGGAGGACCAGTTGAGCCCAGGAATTCAAGGCCTCAGTGCGCTATTATTGTGCCACTGCACTCTAGCCTGGACAACAGAGTAAGACCCTGTCTCTAAAAATAAATGAATAAATTAATTAAAATCAAATAAATTATTTTTTAAATAAATGGCACTGAATAGATTACATAGCAAAACTTGTGAGGACCTGTAATATAGAGAGGAAATTTTATAGCTCTAAATTCATTCGTTAGAATATTAAAGAAATTGTTGGCCGGGCGCGGTGGCTCAAGCCTGTAATCCCAGCACTTTGGGAGGCCGAGACGGGTGGATCACGAGGTCAGGAGATCGAGACCATCCTGGCTAACACGGTGAAACCCTGTCTCTACTAAAAATACAAAAAAAAAACTAGCCGGGCGAGGTGGTGGGCGCCTGTAGTCCCAGCTACTCGGGAGGCTGAGGCAGGAGAATGGCGTAAACCCGGGAGGCGGAGCTTGCAGTGAGCTGAGATCTGGCCACTGCACTCCAGCCTGGGCGACAGAGCGAGACTCCGTCTCAACAAAAAAAAAAAAAAAAAAAAAGAAATTGTAAATAAAGAAACCAAGCATATAATCCAAGAAGTTGGAGAAAGAATAACTACAACAAAAACCCTAAGGAAAATGGGAGAGAAAAATAATTTTAGAATAAAAAAATCTAGATCAATAATCACAACCTGCTGTTTTGAAAACAAAATAGTAGCAGTTCTCATAAATAAAGGTATATGAACATGAATGCAAAAATGACATTGCTCTACAGACTTTACAGATTACAAGTTGAGCATCCTTAATTTGAAAATTCAAAATCTGAAATGCTCCAAATTCCAAAACTTTTTGAGCTCAACATGATGCTCAAAGATAATATCAGACTTTTGGATTAAGTATGCTTACCTGGTAAGTGTAATGCTAATATTCCAAAATCCAAAACACTTCTGGGTCCCAAGCATTTTGGATAAGGGATACTCAGCTTATGTGTATTACTATTACATGTAACCTTTTAATAATTATTTTGAAAATTAAAATGAACATTTTAGTAAAAGGATTTTAATCACGAGAATTGACTCAAAGTGGCATAGAAATGGGTATTATATAAGGGATATAAAGCAAAAACTATATCTAGGAAGGCTGGGGAAAAAAATCCTGTGGCCAAAGTCTCCTTTATACTCCCTTACCCCCCAGTCAGGTCCCTTGAGTGAGTATTTCGGCATTCAATCACATTTTGCGTCAGAAAGAACAAAAGATGAAAATATATCAGCATTAGTATATTTTATAATTTTTAAATTTGAGATAATTAGATCTTTTAATTTTTAAGATATGGAAATGATTAAAAACAGACTAACTTATGAACTCTTAAGATGCCACATATAAAATGCATCACTTTAAATATACAACTAATTTTTAAAATCCTGCAGATTAATCTGTTGTAGATATATATTGAATCCCACTTTCAGAGATGGGTAAAAAGTGCATTTTAGAACTGATAAACTACTTCATCAATGATTTTAATGGTTTCTTTAGATTTTCAAATTTGTTGATATTGGCAAACATAATTGGCTTTCAGTTTTCAGTCTCTCTATATATTTGTATTTCTATTCGTAGTTTTATTTTTAAACCACTTTATTCTTCTAAATTGAATTGAAAGAGTCCCATTCATTTTACTTGTTTTTTTTAAAAAAATCTTATCTGGGTTTTCTTTATGCTTTTGACTATTTTTGTTTGCTTTCGCTATTTTAAAAATATATTTCACTATTTTCTTTTTATCTGTGTGTATTTCTGTTGAGTACTGTGCTTAGTTAATATATTTCAGTCCCTTTTAAATTGAAAGCATTTAAGGCTACAAGATTTCCTTTGAAAATTGCTATATCTGGGGCCTATTGTTTTTCTTCTTCTTCTTTTTTGAGATAGAGTCTCGCTCTGTCACCAGGCTGGAGTACAGTGGCGTGATCTCGGCTCACTACAGCCTCCACCTCCCAGGTTCAAGCAACTTTCCTGCCTCAGCCTCCTGAGTAGCTGGGACTACAGGTGTGCATCACCACGCCCGGTTAATTTTTGTATTTTTTAGTAGAGATGGGGTTTCACCATGTTGGCCAGGATGGTCTCGATCTCTTGACCTTGTGATCTGCCCGCCTCAGCCTCCCAAAGTGCTGGGATTACAGGTGTCAGCCACCGTGCCCGGCCCCATAGTTTTTTAAAAAATTAACTTCTAGATAATTCTTATTTTAATCTTGATTTATTTTTGATTCACTAGTTACGTAGGTGTCTGTATGTTTGTGTGTGTTTCTAAATTTTCAAAAACTTGTGAAAAAGATTTAGCATATGAAGTTATAATGTGTGTGATCTGTGAAACTTCATTAAAAAGTTAAAACATTAATTTATTATTTTTGGCCAAATACAGGTTAGGTTTTTAATATGTTTTATAGATATATGATGTGAAATGATATATATTCTCTATAAAACACAAAGTTCTATTTAATTATATTAAGCTTGGTGATTACATTATTTATATATCCTCTGATTAATCAAGGTCTTCGGTTAATATAGAGGTTTTTTTATGTTTGATTGCTGTATTTTTCACTATGATGTTGAATTCCGATTTCTCTAATATTGAAAATTCTTTGGCCAGTAGAGCCACACTAGGTCTGTTGTGTGTCAGCTTGTTCTAGGTATATGTCCTTATAAACACCATCTAGTTAATGTTTTATTTTTAACCCAATTTGTTTTTGTATTTTAATTGGAGCACATCATATATCTATAGGCAGACTTACTCAATTCCTATGAAATCACCTTTTAAAATATATTTTTCTATTAAAGAGCAGAAAAGTAACTAAAATTCTCAAACTCTGTTGCTTTTTCCTGTGTAGCTACTCGTCATGGTCATTAATGCATTGTTTCTCTTCATCTCTCTGTTCCCTAAAGATTGAAGTTTTCTAAGACTCAGCCTTTGACACATTTACTATTTATACTTATTTTTTCCTTGGTGATTTCACCCCAATGGGTTTGTTTCCCTTGAACTCCACACTCATTACATTCAGTAGCCTTCTCTACACTTCTACTTGAATTCATTTTTATTTAGGTTTATAAAATACTGATGGTAATAGCATAAATCCTAAGTGTTATACTTGATGAAGTAATATTGTACACCTATGTAAGCACTGCTCAGACTGACATACATTTACAGCCTAAGAAGGCTTCTTTGTGCTGCTTTGCTATTAATACTCCACTGCCCAGAAATAACCCCTCTCCTAATTTCCGTAACCACAGATAAGCTTACATGTTTTTTCAATTCAGGTAAATGGAATAGTACACTGAACCCTTTTTGTGTCTGGTTTCTTTTGCTCAACATTATTTCATGCAGCAATAGGGATGGCTCTCTCAGACATAATAGATTACTCATTTTTTTTTATGTAGTGTTTTATGGGAATTGCATTGAGTTAGGGAAACTGCAGTCTGAGGGAAAAGTTTCCAGAAGACTGCGCTCATTTTAGACACCAGCCACAAGTTCAGAGGTTCCAAGGACTACCAATACTTCAGACCAGCTGACTACAAATTTGGGAGTTGTCATGACTACCCTTGATAATTCAGTATAATAATTCACAGAACGCAAGAGAATAGTAGACTTATGATTACAACTTAATTAATTAATTTATTTTTTTTTATGTTTTTTGAGACGGAGTCTTGCTGTTGTCACCCTGGCTGGAGTGCAGTGGCACGATCTTGGCTCACTGCAACCTCCCCGCTCCTGGGTTCAAGCGATTCTCCAGCCTCAGCCTCCTGAGTAGCTGGGATTACAGGTGCCTGCCACCACACCCAGCTAATTTTTGTACTTTTAGTAGAGACGAGGGTTCACCATGTTGGCCAGGCTGGTCTCACACTCCTGACCTCAAGTGATCTGCCCGCCTCGGCCTCCCAAAGTGCTGGGATTACAGGCGTGAGCCACCGCACCTGGCCTATGATTACAGATTATAGTGAAAGGGTACAAATTACAACTAGCCAGAGCAAGAGACACATAGAATGAAGTCTAATAGGGGTCCAAAGATGAATCTTCTGGTCATCCTATCTCTATGGAGTCCTGGATGGTGATACCTCCTTCCATCTACAATGTGGAATAATAAAATAAAGAGTGTTGCAATCCAGGGAAGCTCACCCTAGCCTTTGGTTTCCAGTGTTTTTCTTGGGGTTTGATAACATACTGCTCTGCCCACATAGCTGACCTTTGTCTTTCTGCCCTTCTTGCTGGTTTGTCTAGTACTGTTTGTCTGCCATCTCCAGAAGTCAAAACTGAGATAGCATGTCTCAAAACACTCATCATAAATCACATGTTATACTGTTGGGTGGCCAAAAAAGCGCCCAGCCAAACCAAGACACTGCTATTGGGCAGGACATTCCAGAGGCCTAGAGATTACCTCCCAGTACTCACAGCAAAGGCAACACCTCCCTTTGGGTGAAGTTAATTTATCACTATACAGGAATATACTTTGACTTACTCATTCTTTGGTTGATGGGTATCTGTATTGTTTCTATAGCTCTGGGAACCTTCTTATACATGTCTTTATGTAGACATATTTACTCTTTTCTATTGGCGGTATACTTCAGAATGGAATTGCTGAGTCAGAGATAGGCCTATATTTAGTAAATGTCAGTTTTCCAAAGTGATTGTACAAATTTACACTCCCACAAAGAATCTATAAGGGTTTCATCTGCTCTATATCCTTTTCACACTTAGTATTGTATAGTCATTCTAATGGGACTATACTAATATATTAGTTACTATAGTTATATATAGAAATACATAACTGTTATGTAAGTATGTAGAAAGTATTTTCACTTCCTAATGACTAATAATGTTGAATACCTTTTCATATGCTTGCTTACTAGCTTTTTTGGTATCTTGTATGCAGGGTTGGTTAGACTGGCCGTTTTAAATGCGTATCGTTTCTTTTCCTTATTGCTTTGTGTGAGTTCTTTGTGTATTTTGGATCTGGATCTGAGTTGATCCAGATCCAAAGGTATGTTGCAAAGACCTTTTGCTCTGTGGCATGCATTTCCACTCTCTTAAAGGTATGGGTTGATGAATTGGAGTTTTTAATTTTAATTAACTCCTGTTTATCAGCCTTTTTCTATATATGGCTAGAACTTTGAGTCTAAATGTTTGTGTGTGTGTGTGTGTGTGTTTTTCATGCCTACAAACTCATGAAGGCATTCTTTCTTTTTTTTTTTTTTTTTTGAGACGGAGTCTCGCTCTGTCGCCCGCGCTGGAGTGCAGTGGCCAGATCTCAGCTCACTGCAAGCTCCGCCTCCCGGGTTTACGCCATTCTCCTGCCTCAGCCTCCCCAGTAGCTGGGACTACAGGCGCCCGCCGCCTCGCCCGGCTAGTTTTTTGTATTTTTTAGTAAAGACGGGGTTTCACCGTGTTAGCCAGGATGGTCTCGATCTCCTGACCTCGTGATCCGCCCGTCTCGGCCTCCCAAAGTGCTGGGATTACAGGCTTGAGCCACCGCGCCCGGCAAAAAGGGACTCGGGGCGACGTCCGGCGCGCGGGCCGGGGCGCCCCGAACCGGCATTCTTTCTTCCCCTAGAGGTTTTATTTCACCACTTACATCTTGCCTGGGATTACAGGCGTGAGCCACTGTGCCTGGCCTATGATTACAACTTTATTATAGTGAAAGGATACATATTTCAACAAGCCACAGGAAGAGACACAGAGAATGAAGTCTGAGACAAGTTTGGTGTACAGTATGAGATTTAGTGGGTCGTTTAATTATCAGTACTGCAGATATCCAAGTTAATCCAGCATTATGTATTGAAAAGTAAATTCTTTCCCCCCGGTTATATTGCAGTTCTACCCACCTCTCATCACCTTTCCTGATAACATCCTGATCCTAACCATGGCTATATGTTACTTAGATATTTATAATAACCTCCTGATTTGTCTGTTTGTGTAGCCTTCAGGGTGTTCACAACAGCATAGCCACAGTGATTTAGGTGTTATCACTTCTATGCTCAGTTTCTGGAAAATTTGAGCAACAAATAAAGTGGTATTGGATTATAACCCAAAGTATAAAATAAATATCCATGCATTCATACTGATATGACTATATTATCAGATAAATAACTAAATAAATGGAGGAGATAAATCTCTAGTACAGAATTCCAAATAATTTATGCAGATATTCTGCCCTCAGGGAAGTGGAGCATAGCCCCCTGCTCCTTAAGTACGTGCTGTGCATAGTGACTTCCAAAGACTACTGTATGGGAAAAGGGAGAAAAGAGTAACTTCACACTGGAGAAACTTGACAAACACTCCCTCACTCAGGTGATCCAAGACCAACAAAAAGTCATCATGCTGATAGTATGAATCCTTGATATCTCTGAGGAAAATGGCACTTAACCTCTGTGATCTTCACAACCTCAGTCTAATCATGAGAAAAACATCAGTCAAATCTTAGTGGAGGAACATTCTATGCTATACTGGCCTCCTCAAAATAGTTAAGATCATTTAACATGAGGAAGAGAGCCAGGCGTTCTGGTTTATGCCTGTAATCCCAGCACTTTTGAGGGCCGAGGAGGGTGGATCACCTGAGGTCAGGAGTTGAAGACCAGCCTGGCCAACATGGTGAAACCCTGTCTCTACTAAAAATACAAAAATTAGCTGGGTGTGGTGGTTGGTGCCTGTAATCCCAGCTACTTGGGAGGCTGAGGCAGGAGATTCGCTTGAACCTGGGAGGCAGAGATTGCAGTGAGCTGAGACCACGCCATTGTACTCCAGCCTAAGCAACAAAAGAAAATTCCATCTCAAAACAAAAACAAAAACAAACAACAACAACAAAAAAGAAAAAACAAGGAAGAAACTGTCATAGCCAGGAGTAACCTAAGTAGAAATGATGACTAAATGCAATGTGTTCTCCTGCTTAGAATGCTGGAACAGAAAAAGGAAGAAAAGCTTAAAAACCTAAGAACATTTGGAATAAAGTGTAAGCTTTAGCTAATAATAATGTACCAATACTTGTTCATTAATTGTAACAAATGTACCATATAATATAAGACGTTTTCAGTAGTAGGGGAAACCAGGTGTAGGGTATATGGGAATTCTCTGTATTATTTTTATAATTATTCTGTAAATCTAAAACTGTTCTAAAATAAATTGTATGTTTTACAATAGAGAATGAAGTTGGGTACTCAAATTACTTCTAAATGGCCAGGCGCAGTGGCTCACACCCATAATCCTAGCACTTTGGGAGGCCGAGGCAGGCGGATCACGAGGTCAGATTGAGACCATCCTGGCTAACATGGTGAAACCCTGTCTCTACTAAAAATACAAAAAAATTAGCCAGGTATGGTGGTGGGCGCCTGTAGTCCCAGCTACTCGGGAGGCTGAGGCAAGAGAACGGCGTGAACCCAGGAGGCGGAGCTTGCAGTGAGCCGAGATTGTGCCACTGCACTCCAGCCTGGGCAATAGAGCGAGACTCCGTCTCAAAAAAACAAAAAACAAAAAAACAAATTATTACTAAATAGTCATTCCTGTGTATCCACAGAGCCAGATTTATCATGATTTGAGTAATGTTATTACATGGAGTCATTTATATCTAGATATTAGATCCATGTTTTACAAAAGGAACACATGTAGAGCCCAGACCACTGTTTACTGACATGCTAGGCTAAAACTCAGATTCGAGACTCAGAATCATTTTGGTCCTCTTCAACATTTTACTGCATCTAATTCCACAACTCTACTTGTTGGTTCTCCTGAACTCTAGAGCCAGTAACAGTGACCCCAAAGTAATTCTCATGATTTTGTCTGAGGTACAATTTAAATTCTCGGATGACTCCAAATCTGCAGAAATATTAATATAAAGAGAAAAAATAATAAGGTTATGTGGTGTATAGGAAAAACTGTAAATTTTACATGTGAAAAAGATTTCTGCTTATTAAAAAATACCAAAGAGGCCAAAAGATTAGGAAAAGTTACTGAAACAACAACACATGACAAACATTAACCTTACTATATAAAGAAATATATATATTTCTTAAGTATATAAAGAAGTTTGTAATCAGTAAAAATGACCAACAATGTGATGGAGAAACAGAAGAGTTTATAGTAACATGAACATGCCTGTTAAACATTTGAACAAATGATCAGTTTCTCGCATAACACAGAAATAGAAATGAAATTGTAAATTGTTCTCCTGTTTTGTTTGATCAAAAGTTTGATAAAACATTTAATAGCATACATATTCCAGAGAAGATGTTTCCTGCTCTATCTCCCAACACATACAGTGTTACTATCACAATATAGTGTGAAACCGTCAAGGCAAAAATCTTTAATCTCTTTGCCCTGATGATATCTGTCTCTACAATATCCAGTACTCCCAGGTCATTAGAGCCCTCAACCCAGGGCTCTAACTTCAATAAAATTTATACACCCATTTTCTGTTCCCATCTACCACACTAAATTCTTGTGATCTTTCTACTCTGCACTCTGAAATCCACAGTACCTTATTAGCATAATGCCCCAACCTTTTAAAAAAGCATCCTTAATTTGCCTTTTATTAATTCTTAATTTTTAAAAATTTTTATAGGTTTAGGAAGTTACAAGGGCAGCTGTGTTACATACATATATAGTGTAGTGGGGAAAGTGTTGGCTTTTAATGTACCCATTACCTAAATAACGTACATTGTACTCAATAGGAAGTTTTGTTGTTGTTGTTGTTTTCTTTGAGATGGAGTCTTGCTCTATTGCCCCCTGGCTGGAGTGCAAGGGCATAATCTCGGCTCACTGCAACCTCCACCTCCCACGTTCAAGCAATTTGCTCTGTTGCCCAGGCTGGAGTGCAATGGCACTATCTCAGCTCACTGCAACCTCCGCTTCTCAGGTTCAAGCAATTCTCCTACCTCAGCCTCCCAAGTAGCTGGGACTACAGGTGCCCACCACCACGCCCAGCCAGTTTTTCTATTTTTAGTAGAGATGGGGTTTCACCATGTCAGCCAGGCTGGTCTCAAAGTCCTGACCTCAGGTGATCTGCCCACCTTGTCCTCACGAAGTGCTGGGGTTACAGGTGTAAGCCACCGTGCCTGGCTTGTTTTTAAATTCTGTTTATGTGATGAATCATGTATTGAGTTGCATATGTTGAGCCATCCTTACACCCCTGGAATGAAATCCACTCGACTGTGCTGTTATTATCTTTTTTTACATACTGTTTGATTTGGTTTGCTAGTATTTTGCTGAAGGTTTTGATGTCTATGTTCATCAGGGATATTGGCTTGTAGTTATTTTGTGTGTTTTACCCTTCCCTGGCTTCAGTACCAGGATGACACTGGCTTTGCAAAATGAGTTAGGGAGGATTCCCTCCTATAATTTTTGGAATAGTTTCAATAGTGCTGGTACTAAGTGTTCTTCCTTGCCTGTCTAGTATAATTCAGCTGTGAATCTGTCTGGTCCTGGGCTTTTTGTTGTTGCAAGATTTTTTTCTATTACTGATTCAATTTCAATACTTATTAGTAGTCTGTTGAGGATTCCTATTTCTCCCTGGTTCAATCTTGGAAGGTTATGTGTTTCCAGGAATTTATCCACTTCTTCTAGGTTTTCTAATATGTGCATATGGTCTCTGCTGATTTTTTATATGTCTATGTTATCAGTTATAATGTCACCTTATCATTTCTGATTGTATTAATTTGAACCTTCTTTTTTTCTTGGTTAATCCAGCTAGTGGTCTGTCAGTTTTACCTTTGCAAAGAACCAACTTTTTCTTTTATTGATCTTTTGCATTCTTTTGTTCTCAGTCTCATTTTCGCCTGCTCTGATATTTGTTACTGCTTTTCTTCTGCTAGCTTTGAGTTGGGTTTGTTTTGTTTTTCTCTAGTTCCTTGAAATGTGACGTTAGGCTATTCATTTGAGATTTTCCTATCTTTTGGTGTAGGCATTTAATGCTATAAAATCCTCTCTTAGCACTGTTTTTGCTATATCTCAGATGTTTTCGTGTGTTGTGTCTCTATTTTCATTTATTTCCAAAAATTTTAAGTTTCCACCTTAGTTTCGTCATTGACCCAACAATCATTCAGGAGGAAGCTGTTTAAATTCCATGTAACTATAGTTTTGAGAGTTCCTCTTGGTATTGATATCTACTTTTATTCCACTGTGGTCAGAGAAGATATTAGATATGATTTTGTTTTTTTTTTTATTTACTGATACTTGCTATGTGGTCCAGCATATGACTTGTTTCTGAGAATGTTCCATGCACAGAAGAGAAGAGTATATATTCTGTGATTGTTGGGTAGAATGTTCTTCAGATGTCTGTTAGGTTCATTTGGTCTAGAGTCCAATTTAAGTCCAGAGTTTCTTTGTTGATTTCTGTCCCAGTGATCTGTCTAGTGCTGTCAATGGAGTGCTGAAGTCCCCTGCTATTGTTGTATTGCTGTCTATCTCTTTTCTTAGGTCTAGTAGTATTTGTGTTATGGATCTGGGTGTTGCAATGTTGGGTGCATACATATTTAGGATTGTTTTATCTTCTTGTTGAATTTATCTTTTATCATTATAAATGACCTTCTTTGTCCTTTTTAATTTTTGTTGGTATAAAGTCTGTTTTGGCCATCGTAGTGGCTCATGTCTGTAATCCCAGCACTTTGGGAGGCCGAGGCGGGCAGATCACTTGAGGTCAGGAGTTCATGACCAGCCTGGCCAACATGGTGAAACCCTGTGTCTACTAACAATACAAAAAAAAAAAAATTAGCCGGGCATGGTGGCACATGCCTGTAATCCCAGCTACTTGGGAGGCTGAGGCACGAGAATCACTTGAACTCAGGAGGTGGAGGTTGCAGTGAGCTGAGATTGCACAACTGCACTCTAGCCTGGGCAACAGAGCGAGACTCTGTCTCAAAATAAAGTAAAATAAAATATATTTGACTAACAATTTATATGTAAAAGGAAATTACAAATATATTAGACAAAATCATTCTAACAGGGTATTATGGGTTTAACTGTGTCCCCTAAAAAGATATGCTGAAGACCTAACCCCTGGTACCGGTAAATGTGACCTTACTTGGAAATAGGGTCTTGACAGATGTAATCAAGTTAAGATGAGGTCACCAGGTAACCCCAATCTAACCTGACTGGTGTCCAAATAAAAGAAAAGACATACACAGAGATACACAGGGAGAATGCAATGTGAAGATGGAGGCAGACATTGGAATCATGTATGTAAAAGCCAAGGAATGCCAAGGACTGCCAGCAGTTAACAGAGGTTAGGAAAAAGGCACAGGACAGATCCTCACTCAGAGACCTCAGAAGGAACCAAAACTGTCAGCACCCTTGATTTTAGATTTCCAGGCTCTAAACTGTAAGAGAATAAATTTATCTTGTTTTAAGTCACCAAGTTTTTGGTACTTGGTACTTTGTTATTGTATCCTTTAAAAACTAATATGTAGGAGAACCTCTGATAATGTGTATCCTAATTTGTTCTCATTACCTGTTTTAAAAAACAATATTATAAAGGTTAACAAAACGATCTTACTTTGCTTTCTGTCATTCAACCAGTATGAATTCCCTCATGGCGAATGAGGTCAGAGCGACTACCAAAAGCCTTTCCACATTCCTTACAGTCATAGGGTTTCTCACCAGTGTGAATTCTCTGATGTCGAGTAAGGTTTGAGCCTTTATTAAAGGCCTTCCCACATTCATTACATTCATATGGTTTTTCATCTGTATGGATTCTCTGATGTTGAATAAGTTCTGAGCTCTGAATAAAGGCCTTTCTACATTCTTCACATTCATAGAGCTTCTCACCAGCATGAATTCTATGATGGTTAGTAAGTGTTGAGGCACTATTAAAGGCCTTCCCACACTGCTTACATTCATAAGGTTTCTCACCAGTATGCATTCTCTGATGCTGAATAAGCCTTGAGTGTTGAGTAAAGGCTTTCCCACATTCCTTACATTCATAAGGTTTCTCACCAGTATGAATTCTCAGATGTAGAAAAAGTTGTGAACTTTTAGTAAAGGCTTTTCCACATACTTTGCATTCATAGGGTTTCTCACCAGTGTGAATTCTCTGATGATCATTAAGGTTTGAGCAATACTTAAAGGCTTTTCCACATTCCTTACATTCATAGGGTTTCTCACCAGTGTGAATCCTCTGATGTTGAGAGAAATATGAACTACAACTAAAAGCCTTGCCACATTCCTTACATTCATAGGGTTTTTTACCAGTGTGAATCCTCTGATGTCGAGTAACGAGTAAGCCACGACTAAAGGACTTCCCACACTCCTTAGATTCATAGGGTTTTTCACCAAAATGAATTCTCTGATGTTGAATAAATTGTGATTTCTGATTAAAAGTCTTTCCACACATCTTACATCCCCATGGTTTCTCTTCACTCACAGTTTTTTGAGGTTGAGTAAGAAATGTGGGCTGAATAAAAGTAGATATGTCTTCATGGGTAAGTATTACTTGACTAAAATGTCTCTTCTTTAGAGATAATATCTTGGTCTCACACATTGATTCCAGATCTGAAAGAAAATACAAAGGCAAATACATTTTCCTATTCTGAGCAAGTTAAAACTTCTAAAAATGAAATGGGAGGATTAAACTGAAAAGAATATCTGAGAAATTACACATTTAGTTTTCAAAGGTGGCTAGGCAATCTGTAAAATTGACAAGAAGAGCACAGACGTTAGGAGAGGTAGTAAAAGAAGCTGAGGATATGGATTCGGAAAGTAGATGACCTCTATGATCCTCAAATTTTGGTTTGAACCACAGTCACCTTAAGCCTTGGTGAATACACAGTGTTCAGCACCATCTTCCATATTATAGAGAGATTCAAATTTTTTATTTTTATTTTTCTTTGCCCCCACCCCAGATCCCCTACAGACGCTGCCTGAGACCCAGCTCTGTGTCTCCTCATCATACAGCTTGTGGAGCTCCGACTGCAAGGCCATTAGCATGGTCTGGCAGGGGTTCAGCTGGAGGGCCATGGAGGAGGACAGGCCAGCAGGATGCTGCCTCTGCTCCAGGGCATGCACCATGCGTGAGAGATTCTAATTATATACATATGTATAAACATATACTCACATACACAGAGTATGATACTGTATGTTTTGCAATTTGTAGATAATTGTCAGACATACATCAAAGGACTATTAAGAATAATAAATGTGTTGAAAGGCTTAAATGGCAGGGGTGGGTGGAGTTCAGTGACTATGCAAGGGTATACTGGCAAATCACTAGCATCCAACAAATGTAATATGCTGAACACAACTGGTGGGAAGAGTAGACAGGTAAATGTCTTCTGTGCATAAAGCATGATATGGGTTAGGGACTCACTGAAAATAATTTGCTCTGGAATTCTGTGATGTTGACCTTGGGAGAAAGAAATGAATCATTCAAGTCATAGCAGTGACTGAGAAGGAAGACAGCTCAAGTTTGAGACACAAGAGAGTTAAGACTGTTCTAGATAAAGAGTTCATGCTGGGTCCCTCCCCAAACCCAAGCAACTGCAGCATGGTGTCATTTGGGAGCCCAGCTCCCACCAGACTACATCCTGCCCGGGGACTCAACAGTTCTTCCATCTCTACATCCATGGAACTCTGCTGGCTTCTCCCCATGTCCATGTAGAGGGTTACAGCACTGCACTGACGGCTGGAACCATCGGTGTGGCTAGGTCCCCAGTACTCCAGTCCAGCACTCAGAGTCCTACATTCCTGGGGAATGAGCAGTACAGCAGAGTTGGAAGCTGCCTTTGGGACAGAGGGAGCTGAAGTGTGTGCTTCCCAGAGCCTGAGAGTCACCTGCCTGGGGCCACTGCCACTGACAGGAACACCACTACTTCCAAGCAGCTGGGTCCCTATGCATCTCCAAGTGCCTTCAGGGGCCTTAAGACTAGTGCTGGGCAGCATCAAAGGGCCTAACATCAAGCCTACCTGGCCCACCAAAGCTGCTGCCTCCGCACATCATTTGAGGGTTTGGGAATCAACCGACCTTGCTGGCCATTGCTGGTGCCCACATGCACCAACCATCCCCGCAAATGAAGAAAAGCAGAGCTAATGTGCCACCAGGGCCCGAGCATGCTGTCTGGAGGCATGGGAATTGACTCACCCTACCCACCACAGCCTGAATCCACATGCACCACTCGGAGGGCGAGAAGACAGGGTTTCCATGCCTGGTACTGCCCCTGCCACTGCCTGTATGCAATGTCCAGGGGTGTGGGGATGAATTCACTCCTCATACTGCCACCAATGCCTGAACATGTCTTCTGGGAGCCTAATTATGGATTTTCTTAGCCTGCCAGTGCCCACCATCTATTGTTTGGGAGCCCAGGGATTGACTCAGCCCACCCACCATCACTAGCATCCATACACCCCTGCCAGTGACCCGAGGACAGGCCAGCCTAGCCTGCTGCCAACACCAATGCAAGCATCAAAATGTACACACCACCTAGAGGAACAGAGACTGGCCCATCCAGCTTGCCATTGCCACTGCTGGTGCCTGCATATGTTGCTTCAAAGCCCAAAGAGTTGGCTAACTAATGTTATTGTCATAATCAATGCCATACATGCCAACAAGGAGCCCAAGGACCTGCCTTCCTTCCTGGCCCACTGCTGCTACTGCCAGCACCTGAGCAAGCAATCTGGAGGCCCAGGGATCAACCTTCATGGAGCAGCTACCAACAGTGTCTGAATACACCACCTCGGGCCCCATGATCCAGCATGCCCAGGCTATCACCAACACCACTGGGGCCTACAGACCAGCATCAAGCCTCATCACAGCTTCCACTAACAACCAAACCCTAAGTCACTGAGGAACTCACAGACACTGCTGCCACTGATTGCAGCCAAAGAAATCATATGGAGATTATACCACTGCATCCACCTAGAATGAAGCCAAAACAACCTACCCAACCAACACTATAAATACATCTATAGGAAAAAGGTTTTCCTTATGAAAACAAATCCATAAAATTGGAAAAAATGACCATAACAAGAAATACATAGATATCAATGTAAGGATAAAAGAAACATGAGAAAGCATGGAACCATGACATCTCCAAAGTAACACAATTAATTCTCCAGCAACAGATTCCAACAAACAATAAATCTATCAAGTACCTGAAAAAGAATTCAAAATAATGATATTAAAGAAGCTCAGTGGGACCCAATAGAACATGGATAAATACCAAAAGAATCAGAAAAAACAATTCATGATCTGAATGAGAAATTCAGCAGATAGATATCACGAAAAAGAACCAAACAGAAGTCCTGAAGCTGACAAATTTCAATGAATGAAATAAACACAATTGAGAGCTTCAACAATAGACTAGATCAAGCAGAAGAAAGAATTTCTGAACTTGAAGACAGGTTTTTAAAAATAATCCAGGAAGACAAAAGTAAAAAATAGTAAGTAATTTTTAAAACTGAAGAAAGCTTAGGTGACATATGGGACATCATAAAGCAACCAAATATTCAAATTTTGGGTATTCTAGAAGGAGAAGAGATGGACAAAGGCATAAAAACCTATTTAACAAAATAATAACTGAACACTTTCCAAGTCTTGTAAGCAATACAGACATCCTGATACAGAAGGCTCAATGATGCCCAAATAGATTCAATCCAAAAAGGTCTTCTAAGGTCCATTACAGTCAAACTGTCAAAAGTGAAAGACAAAGAGAATTCTAAAAAAAGCAAGAGAAAAGCATCAAGTCATATATAAGGGAACCCTCAGGCATCAAGTCACATATAAGGGAACCCTCAGGCATCAAGTCACATATAAGAGAACCCTCATCAGACTAGTAGCAGATACCTTGGCAGAAACCTTCCATGCCAGGAAAGAATGGGATGAGATATTCAAAGTGCTAAAAGAAAAAGCACTGTCAGCCAAGAATACTATACCTAGCAAAGCCATCCTTCAAAAATGAAGGAGAAAGTTTTTCCCAGAGAAGCAAAAACAGAGAAAATTTGTCACAACTAGGGTGACCCTATCAAAAATGGCAAAGGGTGTCCTACATCTGGAAGTGAAAGACATATCTACCATCATTAAACAAATGAAAATAAGCTCACTGGTAGAGCAGATATACCAATGGAAAGAGAAAGGACTCAGATGTAACCATTAAATAAAACCACCAAACCAAATGATAAGAGAAAAGAAAAAGGATATAAAACAACCATACAAAAAATTAACAGATTAGGAATAAATCCTCACCTATTAATAATAACTTTGAATGTAAACAGCCAAATCCCCCACTTAAAAGATACACTCTGGTTGAATGGATAAAATAAATATGACTCACCTATATACTGGCTGTGAGAAACTCACTTTTTCTATAAAATCACAGACAGAAAGTGAAGGGATGAAAAAAAAAAAATACTGCACACAAACAGAAACCAAAAGCAAGTGAGAGTAGCCGTACTTAAATAAAACAGACATTAAGTATAAAACTGCAGAAGAGGCAAAGAAGGTCTTTATAGAATGATAAAGGGATCAATTCAGCTATAAGATATAAAATTCTAAATTTATAGGCACCCAACACTGCAGCACCCAGATATATAAGCAAATATTATTAGATCGAAAAAGAGAGATAGGGCTGGGTGTGGTGGCTCATGCCTGTAATCCCAACTTTGGGAGGCCAAGGCAGGAGGATCACTTGAGGTCAGGAGTTCAAGACCAGCCTTTCAAACATGGCAAAACCCTGTCTCTACTAAAAATACAAAAATAAGCTGGGTGTGGCCAGGCGCGGTGACTCATGCCTGTAATCCCAGCACTTTGGGAGGCCGAGGCAGGTGGATCACGAGGTCAGGAGATCAAGACCATCCTACCTAACATGGTAAGACCTCATCTCTACTAAAAATACAAAAAATTAGCCAGGTGTGGTGGTGGGTACCTGTAGTCCTAGCTACTCAGGAGGCTGAGGCAGGAGAATGGTGTGAACCTGGGAGATGGAGCCTGAAGTGAGCTGGGACTGCACCACTGCACTCCACCCTGGGCGACAGAACAAGACTCTGTCTCAAAAAAAAAAAAAAGAAAAAAAAAAATCTGGGCATGGTGGCATGCACCTGTAATCCAAGCTACTCAGTAGGCGGAGGCAGGAGAACTGCTTGAATCTGGGAGGCAGAGGTTGCAGTGAGCCAATATTGTGCCACTGCACTCCAGCCTGGGCAACAGAGCGAGACTCTGTCTCAATAAAACAACAAAAAAAGATAGACTCCCATAAAATAATAGTACAGGACTTCCACATCCCACTCTCAGCATTAGATAGTTCGTCTAGATAGAAAATCAACAGCTTTGGATTTAAACTGGACATCAGACCAAATGGACCTACCAGACACTAACTGAACATTTTATCCAACAGCTGCAGAATACACATTGTTCCCATCAGCACATGGAACATCCTCCAGGAAGAGACCATATGTTAGGCCATAAGACAAGTTATAACTAATTTTTAAAAATCAAAATCATATCAAGTATCTTCTCAGACTACACTAGAATAAAACTAGAAATCAATAACAAAAACTTTGTAAACCACAGAAATACATGGAAATTAAACAATGTGCTTGCTCATGCATGCCCACTGGGTCAATTAAGAAATTAAAGATCATCAAAGACTACTACAAGCAACTATATGCTAACAAATCAGATAACCTAGAGGAAACAGAAAAATTCCTGGATACATGAAAACCTACCAAGATTGAACCAGGAAGAAACAGAGCAGAAGAACCTGAGCAGACCAATAACAAGTTATGAGATTGAAGCAGTAGTAAAATGTCTCCCAACAAAGAAAAGCCCAAGACTAAATGGCTTTACTGCTGAATCCTACCAAAATTACAAATAACTAACCTAAATTTTTCTCAAACTATTCCAAAAAATGGAAGAGGAGTGAATTCTTCCTAATTCATTCTACAAGGCCAGCATTACCCTGATACCAAAACCAGAGAGGGACACGACGACAACAACAAAAAAGAGTTGATATCCCTCATGAACATAGACCCAAACCCCTCAATGAAATACTAGCAAACAAAATCCAATAATACAACAAAAAGATAATATACAACGATTAAGTGAGATTTTTCCTGAAAAGTGCAAGGATGGTTCAACGTAAGCAAATCAATAACATGATGTATCAGATCAACAGGATGAGGGACAAAAACCATATGATCAGCTCAATAGATACAGAGAAAGCATCTGATAAAGTTTAACATCTCTTCATTATAAAAACCTCTCAACAATCAGGCATTAAAAAACATACCTGGCCGGGCGCGGTGGCTCAAGCCTGTAATCCCAGCACTTTGGGAGGCCGAGACGGGCAGATCACGAGGTCAGGAGATCGAGACCATCCTGGCTAACACGGTGAAACCCCGTCTCTACTAAAAATACAAAAACTAGCCGGGCGAGGTGGCGGGCGCCTGTAGTCCCAGCTACTCGGAGGCTGAGGCAGGAGAATGGCGTGAACCCGGGAGGCGGAGCTTGCAGTGAGCTGAGATCCGGCCACTGCACTCCAGTCCGGGCGACAGAGCGAGACTCCGCCTCAAAAAAAAAAAAAAAACATACCTTAACATAATAAAGACCATATATGACAAATCTACAGCTAACACCATACTGAATGGGGAAAAGCCGAAAGCCTTTCCTCTAAGAACTGGAACAAGACAAAGAAGCCCACATTCACCACTGTTATTCAATATAATACTGGAAGTCCTATCCACAGCAATCAGGCAAGAGAAAGAAATAAAACGCATCCAGACTGGATAATAGAAAGTCAAACTGTCCCTTTACAGATGACATGATCTTACATATATATAAAAACCTAAAGATGCTACCAAAAATTCTTGGAACTCATCAATGAAATCAGCAAAGTTGCAAGATACAAAATCAGTATACAAAAACAAGTAGTAGGCTGGGCATGGTGGCTCACGCCAATAATCCCAGCACTTCAGGAGGCCAAGGTGGGTGGATCACTTGAGGTCACGAGTTTGAGACCAGCTTGGCCAACATGGTGAAACTTGTCTTGACTAAAAATACAAAAATTGGACAGGTGTGGTGGCAGGCACCTGTGGTCCCACCTACTCAGGAGGCTGAGGCAGAACTGCTTGAACCCAGGAGGCAGAGGCTGCAGAGAGCCGAGATCATGCCATTGCACTCCAGCCTGGGAGACAGAGCAAAACTCTGTCTCAAAACAAAAACAAAAAAAGGATTTCTATACATCCATAATAATGAATTAGCTGAAAAACAAATCAAGAAAACAATCCCATATAACAATCCCAATATAATAGCTACAAAAAACAACCTAGAAACAAATTTAACCATGAAGTAAAAGACCTCTACAAGGAAAACTGCAAAACACAGATGAAAGAAATTGAAGACAACACAAACAAATAAAAAAATATTTACATACTCATGCATTGGAAGAACCATTGTTAAAATGAACATATTTCCCAAACCAATCTACAGATTCAATGCAATACCTACTGAAATATCAGTCAGTTTTTACATGAACAGCAAAAAAAAAAAAAATCCTAAAATTTGTAGGGAGTTATAAAAGATGCCAAATAGCCAATGCAATCTGTAGCAAAAGAACAAAAGTGGAAGAATCAAACTTCAAAATACACTACAAAGCTGTAATAACCAAAACAGCATAATAAAGGATACTTTCATAAACAGGGTACTGTCATAAAAACAGACTGAAAGACCAAAGGAACAGAAGAGAGAACCCACAAATAAATCCATGTATTTATTGTCAACTGATGGTTGACAAAGGTGCCAAGAACAGACATTGGGAAAAGGACACCCTGTTCAATAAATGGTGCTGGGAAAACTGGATATCCATAGAGTGAAGAATGAAACTAGACTGTATCTCTCACCATATACAAAAATAAACTCAAAATGAATTCAATACTTAAGTATAAGACCCCAAACTATAAAACTACTAGAGGACAACATAGGGGAAACACTTCAGAAGAATACGCAAATATATTTTAGATAAGACCTTAAAGATATTTTCAATAGGGGGCAAACAACAACAAAAAAGACAAATTGGACTATATTGAACTAAAAAAATGTTTCTGCACAGCAAAGGAAACAATCAACAGAGTGAAGAGACCTGTAGAATGGCAGAAAATATTTGCAAACTCTTCACCTGAGAAGGGACTAATATCTACAATTCACAAGGAACCAAAAAAACTTAATAGGAGGGCCACAGTGGCTCATAACTGTAATCCCAGCACATTGGGAGGCCAAGTCAGGAGGATCACTTGAGGCCAGGAGTTTGAGACCAGCCTGGGGAACATAGGGAGATCCCCATCTCTATAAACAATTTTAAAGTTAGCTAGGTATAGTGGCATGCACCTGCAGTCTTAGCTACTTAGGAGGCTGAGGTGGTAGAATCCCTTGAGCCTGGGAGTTCAAGGATGCAGTGAGCTGTGGTCATGACACTGTACTCCAGTCTGGCTGAGAGTGAAACTCTCTCACATACACAAAAAAAATGACACTGGGCACATTCGATTAGTAAAATAAAAAAATACATATATATATATATAAAACAATTGATAAATATTCAAAGTGATGGGTATCTAAATACCTTGATTTGATCCTTATACATTGTATGAATGCATCATCAATCTATCCCTTGTACTCCATAAATATGTATAATTTGTATCAATAAACTTAGGAAAAAAGCTCATGAGAAATCTAATGTATAGCAGGAGGACTACAGTTAGTAATACTCTATTGCATACTAGAAATTTGTCAGGAAAGTAGGTTTTAAGTACTCTTACTCTAAACAAAAAAAGAAAGAAAAAAATTATAGTTATTTGATATGACCTGCTTAACTACAGTAATTATTTCCATATGTATGTATATCAGAACATTATGTTGTACACCTAGAATTTATACAATAATTTTTTAAAAAGGTTCATATACAAAAAAAATTTTTTAAAACACATATAAAAAATAGAGTAACAGTATTTGCTAGCAAAACAGGGTGACTCTAGTCAAAAATAATTTAAGTGAACATTTAAAAATAACTAAAATAGGCCGGGCATGATGGCTCATGTCTGTAATCCCAGCATTTTGGGAGGCTGAGGTGGGTGGATCACTTGAGGTCAGGAGTTCAAGACCAGCCTGGCCAACACGGTAAAACTCCATCTCTACTAAACACACACA
>NW_012116377.1:755110-762498 GCF_000951035.1 Colobus angolensis palliatus
CTGAGGCAGGAGAATGGCGTAAACCCAGGAGGCGGAGCTTGCAGTGAGCTGAGATCCGGCCACTGCACTCCAGCCTGGGCGACAGAGTGAGACTCTGTCTCAAAAAACAAAACAAAAAAAAACACAAAACAAAACAAAACAAAAAAACCTAAAAACTAAGAGTACAATTAGATTGTAACACAAAGGATAAATGCTTGAGGTGATGGATATCACATTTCCCCTGATATAAGCATTGCTTGCCTGTATCAGAATATCTCATGTAACCCATAAATATACATACCTCCTGTGTACCCAAAAAATTAAAAATAAAGATTAATAAATAAATAAAAACACAGGCCAGGTGTGGTGGCTCGCTCCTGTAATCCCAGCACTTTGGAGGGCAGAGGCAGGTGGATCACTTGAAGTCAGGAGTTCAAGACCTGCCTGGCCAACATGGTGAAACCTCGTCTCTACCAAAATACAAAAATTAGCTGCGTGTGGTAGCATGAGCCTATAATCCCAGCTACTCAGGAGACTGAGGCAAGAGAATTGCTTGAACACAGGAGGTAGCGGTTGCAGTGAACTGAGATTGTGCCATTGCACTCTAGTCTGGGGAACAGAGCGAGACTGAAAAAAAAAAAGATAACAAGTGTTAGCAAATGATGTGGAGAAACTGGAACCATCATACACTGCTGGTGGGCATGTAAAATGGTGTAGCCATTTTGGAAAAGAGTCTAGCAGTTCCTCAAATGGCTAAACACAGAGTTATGATATGACCCAGCAATTGTACTCCTAGGTAGAAACCTGAAAGAACTGAAAGCTTATGTCCACACAAAAACTTACAGACATGTTCATACAACATTATTCAAAATAGCCCAAAAGAGGAAACCCAAATGTCCATCAACTGATCAATGGATAAATGTGGTATATCCATAAAATGGAATAGTATTTGGTAATAAAAAGAAATGAAATACTGATACATGCTACAACATGGATGAGCCTTGAAGAGCATTAAGTTATGAAATACGGAATTTGCAGAAGACCACATATTGTACAATTCCATTTATATGAAATGTCCAGAATAGGCAAATCCATAGAGAAAATCAACTCATGGTTGTGTGGGGCTGGAGAGGGGTGGGAGTAACAGCTAGAGTGTACAGGGGTTTTTCTGAGGTGATAAAAATGTTCTAAAATTCATTATGGTGTTGCTTATACAACTCTATTATATTAAAAGTCACTGAATTGTACATTTTATGTGGGTGAACTGTATGGTATGTGAATTATACCTTAATAAAGCTGAAAATAAAACAAAAAAATTAAAGGAGTGCTACTCTGGTTCATAGACAGCAGGGGTTAGGCAACTTTTTTATAAAGAGTAAGATAGCAAATATTTTCAACTTTGTGGGCTATTCAGGTGTGTGACTGTAGTGCAAAGACAGTCACAGAAAACTTCTAAAAGTTTGAATGTGCTAGCCTTAAAAAAAAAAAAACGGCCGGGCGCGGTGGCTCAAGCCTGTAATCCCAGCACTTTGGGAGGCCGAGACGGGCGGATCACGAGGTCAGGAGATCGAGACCATCCTGACTATCACGGTGAAACCCCGTCTCTACTAAAGAAATACAAAAACTAGCTGGGCGAGGTGGCGGGTGCCTGTAGTCCCAGCTACTCGGGAGGCTCAGGCAGGAGAATGGCGTAAACCCAGGAGGCGGAGCTTGCAGCGAGCTGAGATCCGGCCACTGCACTCCAGTCTGGGCGACAGAGCGAGAAAAAAAAAAAAAAAAAAAAAAAAAAAGCTTTTCCAACTTGGACCTGGCAGAATGGTTCCTGCAAAGAAGGGTGGCGAGAAGAAAAAGGGCCGTTCTGCAATCAACAAGGTGGTGACCCGAAAGTACACCATCAATATGCACAAGCGCATCCATGCAGTGGGCTTCAAGAAGGGTGCCCTCGGGCACACAAAGAGATTCAGAAATTTGCCATGAAGGAGACGGGAACTCCAGATGTGCGCATTGATACCAGGCTCAACAAAGCTGTCTGGACCAAAGGAATCAAGAATGTCCCATAACGAATCCGGAATGTCCCACAACGAATCCGGAATGTCCCATAACGAATCCGTGTGCGGTTGTCCAGAAAATGTAATGGGGATGACGATTCACCAAATAAGCTCTATACTTTGATTACCTATGTACCTGTTACCACTTTCAAAAATCTACAGTCAATGGGATGAGAACTAATCACTCACTGATCGTCAAATACATAAAATAGTTATAAAATTGCAAACAAAACAAGTTTCCCCCTCCCCCACAAAAATAACCCCACAACCTCACAAGAACTGCTAGCTCAAAAACAAATTTTTAAAAAGACTGGCTTAATAATTCTGGTTTAAAAATAACTATATCTCTTCCTCCTGATTTTATCAGTGCAAAATGTAAATTTTAAGATTATAAAAACTAGGCTGGGTGCTATGGCTTACGCCTGTAATCCCAGCACTTTGGGAGGCCAAGGCAGGCAGATTACTTGAGCTCAGGAGTTCGAGACCAGCCTGGGCAACATGGCAAAATCCCATCTCCACAAAAAATACAAAAATTAGCCAGTCATGGTGCCGTGTACCTGTAGTCCCAGCTACTAGGGACGCTGAGGTGGGAGGGTCACTTGAGCCTGGGAGAGGTGGGTGTGTGGGAGGTTGCAGTGAGGCAAGATGCACCACTACACTCCAGCCTGGGCAACAGAGCCAGACTCTGTCTCAAAATAAAATAAAATAAAATTATAAAAACTATACAATTATGTGTTAAACCAAATCAAATTATAGTTCTGTCAGACTTTTTGACATCAAAGTAACTGTTGGGCCGGGTACGGAGGAACCTGTCGCAGCTTCCTGAGTAGCTAGGATTACAGGCATGCACCACCATGCCCAGCTAATTTTTGTATTTTTAGTAGAGACGAGGTTTCACCATGTTGCCCAGGCTGGTCTCTAACTCCTGACCTCAAGTGATCCACCTGCCTTGGCCTCCCAAAGTGCTGGAATTATAGGCTTGAGCCACCGCGCCCGGCCGCCTTGTTTTTTGTGTTAGAGGATGGCTATACCTTTGGGTAATGTAAATAAATACATGTAGTTTTTTTTGTTTTGTTTTTGGGTCAAGGCTAATTTTAGTTATGGTATGTGCAGGGCACAAATGTGCAAAAAGGCATTTCTGTCCTTTTTATAAAGGCTTATAAGGAACGTGGGTGGCTATTGGGGGAGTGGTATCACATGAACTCGGGAGTCTGTTAAAATGTTTATGTATCACAGTTCTGAATTATCTACCTCCCACATTTTTCTGTGATTAAACATTATAATTTGAGTAGCTGAGACTATCTGGGAATAATCATAACAGAAATGTAATAGATATGCTTTTGTTATCAAGGAAATTATAGGTCAGGCATGGTGGCTCACACCTGTAAAACCAGCGCTTTGGGAGGCCAAGGTGGGTGGAACACCTGAAGTCAGGAATTTGAGACCATCCTGGCCAACAGTGAAACCCTGTCTCTACTAAAAATAAAAAAATTAGCCAGGCATGGTGACAGGTGCCTGTAATCCCAGCTACTCGGGAGGCTGAGGCAGGAGAATCACTTGAACCTGGAAGGAAGAGGTTGCAGTGAGCTGAGATTGTACCACTGCACTCCAGCCTGGGCAACAAGAGTAAAACTCTGTCTAAAAAATAATAATAATAACAATAGTTTTGTCTTTAAAAAACTAGTTGTTCCAAAATGTAAAACTGATACATAAAGAAAGACATCTCAGTTTTGATGGGTTTATTTTCAATTCAGTATTTGAACTTGGTCCCGAGTATGTAAAAACATTCCTAAGTGACTATTATTAAGCAAGATGTCAAAATAGAAAGTACAGGTCGGGCACGGTGGCTCACGCCTGTAATCCCAGCACTTTGGGAGGCCGAGATGGGCGGATCATGAGGTCAGGAGATCGAGACCATCCTGGCTAACACGGTGAAACCCTGTCTCTACTAAAAATACAAAAATTAGCCGGGCGCGGTGGCGGGTGCCTGTAGTCCCAGCTACTCAGGAGGCTGAGGCAGGAGAATGGCGTGAACCCGGGAGGCGGAGCTTGCAGTGAGTGGAGATCGCACCACCGCACTCCAGCCTGGGCGACAGAGTGAGACTCCGTCTCAAAAAAAAAACAAAAACAAAAAACAAATAGAAAGTATAAACTACAATACAAATAAATGTAGGGCATAACACAAATGGGGATGCACATTAAGTAGGTAACAGGAAAGTTATAACAACATTTGTATAATCAGGATATAAACTATGAATATTGCTATAGTCAAGATACATATGGTGATTACCAGAGACCAGCCCTCAACTATCAGAACAAGACATCAGTAAATACTTTTACAGTTTGATGTATCACAAAATGACAAAACAAACATACTATGCAAAAATTGAAGGTAGGTATCAGAAGAATGAAAGTAAGAGTTGAAAATGTATTGTCTTTGATGAGAGGGACCAGGGCAGTCAGGGTATGAATGTATACATGAAAAAGCAGACTGCTGTTTTTCTTTTTTCTCTTTTTTTGAGATGGAGTCTCACTCTGTTTCCCAGGCTGGATGGAGTGCAGCTGCACGATCTCAGCTAACTGCAACTTCCACTTCCTGGGTTCAAGTGATTCTCTTGCCTCAGCCTCCCAAGTAGGTGGGACTACGGGGCGCCTGCCACTATGCCCAGTTCATTTTTTTATTTTTAGTAGAGATGGGGTTTTGCCATGTTGGCCAGGCTGGTTTCAAACTCCTGACCTCAAGTGATCCGCCTGCCTCAGCCTCCTAAGTGCTGTGTTTACAGGTGTGAGCCACTGCGCCTGGCCTGGGCTGCTGTTTTTCAATATAAGCTTTATAATACTGTGATTTCAAACTCTGTAAATATATTACTTTAATGAAAATTAAATTAATTATTCTAAATGAGAAAGGAATAAACAGAGACCACCTTTCAAGGAGAAAGGTACAAGGTTAAGGTAAGATTAAGAAGGGGGTGAATTAGCAAGTTGGTGGGGAGAAAAAGTGCTAGGAGACAGAAATAAAATACTTAAAAGCAGCTAAGATCAACTGATAGCTGGGAAAAAGTGAAGATTCACAAACTCCTCCCTAGGTTCCTAGAGCTTCGTTAAATCTAGAATTCTTTCTCAAGGGAGGCATGGATCTTCTATTTCCAAAGCTAACTCTATAGGTAACAACATCTACTTCTAGGGCTCCAACCATTAACTTCTACTTGGATGAATTTCCACTTCCATATTTTTTGACTGTTTTACAACTTTCTTCTGAGCTTCCTGTTTGATCTTCTCATTGATGAATCTTATTCTGTAGAAATTATTTACAGCAATATTCTAGCTCCTGCATTAGATAACAAGTTTTTTTTTTTTTTTTTTGAGACGGAGTCTTGCTCTGTAGCCCAGGCTGGAGTGCAGTGCCACGATCTGGGCTCACTGCAAGCTCCACCTCCCGGGTTTACGCCATTCTCCTGCCTCAGCCTCCCAAGTAGCTGGGACTACAGGCGCCCGCCACCTTCGCCCGGCTAGTTTTTTGTATTTTTTTTAGTAGAGACGGGGTTTTACCATGTTAGCCAGGATGGTCTCGATCTCCTGACCTCATGATCCACCCGTCTTGGCCTCCCAAAGTGCTGGGATTACAGGCTTGAGCCACCGCACCCAGCCATATAACAAGTTTCTTAATAAGCCTACTTATTTTCTAAACTGTACAGCACCTAGCAGACTAGTGTACAAAATTAAAAAGTCAAACATTTTTACAAGACTATTTAAAAATCTTAATTCTCCATAAACTGATATTAATGTTCTCATGCAAAGTATAACTTGCCATTTTGATTAAGTTTCAAATGACTCTATATAAGCTAATTCTAATTTTTTTTTCTTTGAGACCAAGTTTTGCTCTTGTCCCCCAGGTTGGAGAGCAATGGTGCGATCTCGGCTCCCTGTAACCTCCACCTCCCCAGTTTAAGCGATTCTCCTGCCTCAGCCTCCTGAGTAGCTGGGATTACAGGCGCCCGCCACCACGCCTGGCTAATTTTTGTATTGTTAGTAAAGATGGGGTTTCACCATGTTGCCCAGGCTGGTCTCAAACTCCTGACCTCAGGTGATCCACCCACCTCAGCCTCCCAAAGTGCTGGGATTACAGGCATGAGCCACCATGCCCGGCCTAATTCTAGAATTTACAATGAAAATGCAAAGGACTAAGAAGCAGTAGGAGAACTTGCTCTACTAGATAAGATTTATTACATGCTACAGTATTAATACAGTGTGCTATTGGCACAAGGATAGACAAATAAGCCAAAGGAACAGAATTCAGAGACAGACTCACAGAAATAGGAATACATGATTTATGACAAAGGTAGTCCTATAGAGAATGGGAAAAGGACAGTCATCTCAATAGACACTAAGAAGTCAACTGGATATTCACATGGAAAAAAAATGAAATTAGACCCCTACCTCACAATACATACAAATACCAACTTCAGAAAAGTAGATCTAAATGGAAAAAGTAAAACAATAAAGCTACTAGAATATAACATAGGAAATATCTTCATGACCTTAGGGTAGGCAATGATTCCTACCCAGGACACAAAAAAGCAACACTATACAGAAAAAGATAACTGTGACCACATTAAAATTAATTAACTTCTCTTCATCAAAAGATACCAGTAAAAGAGTAAAAGACAAGATATAAAGTGGTGGGAGATATTTACATCATGTATAAACAAACACAGGGCTGATACATAGAATATAAAAAGAATTCTTTGAAAGCAACAGGAAAAAGACAACCGACAAAGTTTAGCCAAGAAACTTAAACAGGCATGTCACAGAACACACACAGCAGAATAACTAAAATTAAAGGGCCTGGCAATAATAACTGGTAAGAATGTAAGAATGCAGAGTAATGGCAACCTTTATACTGCTACTAGAACTGCAAATTGGTATAACTACTTTGGAAAATTGGTATCTTTACTAATGTTGAACACACATATATCCTATTGCTCAGTAATTCCATTCCTATGTATATACCTAAAAGAAATGTGTACATACATTTGCCAAAAGTTATACACAGGAACGTTCACAGCAGCATTATGTGTAATAGCTAAAAACTGCAAACAAACCAGCTGTCAACAGTAGAAGGGTCACTTATAGTAATTAATAATATATAAAGCATAATTTAAAATATATTCATAGAATGAAGCAGGATGCAGTGGCTCACACCTGTAATCCCAGCACTTGGTGAGGCTGAGGCAGGTGGATCACCTGAGGTCAGGAGTTTGACACCAGCCTGGCCAACATGTTGAAACCCTGTCTCTACTGAAAGTACAAAAAATTAGCTGGGTGTGGTGGCACAGGCCTGTAGTCCCAGCTACTCGGCGG
>NW_012116377.1:762718-764509 GCF_000951035.1 Colobus angolensis palliatus
TATATATATATACTCATAGAATGAAATACAACATAGCCAATAAGAATGAACACCAGATATATGCAGCACCATAGATATGTCACATAAACAACATGTTGAGCAAAAAAAGCCAAAGGCAAAAGACTAAATACTGTGCGACTGCATCTATATAAAGTTCAGAAATAGGCAAAACGAATCCCTGGTGCTAAATATCAGGATGGTATTTATTTTGGGAGAGGAAAAAGAGGCTGATGATTGGGAAGGGGCAGAGAAGGGGTTCTGAGGTGCTAGTAATGTTCCACTTATTGTCCTAGTAGTGGTTTCACCGTTCTCAATTTCACCATGCTATGCAATCGTAGTCATGTAGTTTTATGTGTGTATGTTATCCTTCAATTTCTTTTAAAGTAAGAAATAATCAAATGTTTGATAAATGAAAGAATGAGCTATTAAATCCAGAATGAACTGGTCAAAGATGTTAAATAGCTGAAAGTAGATAAAATGAAAACAAGTATAGGGAACGAAAAAGACACAAACATGCACTTACATACATCTATTTCTTAGGGTAAGAGTGTCTACTGTTATACAATTCTAAACGTAGCGTATCATAGGAAGGAATGAAACCTAAAATGTGGGTAGAATTATAGCATAATTATAGCCAGGGAGGTACTTGCTATATTGGACTAGGGAGAAGGTATGAGAAAAAAAAAGTGGGATACCTTATATGGAAGAGGCTTCGGGCCTTTAAGGGGAGCTTCCTGATAACATCTCAGAAGTATATCTCTTCATAGCCCTGCTCCTGAGCCATCATCTCTTACTTACCTGAACACAGGCCTCTAGTCAGCTCTCTTTCAACCATCCAGGGCTCTTTTCCTTGTTCTAATAAGGAGATCACAGCTGGCTTAGAATTGGAAAGTCCTGCTCACAAGAAAAGACATGGGACATGGTTATGCTCTGGGCTCCCCAGAAATCAGATCGAGTCCCTTAGTGATCAAAGAAGAGATGACACTACAAGAAGGACCAGAGAAAGATGGAGAAGATGAAGCTTCAGCCGCAGCCCACTGGAGCTGCCCACTTCCAACTCTTCCATTCTATTTCAACTCAAACCATTCCTTAGGGAACAGGGAGCAGAAATTCAGCTGGTTACATGAAGCAAATAATTTACAGTGGAGAAAGGAGACATTTATAAGGGCAGACTCTGAATTTTGGGGAATAGTTATCCTTACCCACTGAAACCAGGTTGCTGAAATTCTCCAACATTACTTCTTTGTATAAATTCATCTGACCAGAGTCCAGGCATTCCCATTCCTCTTGAGAGAAGTCTATGGACACATCCCTGAACATCACTGACCCCTGAAACAACAAACATGCTTTCACAATAGAAGGAGAAAAGAAAAAGATGGTGGTAGAGGTGGCAAGAAAGGACAGAGTAAGCAAAATTAAAGGAGGTGAATCCTATCATATCAGAAGATATATGTCCTGTGTACAAAGGGATGTACAAATAGGCTGGACTTTTCCAGTGATAGGAAACAGCATGCATTCAGTTCAATTAGTGAGTTTCTTCCCCCTCCCCACTTTCCCTTTATGCCCCAAGAGAGGGGAAAATGGGAGGGGGCTTTCAAACACATCTCATAATACATGCAGTAAAAATTCAGAATATCAGGGCAAAACAAAAATGAAAGTTTCTAAAAGCTTCTAGGAAAAAAACACAGATCACATAAGTTTTCAGGAATCAGAATGGCAATAGACTTCTCTTTTTTTTTGAGACGGAGTCTGGCTCTGTCGCCCAGGCTGGAGTGCAGTGGCCGGATCTCA
>NW_012116377.1:764689-769148 GCF_000951035.1 Colobus angolensis palliatus
TGGTCTCGATCTCCTGACCTTGTGATCCGCCCGTCTCGGCCTCCCAAAGTGCTGGGATTACAGGCTTGAGCCACCGCGCCCGGCCTAGACTTCTCAATAGCATCATTTGAAACAAGAAAAAAACCAAGCCATTCCTTTAGTATTATAAAGGAAAATAAATTCTGAAATAGAATTCTATCTCCAATCAGATTACTAAGCCACTACGAAGATTAAATCAAGACAATTTTAAATCTGCAGGGAATGATAAAAGTATTTCCAATGTGGCTTTTCTTAGGAAGCTACTGGGCTACATGTTCCATCAAAACTAGGGAATAAATTAGGAAAAAGAAAAGGTACTATATTAAGACACTGGAAAACTAACATGAAAATGGTGATGAAAGTGCCAGTATAATTATAAAAGGCAAATCCTAGAACACCATCCGGCAGCAGACTGAGAGAACAGCATCTAGGAACAGAAGAAGTGAGGACTATAGGAAAGACATCTCCAAAGAAAACTAAGGAGCTAGTATGTTTGATCATGCAGAAAATATCGACAGGCAACTGACAGCAATGTTAGAGAAACTGAAAAAAATAGCGACACATACATAAAATCAGGCAAAAGAAGAAACAAGGCAATTTGCTCTGAGAAAAACACAAATTGTACTAGAAAGAATCTAGAATCTGGTGTTTTACTTGGCTCACATTAACAGTATCTGCAAGGTTCCACAGGGATAGCAATGATTTAAAGAAAAATTATGGGCCGAGCATGGTGGCTCATGCCTGTAATCCCAGCACTTTGGGAGGCTGAGGCAGGAGGATCACAAGGTCAGGAGTTCAAGACCAGCCTGGCCAACATGGTGAAACCCCGTCTCTCCTTCAAATACAAAAATTAGCCGGGCGTGGTGGTGCACGCCTGTAAACCTAGCTACTTGGGAGGCTGAGGCAGGAGAATCACTTGAACCTGGGAGGCAGAGGTTGCAGTGAGCTGAGATCGCGCCATTGCATTCCAGCCTGGACAACAGTGTGAGACTCTGTCTCCAAAAAAAAAAAAGAAAAGAAGAGAAAAATTGTGATATAATTCTATTGTGTGGACAAAAAGTTGAGGACTGTGGTATGGGAAATCTCAATCCATAGTTACCTGCTTAGAAATCACTGGAAAATATGTATGAAAAAATAGCAATATAGGAATATTAATTAGAAATATAGGAAAAATGCTAAGAGAAACAGCAAAAGGAGTTCAAAGTAGCCACCTAACAGGAGTAGGATTGGGTAGTGGGACAATGCCTTGCCATTTTTCATGTCTTTTAACATTTCTTGATTTTTTTTTTTTTTTGAGATGGAGTTTCACTCTTGTTGCCCAGGTTGGAGTGCAGTGGCACCATCTCAGCTCACTGCAACCTCCACCTCCCGGGTTCAAGTGATTCTCCTCCCTCAGCCTCCCGAGTAGCTGGGATTACAGGCGCCGGTCACCACACCCAGCTATTTTTGTATTTTTAGTAGAGACAGGGTTTTACCATGCTGGTCAGGCTGGTCTCAAACTCCTGACCTCAAGTGATCCACCTGCCTCAGCCTCCCAAAGTGCTGGGATATGAGCCTATGAGCCACTGCGCCTGGCCCATTTCTTGAATTTTTAAAATGCAAAATGGGTTAAACATAAATTTAAAGTATCACTTAGACAACAGCATAGTTTAAATTTCTTGGAAATTATAATTCTTTTAAGACTGTCATAAGAACTATTCCCTATTAACATAAACAAATTCAACTTTTATACTGTTATGGTAGCAGAAATTTCCACAATATAAATACTACTAAATGAATCTTTCATTTCAGACATTTTCTTAGGCAAAAATACTTTCAAGACCCTTTGCAGATATGCAGGCCCTTCCCCATACCTTACCCTATGCATCTCTTCCATTTTACTGTTCCTCAGTTGTATCCTTTATAATAAAACTATAATCAGGCTGGGTGCGGTGGCTCATGCCTGTAATCCCAGCACTTTGGGAAGCCAAGGCGGGTGGATCACCTGAGGTCAGGAGTTCAAGACCAGCCTAGCCAACATGCAGAAACCCCATCTCTACTAAAAATACAAAAATTAGCCAGGCATCATGGCACATGCCTGTAATCCCAGCTACTCAGGAGGCTGAGGCAGGAGAATGGCTTGAACCCGGGAGGTGGAGGTTGCAGCAAGCCAAGATTGTGCCATTGCACTCCAGCCTGCACAACAGAGTGACACCATCTCAATACCAACAAACAAACCAACAAAAAAGCAAAGCTATAATCATAAGTATAGTGCTTTCCTGAGTTCTATATGTTGTTCTAATGAATTATTGAACCTGAAGGACAGTTACAGGAACCTCTCAATTTTTGGCTGGCTAGGCAGAAGTGCAGTGCCTTAGATTTGTGGCTGGTATCTGAAACAGGTAGTCTTGTGGGACTGAGTCTTTTTTTCTTTCTGTTTTTGAGACTGAGTCTCACTCCATCACTCAGGCTGAAGTGCAGTGGTGTGATCTCGGCTCCCTGCAACCTCTGCCTCCCAGGTTTAAGCAATGCTTCTGCCTCAGCCTCCCGAGTAGCTGGGACCACAGGCACACACCACCATGCTCTGCTAATTTTTGTGTTTTTAGTAGAGATGTGGGTTCACCACATTGGCCAGGCTGTTCTCAAACTCCTGACCTCAAGTGATCCACCCATCTTGGCCTCCCAAAGTCCTGAGACTATAGGCATGACCAGCCAGGACTGAGCCTCTTAACCAATGGGGTCTGTGTTAACTCTGGGTAGTTAGTTTCAGAATTCAGTCGAATTATAGGACACTCAGTGTCCCAAGAATTTTGTTTATAAAAGGACACATATTCCCAATTGATAGGAGAAATGAGGGTATTTCTCCTTCACCTTAGGACAAGTAAGGGGGCCCCTTTAGACTTCCGGGTCCAAAGTGCAATGATGACATACTTGGGAATAATTTTTGCTGTATTCGCTGGAGCTTAGGGAGCACAAAGATTAGTACCTATTCCCCCATTTGGACTAGATGTGGACCCAATAAAGGGACAAAGTGACCTCAACAAAGGAATGGGTCACAGAATGCAGAAGTGTATGACGGATATCATAAGTAGCCATTTCAAGGAGACATGCTGCACATATCCCAGGAGATACAATTAGAAGTTTCCAGCAAGGGCTTCTCTGAGAAACCCTTAATGGTGTCTCCTAACAAAGGAGTGCTGAACATCCATCAAGGCAAAAGAGACCAACACCAAAACAAGTCAAGAAAGACTTTTCTTTCCCTTACCTCCTCTTCCCTACCCCTGCTCTAATCTCATAGGATCCAGAGACTGACTATTAGGCAGGAGAAATAGAAGCTCAGGGCGAGGAACTCAAGAAGCTTAATTATGTCCCTCTTTCATACTGCAAGCTTGAAGCAAGCCTGAGCTCAGAGAAGAGGCTTTAAATGAAACTCACATATTATTACAGTGAACTAGAGGTTATAATTAGTAAAATGAGACTGAGATTGTGACTGTAAACAATCAAAGGATATCAGAGAGTGATCTAAAAATGATAGTCTGTGCAAGTTCTTATCCAGGGCAACAAAAAAATTAACTCACAGAGAGGATTGAGAGTAGAAATTATGAGGGGAAAAAAAAATTCTTTTGTTTGCTTCACATGGAATCCTGCTTATTTCAAAATGCTGATTATAAGCAGATTTGGTTTTTCAGGTACATGGTCACATCATCTATAAAGTGATAATCGTATGCTCTCTTTTGTAATTTTTAACCTAATGTTTTTCTTATGCGTTTTGGTTAATATCTCTAAAACAATGTTAAATAACATCGGTAATGTGGTATATCCTTGTTTTACTTCTAATTTTCAAATATTTTGATGTTTCAAATATTTCCTGATTAAACATTAGGCTAACTTCTGAAAACAAAATTTAATTTATTTCTTTTAAAATTTATTGTTGGCCTGGTGCAGTGGCTCACGCCTGTAATCCCAGCACTTTGGGAGGCTGAGGTGGGCAGATCACCTGAGGTCGGGAGTTCAAGATCAGCCCAACCAACATGGAGAAACCCCGTCTCTACTAAAAATACAAAAATTAGCCGGGTGTGGTGGCACATGCCTGTAATCCCAGTTACTCAGGAGGCTGAGGCAGGAGAATTGCTTGAACCTGGGAGGTGGAGGTTGCGGTGAGCTGAGATCGTGCCATTGCACTCTAGCCTGGGAAACAAGAGTGAAACTCCGTCTCAAAAAAAAAAAAAAGAAGTATTGTCTACTATAGTATACCAGATTTTCCTAATTTTCCTAGTTATTCCCACTAATATTGGGCAACAATCTTCTCTATAGAAATGGTAAGTGTAAC
The DNA here is from genome assembly GCF_000951035.1 of Colobus angolensis palliatus. Lineage (NCBI taxonomy): Eukaryota > Metazoa > Chordata > Mammalia > Primates > Cercopithecidae > Colobus > Colobus angolensis. The sequence continues at coordinate 769,017 of NW_012116377.1, forward strand.
TAGAGACTGATGCGAGAGGGGAACCAGATACTCTACCTGGGCTTTGGCACAGGAGAGGGAAGACTCAGTCCTCTTTAAAAGAAATTCAGGCCGGGCGCGGTGGCTCAAGCCTGTAATCCCAGCACTTTGGGA
>NW_012116377.1:769437-782246 GCF_000951035.1 Colobus angolensis palliatus
ATATAGAAAGGCCTTACACAAAATAGATTTAGTTAGACTTATTCTTATCCTGATTTTCTTTGCATCTGTACCAAACACAGACAATTTAAAAATTGAGTGTAGGCCCACTCAGAGTTCCAAATTTACTCCTTGAGAAAACACTGTCCCTATTCTGAGTCCTCTATCCTAGTATGTATCCCCTAATTTTCAGATAAAATGATCATCGGGTGAATGGACAACCGTACAATTTAGTGAGTTCCCCAAGGTTAGAAGTGTTGAAACACAAATTGAATAAAGATATTTTTATTATCACTTGGAGGAAGAATCTAAAAACTCTATAGTTGCCTGCCATGCCCACTGCCCCTCCTGAGATGAGGCAAGGTTCTTTTGTTTAATATTGCTTTGATTTGAGCTATAAGTATCAACTCTAAAAACCAAAAAGAGATAAGATACAGAAAAGAACAAGAAATTCTAACCTATGTTTAGTTAGAACCTGAGAAGGAAAGGGAGAGAGAATGATACAGGGGTTTTGTGAAGGGATAATGACTGAAGATTTTCCTGAACTAATAATAGACATCCATCCACAAATTTTAAAACTCTACAAATCCCAAGGAGATAAATCAAACACTTTATATATCTTACACTAAAATTACAGAAAGCCAAAAACAGAACAGTCAGAGGAAGACAAGGCAGATTACCATCCAGGGAGAAGAGCTAATCAAGACTGTATGATACTGGCACAGGAATATACAAAGTCAATGGAAGAGAATAAAGAGTTCATAAATATACCCATGCATAAAGATACCTGTGCACATATAGAAATGAGACACATTTGAAGGCCAATGAGAACACAACAGATCTTCCAATATATGGTATTGATAAACTGGGTATTAATAAGGAGGGGGGAATCTGATCCCTACCTCATAACATATACAAAAACCAGTTGCAACTATATAAAATATCTAAACATAAAAGTGAGGCCAGGCGCGGTGGCTCAAGCCTGTAATCCCAGCACTTTGGGAGGCCGAGACGGGCGGATCACGAGGTCAGGAGATCGAGACCATCCTGGCTAACACGGTGAAACCCCGTCTCTACTAAAAAATACAAAAAAATAGCCGGGCGAGGTGGCGGGCGCCTGTAGTCCCAGCTACTCGGGAGGCTGAGGCAGGAGAATGGCGTAAATCCGGGAGGCGGAGCTTGCAGTGAGCTGAGATCCGGCCACTGCACTCCAGCCTGGGCGACAGAGCCAGACTCCGTCTCAAAAAAAAAGAAAAGAAAGTGAAACTTATGGCTTTAAGCATAAATATAGGAGAGTATCTGCATGACCTCGGGACAGGGAATGATTTCTTAAATAAGATACAAGAAGCACTAACCAAAAAGAAAAAATATTGCTAAACTCAGCTTTTTAAAAATTAGAACTTATCATAAAATCATCTTACAGGAAGTGATGAAATCTTCCAAATATTAGGAAAACATAATAAAGGACTGGGATCCAGATTACATAAATAACTCATATAAATCAATAAGAGCTATTCCAAGAGAAAAATGAATAAAGATTTGAACTGACATGTCACGAAAGATGAAACGCTAAAAACCAGTAAACATATGGAATACGTTCAATTTTATTATTAATGATGGAGACCCAAATTCAAACCTGTGGGGGTGGGGGGGGTGTAAGTACAGCTATATATTCAAATGAGGATTTAAAAGTCTGGCATGTCTGATTTTAAAAAAAAGTATATACCATAGTTTTTTCAAGTGTAGAAAAATATATTTCCCAAGACCATTTGATGATGTGGGATCATATTTATGACACTTTTTTTGTAAAAATGTAGAACGTCAAATGGTAAATGAAACAAAATTTGGTTCTTGACAAATAATGAAAATACATTAAAATATTAACACTAGTTATCTGAATGGTCAAATTTTATTTTTTCCTGGTAATGCTGTATTTTTGAGATCTCTAAACTAATCATTCTTTTATTTTTAAATCATAATAGATATTTGAGAAGAAAATTCGGCAAGCATAAGTGGAGCAACCATCCTTTTCTGTGATGGGAAAATTATAGGGACCGAGAATTAAATGACATTCCTTTATTAAGCAAGAATTTTCAGAAGAAAAAGAAGAAACCCCAACACACCTTGGATACTGCTTGTAGGAGTTCATCATGCATTCTTTCCTCCTCTTCTGGGTGACACCTGGAGAAAGGTAAAATTGGGAGAGGGAAGAGTAACTGTGAGACACCAGCTTTTTCTTGGTACCCAAACTAGTCAAGTAAGAGGTCTTCCCCAGCCCCATTACCCACCACACATGGGGAATGGAGATCAGAGGAGAATGGGGCATCCTGTCCAATTCCAGTGGCTCAGGGGAAAGGCTGTGTTCACTGCTGTCCAGGGTTCGAATCTGACCACCAGACCTCAGAGAGGTTTCCTAGAGACAGAGTTCTGGAGTCACAATCGCACAGTTGACGGGACCCCATACTCATACACAGAATGCCACATACCGTTAGGGACAGTCACATTTAAATCAAGGCGACATGCACGTCTAACCTGCACACACGGAGCCACACACGGCAACACAGTTACAATCACATACACACCACAGGAAACACACAATTACAGCTGCACAATCGTAGGCACCCCACACTGTCGCAGTCACAATCACACATCACCACGGGTACACACAGCCACAACCCCTCCAGTGACAGGTATCCCATATCCGCACATAAGTCGCAGTGTTATTATCTCCCAGACAATTCCACAGCCTCCCCTCTTTTTTGGAGGGGTGGGGACAAGAGTCTTGCTCTGTCGCCAGGCTGGAGTGCAGTGGCGCGATCTCGGCTCACTGCAACCTACGCCTCCCTGCAACCTACGCCTCCCGGGTTCAAGTGATTCTCCTGCCTCAGCCTCCGAGTAGCTGGGACTACCGGGTAGCTGAAACTACCGGCGCGCGCCACCAAGCCCAGCTAATTTTTGTATTTTTAGTAGAGATAGGGTGTCACCATGTTGGCCAGGATGGTCTCGATCTCTTGGCCTCGTGATCCGCCCGCCTCGGCCTCCCAAACACAACCTCCCCCTTTCAGGCAGCTCCGCCCGCACGGGCCCAAGGCGGCAGCTCCCCACCGGCCTTCGGTATCCTCAACTAAGCCCTTTCCAGTCATCCCGGATGGGAACTTGCAGACCTGAGCCAGTTCTCCCGGGGACCAAAATATCTCACCTCCCAGATCTAAGAGTCCCGCCAGGAGTGACGAAACGTTCGAATTCCTGCGAGAAAAGTGGCAGGCCACCAGGCCCTCTGGGAAATGTAGTCCAGAGCGGGACCCAGGCCGATTCCTGTCAGCTCCTCGCCTGGGCCCACCCGAAACGGCTGCTCCCGCAACTCTCAACATCCAGCCGAGCCTCGGAGTTGCGGGTCGCTGTAGCGCTGGGCAATGGAGACGAGCCTCCCCGGGAACCAGGCCCACACCTCACCCTCACACAGGAAACGCAGACGTGTTCTGGCCGGAAGTTGAGTGGGGCCGCGGGGCCTGCTGGGAGGTGTTGTCTTCGGAAACGTCGCGGACGCGGAGGCATGGTTCGGGGCTTTAGGCGACTGTTCCACGGCTATATGTGGGTCCCCTTCACCCAGAATCTCAGAAACTGCGCGCAGGATGAACATTCTGGTGTTTCCGGCAGGTGATGCTGCCGAGTCCCCGCAGCAGGGGGCGAGCAAGGGACTCGCGGCTGACGGGACACGGAGCCACTTAGGCCCAGAGTGTCCCGAGTAGCGGCAAGTGGGGAGTGCTCAGGGTGCGCTACTGGTGAGTGGTTGCAGTTGATGGGACAGAAAACTGTTAAGGGAGTTAGTGTGGGTGTGTAGTTGTGTGTGTGAGTGTGACGGCACGAATAATTGTGATGGGATGATTGTGATGTTTGGTTGCGCGTGATTATGATGAAATGTGTGATATGTGGGTGATTGTGATTAAGGCTGTAGTGAGTGTGAGCGTGGCGAAGTGTGCGTGATTGTAATATGTCTAGTAGTTCTTGTCTTGAGCTGGCTTCTCTGTAGCATTTGGCATAGTTGATAAGGATTTGAAAAATACTTAACTTGTTTTTTACTGGTCCTCTTTCCCTGTTGGCCACTCCTCTGTAGTCTCCTTTGCTGCCTTTTTTACGCTACTAGTCCTTGACCCTACAATTTGTAGTTTTCCAGTATTCCTTGGTGAGCTTTTCGGGTTCATTATTATCTTATGACTTGCTGCTTTTATGTATGTTAGTTAGCTATTGCCGTGATAATAATGATGTCTAAAAACCACCCCTGAACTCAATGCCATACAACAGCAAGTCCTTATTCCTCTGTTCACAGGCTGGCGCGTTGACCGTGTTCAGCTGATCTAGGTGGGGCTTGGCTGAGTGGATAGTTAAGATCTGCTCCGCATCTGTTCTTTCTGGGTCTCAGGCCAAAAGCACATTTATTGCCAGGGCATGGTCTGCTCATGATGGATCACCAGAGCACAAGAGAGATTGTCTTAACCAGAACAAGTCACATGGCTAAGCCTAAAATCAATTATGCCCACAATTGGAGGGCAAAGTTACCTTCCAAGGAGTATGAATATATAATCTATTAGAGGGGGTGAGGAATTGGACTAAAATTCCAATCTACCACCTTAAGAAACATAGCTCTTTATCCTGGTGAGTGCCTTTTAGTCCGGGTTCGCTTTTGTCTGATAATATTGCTTTTCAAGTTTTATTGTATTTCTTAAGTTTCATTTTCTAACCCCTTTGTGTCTTTATGTTTCAGATCTGTGTCTTGTAAGGAGCATATTGCTGAGTTTACATCCGTTTATCCCATTTGACTGTTATTTTAATAGGTGAGTATAATTCAGTGGCATTTATCATGATTGCTCATAAAAACATTTTATTTTCTATTTATTATGCCTTAAACATTTTTGATTGACATATAATAGTTGCACATATATCTTTTTTTATTGGGCAAATTCACCTTATCCCTTTTTCTCCTCTACTTTGGTTTCTGCTATTATTCTTCTATTTTTAATATGCATACTTAACAAAACTCAACCTTAAGACTTTAAAATACTTGAACTCCAAAATATCCGCCAATTTCTGTGTTATTCTTGTCTGGTATATTATTTTCTTCTAGTTTTTGTTGTTGTTGTTTTGTTTTGTTTTGTTTTTTGAGACGGAGTCTTGCCCTGTCACCCAGGCTGGAGTGCAGTGGCATGGTCTCGGCTCACTGCAGCCTCTGCCTCCTGAGTTCAAGCGATTCTCCTGCCTCAGCCTCTGGAGTAGCTGGGACTACAGATGCGCCACCACACCCAGCTGATTTTTTGTATTTTTAATAGAGGCGGGGTTTCACTGTATTAGCCACTGTGTTAGATCTCCCGACATCGTGATTTGCCCACGTCAGCATCCTAAAGTGCTGGAATTATAGGCGTGAGCCACCGTGCCTGGCCTATTCTCCTTCTAGTTTTAAATCCCCAAGTTAGTAGTAGTAGCTCATTTATTCTATATACGGTTCGTATCCAGGAGGGGTTGGTTTCAGGACCCCCCCCCATGGATACCAGCATGCACAGATGCTCAAGTCCCTACATCCTTCTGTATACATTAAATCATCTCTAGATTATTTTTAATACCTAATACAATGTAAATGCTATGTAAATCATTGTTACACTTTATTGTTTAGGGAATAATAAGAAAAAAATCTGTACTGTACATGTTCAGTACAGACACAACTATCGTAGGCTTAACTATATTTTTTATCTGAGGCTGATTGAATCTTGAGGATGCAGAACCCGTGGATAAGGAGGACCAACTGTATACATATATATATATTTAATTGTGGTAAAATACACAACGTAGAATTTACCATCTAAACCATATTTAAGTGTACAGTTCAGTGACATGAAGTACATTCACATTGTTATGGTACCATCACCACCATCCATCCACAGAACTCTTCTTCTTGCAAAACAGAAACCCAGTACCTATCAAACAATAACTCTGTATCCCCTACTTTACCCCAGCTTATGGCATCTACCATTCTACTTTCTGTCTCTGAATTTGACTATTCTAGGTACTTCGTATAAGCAGAATCATATGTTGTTTGTCCTTTTGTGACCCTGATTTAACTTAGCGTAATGTCTCAAGATTCATCCATGTTAGCATGTATTAGAATTTCCTCCCTTTTTAAGGCCGAATAATAAGTGTGTCATACATGGATAAACATTTTGTTTATCAGTTTATTCATCATTGGATACTTGGGCTGCTTCTACCTTTTGGCAATTGCAAGTGACACTGCTACAAACAGGGGTACACAACTGAGTCCCTGCTTTCAATTTTTTATATATACATGTGGTAATGTCTGTTTTTAATCTTTGATTGTCATAGTGTTTTTGATAACGACTGAACCATTTTATCAGCATATTTTTGAGCACGTACAATCAATATCAAAAACAGACAAAAATAAGTCCTTGTTTTCATGGAGTTTATGTTGTGGGGGGGCTGGGTGGACAGTATATATAACTAAATTATAGTCATGTGCCGTATATGTATGGACTATATACATATATGACAGTTGTCCTGTAAGACAGTGGTCCCCAGCCTTTGTAGCGCTAGGGAGTGGTTTTGTGGAAGACATTTTTTCCATGGACCGGGGGACGGGAGGGTTATGGTTTCAGGATGAAACTGTTTTACCTCAAATCATCAGGCATTAGATTCTCATAAGGAGCGAGCAACCTTTATCCCTCGCATGCACAGTTCAAAAGAGGGTTCACACTCCTGTAGGGTTGTAATGCCACCACTGATCTGACAGAAGATGGAGCTCAGGCGGTAATGCTCACACATCTGCTGCTCACTTCCTGCTGTGTGGCCTGGTTCCTAACCAGGAACCAGTACGGTACCGGTACTGGTACGTGGCCCAGGGGTTGAGGACCCCTGCTGTAAGATTATAATGGAGCTGAAAAATTCCTGTCACCTAGTGACTTTCTAGCCAATATAACACTGTAGCACAATACCGTCACTCATGTGTTTGCAGTGATGCTGGTGTAAACAAACCTACTCTGCTGCCAGTCAGATAAAAGTATAACATAAAATTATGTGCAGTACCTAATATTTGGTAATGATAACAAATATGTTACTGATTCATGTGCCTACTATACTATACTTTTTATCATTAGTTTGGAGCATATGCCTATTTATTTAAAAAAAGTTAACTGTGAAAAGCCTCAGGTCCTTCAGGAGGTATTCCAGAAGAAGGCATTGTTGTCATAGGATGTGACAGCTCTGTGTGTGTTATTGTCCCTGAAGATCTTCCAGTGGGGCCGGATGTGGAGGTGAACGACAATACCAATGATCCTGGACACTGTGTAGGCCTAGGCTAATGGGTGTTTGTATCTTAATTTTTAACAAGAAAATTTAAAAAGTTAAAAAAAAATTTTTAAGAACATAGCTTATAGAATAAGGATATAAAGAAAGAAAATATTTTTGCACAGCTGTACAATGCGTTTTAAGCTATATGCTGAGAGTCAAAAAGTTTTAAAAAATCGAAAAGCTGGCTGGACATGGTAGCTCACCCCTGTAATCCCAGCACTTTGGAAGGCCAAGGCAGGTGGATCACCTGAGGTCAAAAGTTAGAGACCAGGCTGACCAACGTGGTGAAACCCCATCTCTACTAAAAATACAAAAATTAGCCGGGCATGGTGGCAGATGCCTGTAATCCCAGGTACTTGGGAGGCTGAGGCAGGAGAATCACTTGAACTCAGGAGGCAGAGGTCGCAGTGAGCCAAGATCGTGCCATTACTCCAGCCTGGGTGATGGAGTGAGACTCTGTCTCAAAAAAGAAAAATTGAAAAGCTTATAAAGTAACAAAGTTATAGTAAGCCAAGGCTAATTCAACAATTTGAAAAAATAAAAATAATTTTATAAATGTAGTGTAGCCTAAGTGTACAGTGTTTATAAAGTCTACAGTAGTGTATAGTAGTGTCCTAGGCCTTTGCATTCTCTCACCACTCACTCACTCAGAGCAACTTCCAGTTCTGCAAGTTTCCTTCATGGTAAGTGCCCTTTACCACTGTACCATTTTTTATCTTTTATACTATATTTTTATCATTTCTCTCCTGTGTTTAGATATGTTTAGATATACAAACACTTACCTTTGTATTGCAGTTGTCTACAGTATTTAGTACAGTAACATGCCATACAGGTTTGTAGCCTAGGAGCAATATAACCATATAGCCCAGGTGGGTAATAGGCTATGCCATCCACATTTGTGTAAGTACACTCTTACATTCACACAATGATGAAATTGCCTAATGACACGTTTCTCAGAGCATATCTGTGTTGCAAAGTGATGCATGACTATATTAATAGTTTGTTAGAAAGTGATCACTGTCGGCCGAGTGTGGTGGCTCATGCCTGTAATCCCAGCATTTTGAGAGGCCGAGACCAGCGGATCACCTGAGATCAGGAGTGAGCTGAGATCGTGCCATTGCACTCCAGCCTGGGCAACAAGAGTGAAACTCCATCTAAAAAAAAAAAAGAAAGTGATCATGTCATGAAAAAAAGTGAACATGTTAGGGGTATTCGGAGGACATTTCAAGCATAGCACTTCTCAAAACTTATTATAATTGAATGTTTTCTGTTTTATTTGTTTTATACAGGGCAAAAATTAGTCTATTTTGTTACATATATATATATTTTTTTACCTTTTACCTAATAAAGACTCATAGCAGCTGCTAAATTCATGTATCTTTTTTTTTTTTTGAGACGGAGTCTTGCTCTGTCTCCCAGGCTGGAGTGCAGTGGCACGATCTCAGCTCACTACAAGCTCTAACTCCTGGGTTCACGCCATTCTCCTGCCTCAGCCTCCCAAGTAGCTGGGACTGCAGGTGCCCGCCATCACACCCGGCTAATGTTTTGTATTTTTAGTAGAGACGGGGTTTCACCATGTTAACCAGGATGGTCTCGATCTCCTGACCTCATGATCCTCCCGCCTCGGCCTCCCAAAGTGCTAGGATTACAGGTGTGAGCCACCGTGCCCGGCCTAAATTCATATATCTTAATAGTCATTTCATATATTCATCCAATATTATTGTGACATGAGTATAATTGTCATTTCAGATGAAGAGACTTGGAATTCTAAATTGCAGTTCTCTCTTAACTCAATTGCCAAGATAATATAGAAATGGAATGGAATAGCTGGTCTTTGAATGAAACTCTCTTTCATGCCAAATTTGGGGTTGCTGCAGATCTGGGTGTTTTTTGACTCAGGTTTATATCTGTTACCTCATCGAGCATACACTTTTAGACACATAGAAGATATCTGAAGAACAGATAGGTAAACATCACTTTGTTTACACCTCTGGTCAGTGTGTCCAGAGTGTATGAATTACAAATAAGGAAGATTCGTGTTTGAAGCTATATTAATTATCTATTAGTGTGTAACAAATTACCTCAAAAACTAGTGGCTTAAACAGCAATAAACATTATCTCACAGTTTCTGTGGGAAGTGTCTTCACTGGGTATTTTGGCTTGGGTATCTCATGAAGTTGCAGTCAAGATGTCAGCTGGGCTGCAGTCATCAGAAGGCTGAACTGGGGCTGGAGGATTCACTTCCAAGATAGCTGGCTTCCAAGTTAGTGTTAGCTGTCAACAGGAGGCCTCTCCGTAGGGCTGGTTGAGTGTTGTCATGGTATGGCAGCTGGCTTCCCTCAACGTACATGATCCAGACATGCAAGACAGAAGCCCTAATGTCTTTTATAACCTAACCTTAGAAGTCACACACCATCATTTCTGCAATATCCTGTTGGTTATGCAGGTCAAAGATACTCAGGGTGGGAGGGATCTACAAAGGCATGAATACCAGAAGACAGTGATTACTGGCGGCCATCTTGGAAGCTGGTTATCACAGGGAGCCAGTGAGAAGGCACCAGGTAAATTAGATTTATATCCTAATCCACAGGTCCTGGCCCCACAAGGATAAAACACATCTGCAGTGCAAATAGAAGTCTGAGGAACAGGTGTCTATCATGGAAGGAGACCTGACCTGAGACCTGCCTTAGAGGCTGGAGAGTCCTGAAAGAGAGTGGACCCTGGAGTTGCTGGAGCCTGTCTTGACCCTTCTGCCCAGAGCAGGCAAAGTCTGAATGACATCTCAACCTTCAGTGATCAGCAATAGCTGTGTAACAATGGAGCATTTGAGCCACATGATGGAAAGGAAAGGTGAGGTGGCTCATAGGTGGACAGAGCTTAGGAGAGAAAGGCACTGCAAGCTCCGCTTCCTGGGTTCAAGCGATTCTCCTGCCTCAGCCTCCCAAGTAGCTGGGACTACAGGCATGCACCATCAAGCCCAGCTAATTTTTGTATTTTAATCGAGACAGAGTTTCGCCATATTGGCCAAGCTGGTCTCGAACTCCTGACCTCGTGATCTGCCTGCCTTGGCCTCCCAAAGTGCTGGGATTACAGGCGTGAGCCACTGTGCCTGGCCTTAAATTCTTTATGGTTAAAAAATAGCATTTTAGGCCAGGCGTGGTGGCTCACGCCCGTAAGCCTAGCACTTTGGGAGGCCGAAGCAAATGGATCACTTGAGGTCAGGAGTTCGAAACCAACCTGGCCAACATGGTGAAACTCTATCTCTACTAAAAATACAAAAAAGTTAGCCAGGCATGGTGGTGGATGCCTATAATCCCAGCTACTCAGGAGGCTGAGGCAGGAGAATTGCTTGAACCCAGGAGGCAGAGGTTGCGATACACGGAGATAGGCCACTGCACTCACTCTAGCCTGGACGACAGAGTGAGACTCCATCTCAAAAAAGAAAAAAAAAAAAAACATTTTAAAGGTCATCCCAATCTTTAAATTTTTGGGGTATCTGTTATTATGTACTTAAGATAAACTTCCTGTTAGAAATCAAACAGCAAGATTCTAGGGAGATAAAATATTACCAATAGATTCACTGGGCACTATATACTTAGCCCTCCAGAAATCCCCATCAGACCCCATATGATTAAATTAGCTATCCGTGTCCATTTCAGTGTCTCTGTAGCTAGATGGCGGTTAACATTTCTCATTGCTTCAAGGATCATTCATCTGTAGAGGGTCTTCTGGCCACCTGGTACTGCAGATTTCTGTATTCCTTTGTCTGAAACTTTGAAGCAAATCTGTTTTGTTTCTCTTCCTTCAGCTTGGTATTCTCAGGAGCCTGCCCTTTCAGAGGAAGAAGAGGATACAACCAGGCCTCTTGTACGTCTTAAGCATTTATTTGTTTCCTGCGTTATTTTGCAGTGCAGTTACGGTGGGTTATTGTAACCTACCAATATGTTGGAAAAAATAAATTGATGAAAATCAAAGTGAGAAAAAATACAGATAGAAAATCAGAACCCGGGGAAATTTGAGATATGGCTGTGCAGAAGCAGGTACATACAGAATTATTAGAGTTGAGTTCAAATTTAAATATGATCTGGAGAGTCAAAGCAAACTGGGACACTTAAGTTTATTCCATAAGTTGCACCATTTATGAGGAAAAACTTACAATTATTTAAGTAAAGAAAAGACTTTTCATTGGCACCTTGGTCAAAAAGAAACTCTAAAATATAGTTGGACTTCCGTGTCTGTAGATTCTGCATCCATAGATTCAACCAACTGCAAATCAAAAATACTTGAAAAAAAAGTGGGTAGTTGCATCTGTACTGAACATGTACAGACTTTTTTCTTGTCATTTTCTAAACAGTATAGTGTAACAACTATTTACATAGAAATCACATATTAGGTTTTATAAGTAATCTAGGGATGATTTAAAGTATACAGGAGGATGTACATTGGTTATGTACAAATACTACACCATTTTATATAAGGGACTTGAGCATCTGTGGATTTTGGTATCCATGGGGGATCCTGGAACCAATTCTCCATGGCTTCCTAGGGACACCTGTAATTCCTTAATTCTTACAATTTTTAGCTCAGCTTTTAAAAGTCAGTCTTGGCGAAAGTTCAAAAGTTTAAATTATCTGGAAGAGGAAGTGGAACACATACCTTTCAAATGATTGTATGTATGTATTTTCTTCAATTGAATTTTTAATCCAAGTTGAGCTAAATTATACTAATATTGTATGGCAAAGTCTTATAGTTCCGATATCCATAGCTTTTCACATTGTTTTTATGGTCTCAGAAGATACAGTCTTCATCCTCATCTTACAAAATTACATATTCTCTGCTCTTGATTCTTTTTGTTTCCATCTCTGACGTCACTCACACACCTATATTTTGAATGTTTTCTGCCTAACTGTCTCTTTTTCTTATGTCTTGCCCATTATGAAACATACACACATACTACTTTTGACCATATGATCATATGGCTCATCCAATTACTTCTGTTGGTGCGGTGGCCCTAGACAGGCTTGAGTTTAAATCTCGCCTCAGTGACTTATGAAGTGCATGACTGTGTACAAGTTTCTTAATCTTTTCGTGACTCAGTTGCATCTGTAAGTCTGTAAATGGGGATAATAATGGTATTTATCCCATAGGAATGTTGGGATGATTAAATACATATAACAAGTACCCCATAAATGATAGGTACTGTTATTTTTTTCTCAAATATTTTTGGTCTGCCATTGGTTGAAGCCATGGATATTGAACCCACAGATATGGAGGACCAACTGTTATAGCTTTATTGAGTTCTTACTATGTGCCAAGTATATTGTGCTTTACATAGCTTATTTTGTGTAATTATTATCAGAAGTCTATAAAGTGGCCGGGCGCAGTGGCTCAAGCCTGTAATCCCAGCACTTTGGGAGGCTGAGACGGGCGGATCACGAGGTCAGGAGATCAAGACCATCCTG
>NW_012116377.1:782851-789353 GCF_000951035.1 Colobus angolensis palliatus
AAAAAAAAAAAAAAAAAAAAAGAAATTATTCACATGCATACAACACATATACATGCAGATAATAAGCTAAAAGCTAGTAGCATGTTTACTTGTAAAAATGAGGCACTTTCCCACTAGTCAGGAACCCAACCAGCTTGCCAGTGCTACCACATTTATCTGTATAATTTTGTATGCCTAGACAGAAGTAAGGGAAGGGAAATGAAGTAAAAAGTGGGATGGTACAGTCAAAATTATGATATCTAAATGATACGATTATGTTTTTAGGCAACAGAAGAGAAACATGAGATGATTGAAGTATGGACACAAAATTAATATACAAAAATCAATGCAATTTTTCTCTATAAACCACACCATCAAAAAGGAAATGGAAGAATGATGCTCAGACTAGAAAAAAACCCTAAAGAAAAAAATAAAGAAAGAAATGTATGTGATGTACATGGGAGAATGAAACCTTCAAATTATTACTGAGATAGAAAAGAGGATTTGAACAAATTTTTTAAATACCTTTTTTGGATAAGATCCATCATTATTAAATTAATGTAAATTGTCTTTAACCTACATAGATTTATCTGAATCTCAATAACAATTCTAAATTATTTTTCTTAGAATTAGATAAGTTTATTCAAGCCCAGTCTAGAATACATTTGAAAAATAAAAACATGCAGAATGGCCAGGAAAAGTATAAAAGAATGTCATGTACCATCTCAAGTTTTTAAAAGAAGAATATTTGTTTAATGGTTATATAACTTTAGGGAAAAAAAAAAATTTATAAAAAGTTGCCAGTCAGCACATACACCCAGAACTGATTTGTAGTTATCTTTATTCTCTTGCTGTAAACTTTGTTATTTTAAAGAATATGTTTGTTCCATTATGTATCTTGAAGAAAGTGAGGCATGGTGGCTCACACCTGTAATCCCAGCACTTTAGGAGGCCAAAGCAGAAATCACTTGAGGCCAGGAGTTTGAGACCTGCTGGATCAACACAGCGAGACCCAGTCTTTACAAAAAAATTTTTTTAAATTAGCTGGGTGTGGCCAGGCACGGTGGCTCACACCTGTAATCCCAGCACTTTGGGAGGCCAAGGCAGATGGATCATGAGGTCAGAAGATCGAGACCATCCTGGCTGACACGGTGAAACCCTGTTTCTACTAAAAATACAAAAAATTAGCCGGGTGTAGTGGTACACGCCTGTAGTCCCAGCTACTCGGGAGGCTGAGGCAGGAGAATCACTTGAACTCAGGAGGCAGAGGTTGCAGTGAGCTGGTATCGCACTACTGCACTCCAGCCTGGGCAACAGAGTGAGACTCCATCTCAAAAAAAAAAAAATAGCTGGGTTTGGTGGCTCACATGTGTAGTCCCAGCTACTCAGGAGGCTGAGGCAGGAGGATTGCTTGAGCTCAGCAGTGAGGCTTCAGTGAGCTATGATTGTGGCACTGCTCCAGCTGAGTGACAGCGCGAGACTCAGTTTCAAAGAAAAAATAAAGGAGAGGAAGGTGCTGTGGTACCAGCAAGAACATTGGAAATGTTAGTGCTTCTTGCCAGAGGCAGAAGTATGTTCATGTTTTTTTTGGTTCTGTTTGACAGGAGAAGGAATAAAACTTAATGACATGAACTGTGAATTTATGTTTTTTAAGGTTTGAATCCCTATGTTTCTTGCTATTAATACTGAATTTCTTAAGGTTTGTATGTGAAGAGAATCAACATCTTGGGAAAATAGACCCTGTTATAAAGACTGACGCATCATTTTATACAGTCAAAAATTAAAACATATTTTACTTCTTGGTATTTTGTTACTTACGGCTTTTGTCAGGGATGCAATCTTTTTATATGAAATTTATGCTAAGTTACTAGAGTTGGTGGGAAAATGTTTTTGTGCTGATTTGCTAGCACTAATTTTAAAAATGTTTTATCTTTTTGTAGTTTTCCCCTATCTTTGTTGTGGTGTATATTCCAGAGGGATTATCTATTTCTGAAACATTCATCGATTGATTATTATGTCAAGCTCCATTCTGAGAACTTCACATTTACTGTGTTATTTAGTCTTCACATCAACTCTTTAAGGAGAACTCCTCTTTATAGATAAGGAAACTGAGATTCGAATTTGGCTATTTGTCAAGGTAACACAATTAGTAAATTTTGAAACCAGAATTCGAACCCATGACGTTGGATACCACAGCCTATTAACTGGGAAAACATATCTAAACCCAGCTCCGTTTTGAAAGTTTCGTACTTTAACATTTTTTTCAGTTGGAAGTGTGTCAGTCACATGTCTGTTCAGCCTTTGCTGCTTTTGTGAATAGAACAACAGGCGTTCATTCTTACACTTGGGGTCTGCAGGTTAAACTATGTGGGCAGCTCTGCTTTGGGCTGCAGATCAGCCTCGGCTTAGGCTCCAGAGTGGGCTCGCGTCTGCTCTGCATATATTCAATCTGAGTTTCAGCTGAAATGGCGCAGCTTCCTGGGCCAGGCTCTTCATTTGCTGTCTCACTGGAGCACATGAGCCAAGGTAAAGAGTGTAAGCACATTTCAGGCCTTGGCTCACATCATGTTTACTGACATTCTTTTTGCCCCGACAAAGAGCTCAGACAAGGCCCACATTAGTAGATGGGACATTAGTACAGGCAGGAAGTGAAGACTCACTGAATAATCAATTTATCACGTAACATTTTCTAATGGAATTATTTTTTTATTGAGTTTGTGTTTGAGACCAGACCTTGCTGTGTTGCCCAGGCTGGAGTACAGTGGCATGAACTGGACTCAGGCAATCCTCCCGCCTGAGCCTCCCAAGTAGCCAGATGATAGGCATGTGCCATCATGCCTGGCTAATTTTGTTTGTTTATTTGTTTTCGTAGAGATGGAGTCTCACTATGTTACCCAGGCTGTTCTCAAACTCCTGGTGTCAAGCAATCCTCCTGCCTCAGCCTCCCAAAGTTCTTAGATTATAGGTGTGAGCTGCTATTCCCAGCTTCACTGAGATTTTTAAAACTTTAAACATATTGAAATATAGTCTTACAACTTAAAAAAAACTTTATTAACATATAAGTCACATACTATGAAATTAGCCCATTTAAAGTATACAATTGAGTGGTTTTTAATGTATTCACAGAGTTGTGCAGCCATCACCATAATCAATGTTAGAACATTTTCATCACCCTGAAAAGAAACCCTTTACCTGTTAGCTTTCATTTCCTATTTTCCCTCAAGGCTCTGATGTAGGCAAAAATAAATGATTTCTATCTCTATAGATTTGCCTATTCTGGACATTTAATGTAAATTGAGTCATATGATAAACTGTTATCCTTTGTGACACCTTTCACTTAGCATTATGTTTCCAAGTTTCATGCATTTTGTAGCTTGTACCAGTACTTTTTATTTCTGAATAATATTCTATTGTAGGGATATACCACATTGTCTTTATTCATTGATTAATGGAAATTTGACTCATTTCCCCTTTTAGGCTGTTATGAATAAGGCTGATAAGAACATTGATGTACAAGTTTTTATGTGATCATATGTTTTCAATTCTCTTAAGTTTGTACATAGAAATGAAATTGCTGGATCATATGATAACTCTATACTTAACCTTTTAAAGAATTGCCCCACTGTTGGCCAGGTACGGTGGTTCACGCCTGTAATCCCAGCACTTTGGGAGGCTGAGATGGACAGATCACCTGAAGTCAGGAGTTCAAGACCAGCCTGACCAACATGGTGAAACCCTATCTCTACTAAAAATAAAACACAAGTAGCCGGGCCTGGTAATCCTAGCTACTTGGGAAGCTGAGGCAGGAGAATCACTTGAACCTGGTAGACAGAGGTTGCAGTGAGCCAAGATCACACCATTGCCCTCCAGCCTGGGCAACAAGAGCGAAACTCCATCCCCAGAAAAAAAAAAAAAGAATTGTCCTACTGTTTTCCATAGCAGTTGTGCTAGTTTACATTCCCACCAGCTGTGTATGAGGATTCTGGTTTCTCCATCAGCACTTGTTCGTACCTGTCCTTTGGTTATAGCTGTCCTAGTGGGTGTGAAGTAATATCTCATGAGATTTTCATTTACATGTACTGTATAACTTGTGATGTTGAACACCATTTCCTATGTTTCTTGGCCATTTCTATTAATATATCTTCTTTGAAGAATTGTCTATTCAGAGCCTTTGCCCATTTCTAATTGGTTTGTCTTTTGATTATTGAATTTTTAAGAGGTCTGTACATATTCAAGTGTCATCAGATAAATGGTTTGGAAATATTTTATCCTATCCTCTGGGTTGTCTTCACTTTCTTGACAATGTCCTTAGAAGCACAAAAATTTTTAGTTGTTTTGATGTCCATTTTTATTTAATTTTCTTTTGTTGCTTATGCTTTTGGTGTCTAATTCAAAGTCATGATGTACAGTTATATATTCTGAGACTTTTTTTTTCCTTTTTGTTTTAGCTCTTACAGCTAGATCTTTGATCCATTTTAAGTTAACCTTTGTATACAGCATGATCCAACTTCATTGGCTTGCATGCAGATAGTCCAGTTGTCCCGGCATCATTTGTTGAGAAGACTATTCTCTTTGCTGGTGAAGTTTTTTTTTTTAATCACCATTTATTTTGATGTGGGGGTTTTGTAGTTGCCCTATATCATGTTGAGGAAGTTCTCTTCTTTTGCTTATTTGCTTGTTTGTTGGATGTTGGGTTGTTGTTGTTTGTTTGTTTTCAATAATAAAAGGGTGTTGGATTTTGTTGACTACTTTTTCTGCATTTACTGAGATGATCTTATGGTTTTTGTCCTTATTTTATTGGTATGACTTGTTACGTTAATTGATTATCAGATGTTAAATTAATACTGCATTCTCCTGGGATAAATCCTACTTGGTTATGGTCCATGATACTTTTTATATGTTGTTGGATTAGGTTTGTTAGCATTGAGGATTTTTACGTCTCTATTAATAAGACAGAGTGGGCGGTAGTGTTTTTTTTGGGGGCAGTGCATGTGTGTGTGTGTGTGTGTGTGTATGTTATCTTTGTCAGGTTTTAGTATTAGAGTAATACTTGCCTCATAAAAGATGTGTCCCCTCCTTTTTATTCATCTTCTTTGTTTTGTTTTGGAAGAGTTTGTAAATAAGTTAGTATTAATTTATTTGTTGTTTGGTAAAATTCACCAGTGAAGCCATCTGGGCCTGAGTTTTTCTTTTGGGTAGTTTTTTTTTGTTTTTGTTTTTGTTTTAGTAATTCAATCTCTTGTTACAAGTCTTTTCTTCTTTTCTTTTTGTTTCAGTTTGATCAGTTTGTGTCTTTCTAGAAATTCACTCATTTCATCTAGTTTGTTGGCATATATTTATTCATAATATCTCTTTCTATTCCTGTTTATTTCTGTAAGATTAGTAGTAATGTTTCTACTTTCATTCCTGATTTTTGTATTTTGAGTCTTCTTTTTTCTCTGTCAGTCATATTTGTTCATTTTGTCAATTTTTAGTTTTATTGATTCGCTCTAATGTTTTTCTATTCTGAATTTCTTTGATTTCCATTCTAATGTTTGCTTATTTCCTTTTGGTTACTTTGGATTTAGTTTGATCATCCTCTTCTAGTATCTTTTTTTTCTTTTTTTTTTTTGAGGCGGAGTCTTGCTCTGTCGCCCGGACTGGAGTGCAGTGGCCCGATCTCAGCTCACTGCAAGCTCCGCCTCCCGGGTTTACGCCATTCTCCTGCCTCAGCCTCCGGAGTAGCTGGGACTACAGGCGCCCGCCACCTCGCCCGGCTAGTTTTTGTATTTTTAGTAGAGACGGGGTTTCACCGTGTTAGCCAGGATGGTCTTGATCTGACCTCGTGATCCGCCCATCTCGGCCTCCCAAAGTGCTGGGATTACAGGCTTGAGCCACCGCGCCCGGCCTTTTTTCTTTTTTTAATTGAGACAGAGTCTCACTCTGTCACTCAGGCTCAAGTGCAGTGGCATGATCATGGCTTACTGCAGCCTTGATCTCCCAGGCTCAGGTGATCCTGCCACCTCAGCCTGGTCCCCCAAGCTCCCAGTAGCCGAGACTACAGGCATACACCACCACGCCCGACTAAGTTTTTGCATATTTTGTAGAGATGGGGTTTCACCATGTTGCCCAGGGTGGTTTTGAACTCCTGGGCTCAAGCACTTCACCTGCCTCGGCCTTCCAGAGTGCCAGATTATGAGCACACCCAGTCCTCTTCTAGTATTTTAAGATAGAAAGTTAATTGATTTGAAGTCTTTCTTCTTTCTTAATGAAGTGTTTACAGCTATAGGTTTCCCTCTAAAACTTGCTTTAATTGCATTCCATAAGTTTCGGTATGTTGCACCCTCGTTTTCTTTTACTTCAAAGTATTTTGTAATTTCCATTGTGATTTTGTTGATCTATTGGTTATTTCAGAAT
The DNA here is from genome assembly GCF_000951035.1 of Colobus angolensis palliatus. NCBI lineage: Eukaryota > Metazoa > Chordata > Mammalia > Primates > Cercopithecidae > Colobus > Colobus angolensis. The sequence continues at coordinate 789,227 of NW_012116377.1, forward strand.
GTTGTTTAATTTTTACATATTTTTGAATTTCACAAATTTATTTCTGTTAGTGATTTCTAATTTTTATCCATTTTGATCAAGGAACATACTTTACACAATTCTCTTAAAATTTATTGAGGCTGTTTTT
>NW_012116377.1:789578-791474 GCF_000951035.1 Colobus angolensis palliatus
CGCCCGGCTAGTTTTTTGTATTTTTTAGTAGAGACGGGGTTTCACCGTGCTAGCCAGGATGGCCTCGACCTCCTGACCTCGTGATCCGCCCGTCTCGGCCTCCCAAAGTGCTGGGATTACAGGCTTGAGCTACCGTGCCTGGCTGACTAACGTATTTTCTATCTTACAGAGTGCTCTATATACACTTGAGAGAATGTGTATTCTCTTGCACAGTGTGTTCTATAGGTGTCTGTTAGGTCTGGTTGGTGTATGGTGTTTGAGTCTTCTATCTTCTTGCTTATAATCTGCCTGCTTGTATCCATTATTAAAAGTGGTGCTTGGGCCGGGCACGGGGGCTCACGCCTGTATTTGCAGCGCTTTGGGAGGCCGAGGTGGGTGGAGCACGAGGTCAGGAGTTCAAGATCAGCCTGGCCAAGATGGTGAAACCCCACCTCTACTGAAAATACAAAAATTAGCCGGCTGCGATGGCAGGAGCCTATAATCCCAGCTACTAAGGAGGCTGAGGAAGGAGAACTGCTTGAACTCAGGCGGCAGAGGTTGCAGTGAGCCAAGATTGCACCACTGTACTCCAGCCTAGGCAACAGACTGAGGCTCCAAAAAACAAAAAGTGGTGTTTGGAGTCTCCAAAAATTATTTGTTAAATTGCCCATTTCTGCCTTCAATTCTGTATTTTTGCTTTATGTATTTTAAGACTGTTAGATGCATATATAATTGTTACATCTTTCTGCCAGATTGACCCTTTTATCATTATAAAATGTCTTTTATCTTTAGTAACACTTTTGTTTTAAATTCTATTTTGTCTGATATTAGTATATCCACTCAAGCTTTCTTATGGTTGTTTGTATGCTGTATCTTTTTCCATCACTTTATTTTCAAGCTATTTGTGTATTTGAACCTAAAATGTATTTCCTACAGACAGCATATAGATGAATTCCGTTTTTCTATCCAATCTGACAGTCTCTGCCTTTTTTTTTAGCCTGTTTAATCCATTCAGAGTTAATGATAACACTAGAATTATTGGGCTATGTCTGCCATTTTCCTTTTTGTTTTCCATTTGTCCTATGTCATTTTTTGTTTCTCCTAGACTGCTTTCTCTTCACTAAGCGAATGTTTTCCAGTTTTAAATTATAATTTCTTTAATGATTTTTTCACTGTATTTTCTTAGTGGTTGCTCTAGGAGTTGGATACTATATATCTTATCAGAACCTACTTCAGATTTATATTGTTACATTAAGATACGGAAATATTGGTCTTATGTAGTTCTATTCCCTCTTCCCTCGTGTTGTATATATTACAAATTCAACCCATTATTATAATTACTACTGCATACAGCGTTGCATCACTTAAAGAAGATGAGAAAAGAGAGCAAATATGTATTATGTTTATTATATTAACCTTGTTTACCATTTGTTTGTGTTGATTCAGGTTCTAGTAAATCTTGTATCATTTGCTTACACTATTCCAAATTTGCTTTGAAGTTTCTCTCTTTATCTCTGGTTTTTAACATTTTTGCTGTGGTATATCTGATTGTGGGTCTCTTACATTTGTTTTACCTGGAATTCATTTAGCTTCTTGAATGTATAATGTTTTTTGTCAGATTTGAGAAATGTCCAGCCATTATTTCTTTGAATGTTTTTTCTGCATCTTTCTTCTTCCAGTACTCCTGCCATTCATGAATTGGTGCACTTAATGGTGTTCCACATTTCTCTGAGGCTCTGTTTATTTTTCCTTATTGTTTTTTCCTTTGTTCTTTGGATTGATGATCCCTATCAATCTATTTTGAAGTATGCTGATTCTTCTGCCAGTTCGGATCTATGACCAAGCCTATCTGGTGAATTTTTTTACTTCGGTTATTGTACTTTTCAATTTTATAATTTCTGTTTGGCTCTTTTTTTT
>NW_012116377.1:792114-807955 GCF_000951035.1 Colobus angolensis palliatus
ATAATCCCAGCACTTTGGGAGGCCGAGACGGGCGGATCACGAGGTCAGGAGATCGAGGCCATCCTGGCTAACACGTTGAAACCCCGTCTCTACTAAAAAATACAAAAAAACTAGCCGGGTGAGGTGGTGGGCGCCTGTAGTCCCAGCTATTCGGGAGGCTGAGGCAGGAGAATGGCGTGAACCCGTGAGGCGGAGCTTGCAGTGAGCTGAGATCTGGCCACTACACTCCAGCTTGGGCGACAGAGCAAGACTCTGTCTCAAAAAAAAAAAGAAAAAGAAAACTGAACATTAAGGATATATATAATAGCAACTCTGGTAAAATTTCCTTTTCCTCTTTTCTTGTTTTTGTTGTTCTTTGTTTAGTGACTTGCCTAGATTATTTCAGTGAAGTCTGTTTCCCCTGTAGTGTGAAGTCTTTGTTGTCACTCCTCAAAGGACATAGCCATGGGCATGTACAAATTCACTCTGGGATGACAGTGGTTCAGTCAGGACTCTTTTTTTTTTTTTTTTTTGAGACAGGAGTCTTGCTCTGTCACCCGGGCTGGAGTGCAGTGGCCGGATCTCAGCTCACTGCAAGCTCCGCCTCCCGGGTTTATGCCATTCTCCTGCCTCAGCCTCCAAAGTAGCTGGGACTACAGGCGCCCGCCACCTCGCCCGGCTAGTTTTTTGTATTTTTAGTAGAGACGGGGTTTCACCGTATTAGCCAGGATGGTCTCGATCTCCTGACCTCGTGATCCGCCCGTCTCGGCCTCCCAAAGTGCTGGGATTACAGGCTTGAGCCACCGCGCCCGGCCAGTCAGGACTCTTTTTGATTGTCCCTTTCCTGGATCTGTCTTGTCTTGTTTTCTTTTCTTTTCTTTTTCTTTTTTTAAGACAGTCACCGAGTTGCCCAGACTGGAGTGCAGTGGCACAATCTCGGCTCACTGCACCCTCCACCTCCTGGGTTCAAGCGATTCTCATGCCTCAGCCTCCCAAGTAGTTGGGGTTACAGGCGCGGGCTACCACGCCTGGCTAACTTTTGCATTTTTTGGTAGAAACTGGGTTTCACGATGTTGTTGGCCAGGCTGGTCTCGAACTCCCGACATCAAGCAATTCACCCGCCTCAGCCTTCCAAAGTGCTGAGATTACAGGTATGAGCCACCACACCCGGCTCTGGATCTGTTTTTTAAACTGTCTTAAATTACTCAATCCCTTGAGCATAAATTACTCCACAGTTTGATCTGAGTCTTTTGAGGTTTCTTTTGACCTCAGGAGGGTCCTTTATTGTCTTTCCCTGGTTTTCTGGTTAACTGTCCTGTGCTTTACCTTGCTGCTTTTAATTAAAAGTAGAGCCAGCTATGGTGGCTTGTGCCTGTAATCCAGCTACCTGGGAGGCTGAGATAGGAGAATCGCTTGAGCCCAAGAGTTTGAGGCTGCAGTGAGCCCTGAATGCACCAGCCTGGGCAACAGAGTGAGACTCTATCTCTAAAAAAAAAATAAAATAAAACTAATAAATAAATACAAAGAATTACCACCTTCTCTTAATTGCTCTCCACCAAAATCTCCGTTGTTTCTGAGTGCGCCCTTAAGCTTGAACTTTGCCATAACTCTGTTGCAAATAAATTCATTTCCTTGTCTCTTCACATTTGTCAAGCCTAAAACAAGAAAAATAATACAATTATTCAAATTTGGGATTTAAAAAGAACATGTAATAAACAATAGAATGATAAGTTTTTAAAAGTTGAGAGAAAAAAATAAAAATAAAAAATTGAGAGGAATTCCACTTCCAGGATAGCAATGGAAAGTATTCCGTGGACCTAATCCACGGTAAAACAAGCATAACTGGTAAGAAGCATTTAAACCTGCAGATTGTGCCTCAATTGAATGCCACAGACTCTTACAGTTTTTATTAAGTTTTAGTGGTTTTTTTATTATTATTAAATGGTTCTTTATTTGCTATATGCCTTTAGGGCAATTTCCAGAAATTTTAATCTTTAAAAACTTCTCACCAGTGTTTATCTATATATTAAACTTATCAAGGAGTTCTTACCTTCGAAATGGATAATAATAGTAGCTACTTTGTAGCCTTATTAGGGGAATTTTAAAAGTTAACATAACAAAATATTATAGCATTGTCCAGCACATAACAAGTAGTCGGTAGATGACAGTGATAATATTAATGATAGTAATGATCTCAACATCATAGAGATAGTTTCTCAGAAACGTTATTCAGCTTTTGGGCCACGCGTGGTGGCTCACGCCTGTAATCCTAGCACTTTAGGAGGCTGAAGTGGGCAGATCACCTGAGGCCAGGAGTTCAAGACTAGCCTGACCAACATGGTGAAACCCTGTCTCTACTAAAAATACAAAAATTAGCCTGGTGAGGTGGCGGGCACCTGTAATCCCAGCTACTTGGGAGGCTGCTGCAGGAGGATTGCTTGAACCCAGGAGTGGAGGTTGCACCATGTCACTCCGGCCTGGGCGACAGAGTGAGACTCCATTTGAAAAATAAAATAAAATAAAATAAATTCAGCCTTTGGTGATTTCCATTTGTATTTCCCATTTTATCTTGTCCCATTTGTACTATAATAAATTCCCCTAAGTGTGGATATGCAGGTGCTTTTTTTTTTTTTCCCCTAGAGAACCTTTGCAGTTTAAAAGGTTTTTCTTTATTTCCTTATTTGGATATATAATTATTTTAATGGGAAGAGCTAGACACTATTGATCAAATCACATTCTTTTTTAGAAATTTGGCATTTGTTGGTTTCTGTTGTGTCATTCTCATAGATTTAATTCCCATCCTTTGATTGTAAATAAACAAAAGACTAAAACCTCACTCCCTTTCTTCGATGGTTAACTATGGACTCTGTCCCTAGCTGTATTACCCACCATGTATATTTTCTACAGCTGCTCACATCCTTTGGCCGTGGATTCAGCTCCCAATTTTAGGTTGATGACTAAAAACTTTTCATCTCCTTTCTTCTTATATCTAACTGCATAGTGAATATTTCCATCTGAAAGTCCTATAGCAAGCTTGTCCAACCCACGACCGGTAGGCCACATGCAGCCTAGGACAGCTTTGAATGTGGCCCAACACAAATTTGTAAGCTTTCTTAAAAACATTATGAGATTGTTTTATTATTTATTTATTTAAGCTCATCAACTGGTGTTAGTGTATTTTACGTGTGGCCCAAGACAATTCTTCTTCCAACGTGGCCCAAGGGAAGCCAAAGATTGGACACCCTGTCCTATAGGAATTTCATAGTTTGCATGTTCAAATTTTCATGCCTCTCCTCCTTCCTCTTGCCTTATTTCTCTTACCTCTCTACTCTCTGCCATGTTCCCCTTCCCCCTAGATCACATAAACATCTGGACAGGTTCTGAGCCAGTTACCTGTGAGTCACATCCAATTCTTCCATCTCTGTCACAGCCGAGTAAAAATTAGTGAACACTGACTCTAGCTTCCTTCATAATAGATGATGAATGAATAAGTTTGCTGACTTAATAATTAACATAGCCTTCAAGGAGATTTCTGCTATGCTTTATTTTCCCTACAATATAATGTAAAATTAGGTAAATATGAAGACCTGATAAGGTTTTTAATGACCTCTGACCCCTGAGTACCAACTAAACAAGTTCTTACATGTTTTGATCACAATTCCTAATTTTGATGACTTCAGATTAATTAGCATTGTGTTTTTACAGGAAACAGTGACATTTAAGGATGTGGCTGTTGACCTTACCCAGGAGGAGTGGGAGCAGATGAAACCTGCTCAAAGGAACTTATATCGGGATGTGATGCTGGAGAACTACAGCAACCTAGTTACAGTGGGTAAGGTAGCTTGGTAGCTTTGCAATTTAACAGAGAAATTCTTTTCCATTTCTGAAATGTGTGAAGACTGTAACTTGCCAGATGAGTGTAGCCTTTCCCTTCTCCACATGACTGTATGTGCTCCACTCTTCAGTGTTAAAGGCTAATTACTTTGTGTCTTGTGTAAGTTTGTTCATCCTCATCTTTTGTAAACCCTCAAGCTTGGACTTAGCCCAAGATCTGGATGGTTGTCTCCAGCATTAACATCCACATCCTTTGCTATTTCTTGTAATAGGCTGTCAAGTCACCAAACCGGATGTGATATTCAAGTTAGAGCAAGAAGAGGAGCCCTGGGTGATGGAGGAAGAAATGTTTGGGAGGCACTGTCCAGGTGAATAAGTGAAAAGCAGCTCTGAATGAGAAAGCCACATGAGAGTTGTTCAGTGAAGGGTTGATACCATTTCACAATTTTCAAGATTTTCTTAAAGGCCCTATTCTTCTAGAGTGACAAATGGGATGGAGTGGTTTAGATTACTGTGACATTTTTAGATATTATTCTTCCTATATTGCAGATATTTTCCTCTTTTAAATTGTAGAGGGCCAGTACCCCTATCCAATTTCATAATACCATCCTTCCCTAATTCATTCACAGCCTTCCTTTCAGGATTATTGTTCCTCTCTCTATGATCCTTGGGCACTCTCTTTCCTTTATGTTTATGGTTTCATTTCCTTATGCACTCAGTATTTCATGGTTGTGTAGTAATTTTAAAACATGTTTCACACTTAGGTTTCTTTTCATTTCTTTCCTTCTTTCCATTTTAAAAAGCTTCAGACTTGTGTTTGGTTAACAGTAGTTTCACTTCCCATTGTACTTCACAACCCTGACAGTCCCATGGCTTAGAAATGTAAAAGTTGGCCGGGCACGGTGGCTCAAGCCTGTAATCCCAGCACTTTGGGAGGCCGAGACGGGCAGATCACGAGGTCAGGAGATCGAGACCATCCTGGCTAACACGGTGAAACCCCGTCTCTACTAAAAAAAAAAAAAAAATAGCCGGGCGAGGTGGCGGGCGCCTGTAGTCCCAGCTACTCAGGAGGCTGAGGCGGGAGAATGGCGTAAACCCGGGAGGCGGAACTTGCAGTGAGCTGAGATCCGGCCACTGCACTCCAGCCTGGGTGACAGAGCGAGACTCCGTCTCAAAAAAAAAAAAAAAAGAAATGTAAAAGTTTCTGGTTTAGAAATCCCATGGCATCTCCTTTCTGCTTATTCCCGTCTTCTATTCCTTTAATTTTTTGAAAATACACGAGGTCCATACTGGGTTAAAAAAAATAACCAGTATTATACCTATAATACCAATAGTACACCTTTTGTACAAAAGCAAATCTTATCCTTGACACAGTCCCTTCCTTTCCACAGTTACATACACTTCTTTTTTGGAGTTATCCTGGCTATTTTTGATTATTTTACCATATGAATTTTAGACTTAACTGTCTATTTCCAGAGAAAAACCTGTTCGAATTTTTTTTTTTTTTTTTGAGACGGAGTCTCGCTCTGTCGCCCAGACTGGAGTGCAGTGGCCGGATCTCAGCTCACTGCAAGCTCTACCTCCCGGGTTCACGCCATTCTCCTGCCTCAGCCTCCCGAGTAGCTGGGACTACAGGCGCCCGCCACCTCGCCCGGCTAGTTTTTTGTATTTTTTAGTAGAGATGGGTTTCACCGTATTAGCCAGGATGGTCTCGATCTCCTGACCTCGTGATCCGCCCGTCTCGGCCTCCCAAAGTGCTGGGATTACATCGAATCTTTATTGGGATTGTGCTAAATATATAAATTAACTTTCAGAAATTTAACATCTCTTTAATGCCAATGTTTTCTGTCTAAGAACACGCTCTGTTCAGATTTTCATATCTACTTTTGTGTCCTTTAGAAATGGAGCTTTCCAAGTTTTCTCATTGTTGCTTTTGTATATTTCACTATAATAATGGGTAAGAAAGCTATAAAATCATTCGTATTTACAGATAATGAGATTATAGCCCTGGAAAACACAAGAGAACCAATTCAGAAAGTATAACAAATAGTAAGAGAACTCAGTGAGGTGGTAGGATATCAAATTTAACAAATAAAAATCAATAGCTTTCATATATACTTCAACAACCAAATAGAAGATACTAAGGAAAGAAAACTACATTTATAATAGTAAGAACAAAGATGAAATACCATTCTAGGTATGGATATATAACAGTATACTGAACAAAATCCTGTCTTTATGAGCTTATAATTTAGTGGAAACTAGAGTCCCTGAAGTTTTGCATATGGGAAAGTATCTTTTTAACCTTTACATTTGGTTGATAGTTGGCCATGTGTAAAATTCTTGAGCCATACTTTCTTTTCCAAAGAGTTTTGTAGACGTTACCTGAGGGATTTAGACAATTCTCTGTTGTTTCCTAGATTCAAATGTTGCTTGGAGAAGTCTGAAGCCTGATTATTTCCTCTCATGGGTGACTTATTTTTCTGGGATGCCTATAGGTTTCTTTTTCTTTAAAGCTTAAGTGGCTTTGTGAGGTTATGTCTTGGAACTGGTCACTCAGTATCAGCTTTTCCTTTCAACTTGTAGATTCATGGTTTTTGTTCCTTGAAACATCGTCATATAGATTTCATGCTCATTTCTTTTATGGTTATCATTGTCATCTTTGGATGAAGGTATTTCCTGCTGTACCCACTGTTTACAGAAGGATAGTGTTGAAGACTGTCCAGAAAAATGCTCTGAGTTGGTAAGAAGCCTTGATACCTCACACTGACCTCCTTTATCCTACAAGGTTTTGTGTTGAGAGTTGGTTTACCCTTTCATTCTCCCAAGTTAAAGAGGGATTATTATTTGCCTATTTCCTGTAGAACTCAGTGTCTCTTCCATCTTCCTATGCTAACAAACTGCTTATATAAGAATACTGAGAATACTGGCTATTCGCATCTCCTTGTTCAGCCCTGCCTTTGTACCATTTGTCAGGGCCAGATGAAGTCTGTTTTGTTTCTGCTGCAATCTCAAGACATCTGGCAAAAAAATGACTGATTCAGGCCGGGCGCGGTGGCTCAAGCCTGTAATCCCAGCACTTTGGGAGGCCGAGACGGGCGGATCACGAGGTCAGGAGATCGAGACCATCCTGGCTAACATGGTGAAACCCCGTCTCAACTAAAAAAATACAAAAAAAAAAAAACTAGCCGGGCGAGGTGGCGGGCGCCTGTAGTCCCAGCTACTCGGGAGGCTGAGGCAGGAGAATGGCGTAAACCCGGGAGGCGGGGCTTGCAGTGAGCTGAGATCCGGCCACTGCACTCCAGCCTGGGCGACAGAGCGAGACTCTGCCTCAAAAAAAAAAAAAAAAAAGACTGATTCATTCTGCCCACAAGGGGGTGCCTCTGTTTTAGAGAACAATGTTCCCTGTACTTTTTGTTTGATATAAGAAACAGGAACTGCTATCTCTGGATTTCTTCTCTGCCTAATCCAGTCTGTTTTCTGTTCTTTTCTCCTATTCTGGGGATGGAGTTTAGCTGTCTTTAAGGTTCGTTGAAGATGTATTTTCTTTTTTTTTTTTTTGAAGCAGAGTCTTACTCTGTCACCTAGGCTGGAGTGCAGTGGCACAGTCTCAGCTCACTGCAACCTCCGCCTCCTGGGTTCAAGCAATTCTCCTGCCTCAGCCTCCCAGGTAGCTGGGATTACAGGTGTGAGCCACTGCACCTGGTCAGAAGATGTATTTTCTTTTTGTTTCTTCTTCTCCATGTTTGCATAGTGGAAAGGAGACAGAGATGTTTAATTCTACCATATTGAAACAGGAAGTCCTCTATGCTGTATTTGATCCATTTCACCCTTCTTGGAAATGTCTTCTTTGTGCTTCTCTAAAGGATTCAAATTCTTCCTTGGTTCTGGTTTATTGTTTATTTCTTCTTCCCTTATAAAATATCTTTTAAATGACTCCTTTCTCAACTCTCACTGGACATCACCCAAAGTAGTTCTGAATTACAATAGACTTCCTTTTCCTCAAAGTACCTTCATGCTATATCTGTGTTCATACTATTAAATAGGTATTTAACTCTAGAAATGACAGCATTGGAATATGTATCTTTAATGCCTCCAGAATTTTGAAACTCTTCGTATCTCTGCCATTAATTATGAGTGCTCTTACCTAATTTCTAGCAGTTATTTAACTTTAATCTCATTTTCTAGTAAATGGTCCTCAGTATTTCCAGCCTACATTAGTCTTGCCCTTCTCTCAACTAACATTCTATTACGTGTCTACCAGAGTGGTTGGAATCTGAAAACATATACTATCTTCTGTGTGTTTTCATATTTTGATGTCTAACACTTGTTTATTAGTCCATCTGGAGAAAGAAAAACTTTAATTCTTCCTATAAATGAGTCATGATTGATGCAGAGCTATATTTGGGAAGATTTTCCTTATTTTTGGTTGTTTTAAAATGTTTACCTATAGATTTCAAAATAAATGTGGAAGAAATCAAGCTAGAGTTAGAAAGACAGGGCATAGTCACATGAGATAATGTTGAATGTTAAATTGAATGTGAATACAATTTAGTAAATGGGTAAACCAGACAAAGAACACCTAGAAAGTTTTAAGAGAAGGGCTGTAGAAGGAGTAACAAGATTTAGGCTTTCTTTTTCTTTTTGAAAAGAGCTTGGCATTGAAGCCATTTTCCTGTAAGATCTATAGATTATTTAGACTTATTAAAAATTAGAAAACATAACAAAATGTTTGGAAAGTAAAATTATCATGTTTGTTTGTGGGATAAAATTAGAAACATGGCCTGACTGGAGGAGAGAAGATTGTAAGAGATTAGTGAAACAGAGGATGAATTTTCCATTGTAGAGTCAGAAAGTTCTGAATTTTGCCAGCATTCATGTTCTCTTTTGCTGTCTTTTGTTTTTAAAATTTTGTTGTCAATTTAGTTTAATTTTTCCCCTGTTTAATCACTGAGGCTATAGTTTTGCCCTGTGCATGGTGGCAACAAGGTTACAATAGTCAGTTATAAGCAGAAGCTTATAAGATAACAGAATATGAAGGTTAAAAAACATCTAGTTATTTGGATTTTAAGTTACCCACAGTTGATGGAACTCCAGGGGCATGGAAAACCATTGTAGAACTAATGATGTAGGAATGTTATCATTTTGGATGATGGTATGAAAGAAAAAAGTTAAAACACAATAGAATTTGATATAAAGGCAGTTTCAGTGTGTAGAAATAAACATAGGATAAGATGATAGGACCTGCTGTTAGAACACTGTGGTGAATCAAAGATGACTTGCCTCCTGATCGGCTTTATACTTTTTATTCAATAAAATTAGACCTCCCTATTTCTAATATGCCTTGTTCTTTAAGCACATATAAAAATGAATCACAATTAGATCGGAAGTTGGAGCTCTCTCCATATTTATTACCAATTTTGGATCGTATTTAGTTTGGACAGACTAATCTTCAATATGTTTATATAGAAATAAAGGAATTTGAACTTTATGAAAATTAATTTGCTTGTGGTATGCAGACTGCACGCAAGATAGACTTGTCAGGATCGTATGACAGTTAATCTAGGCAAAAGTAATGAGAACTTGGGTTATTATTTGTTTCTCTTCACCTAATGTAGCTGTTATTTCTCTCATGCCATTTCTTTCCTTTGTAATATGCATTTTTAGTTTTTTCAAAGTATACCTTATACATTACTTGTTTTAGAGAGCCAGTAGAAATATCAGATTATAGCAATGCTGTGCTCTGACCTCACATTTCACCTCCATTGGTCAATTATTTTTTACTTTTTAGAACTATCTCTTTTGTTGTCGACCTACATATTTTGAAGCAAATGTTTATACTGCTCTGTAATTTTTTTTTTTTTCGAGAAAGAGTCTTGCTCTTGTTGCCAAGGCTGGAGTGCAGTGGCATGATCTTTGCTCATCACAACATCTGCCTCCCAGGTTCAAGTGATTCTCCTGCCTCAGCCTCCCAAGTAACTGGGATCACAGGCATACATCAACATGCCCAGCTAATTTTTTGTATTTAGTAGAGACGGGGTTTCACCATGTTAGTCAGGCTGGTCTTGAACTCCTGACTTGCCTCAGCCTCCCAAAGTGCTGGGATTACAGGTGTGCGCCACCGCACCCGGTCTGTAAATGTTTTTGTAGTCATTTTCAAACATAAGAATAGAGAGATAAAGGAGCTGGGCACGGTGGCTCATGCCTGTAATCCCAGCACTTTGGGAGGCTGAGATGGGCAGATCACAAGGTCAGGAGATTGAGGCCATCCTTGCTAATATGGTGAAACACCATCTCTACTAAAAATACAAAAAATGAGCTGGGCGTGGTCGTGGGTGCCTATAGACCCAGCTACTTGGGAGGCTGAGACAGGAGAATGGCGTGAACCCAGGAGGTGGAACTTGCAGTGAGCCAAGATCACGCCGCTGCACTCCAGACTGGGTGACAGAGCCAGACTCCGTCTCAAAAAAAAAGAATAGAGAGATAATAGAAGGAATCCTCATGTATTCATCACTCAGCTTCAACAGTTATTGACATTTTCTTAGATTTGTTTACTCTATTTCTGTCATACCTCCACTCCAGTTTTGTTTTGCTTTTTTGCTGAACTACTTTACCTTTTGTTTTAAATACTACCATATGTATTGCCAAGAGTTTTTTTAATCCTGCAATATTTCTAACACACTTAACAACATTAGTAATAATTTCTTACTATCTGCTACTTAGTCTCTGTTATATATTTCATTGTCTCAAGAATGTTGTTTATGGTTGATTTATTTGAATCAGGATCCAGATAAAATCTGCACATGCTTAGTCCACAGGCTATACAGAAGCAGGTTGTAGGTATAGTTTGCCAACCCCTGCTCTAGATGTACCTTATTCTGGATTTGGCATTTAACCTCCTCCTAGTGGTGTTAATGACATGCTTCTTTATCCCATTTTTCTGTAATCTGGCTTTACTCAATGAAGGTTCAAATCTTTGGCAAGTATACTTCATAGGTGATGCTGTGTATAGCCTATTGCATCTTATGTCGGTTTGTCCCACTTACAGATATAATTGAGATTGATCAGTAGATTCTTGTGTTGTCAGGCCAAATCTTCTTATGTTAGTGATTTCTATCAACCTTTCACTTAAGGGTTTTAGCACCTATTGACCATCATAGCCTAGATCCATTATTTTATTAGAGCATCTTTCGCTTTTATTAGCTGAAATTCTCTTGTAAAGAAAAACTCTCTCATTAACTATTTGATTTCACTGAAATACAGTTTCTCAAGTCAGGAAAAAGAAATACTCTTTCTCTTTAAAAGCTTTTAGAATAATGATTGATGCCCTAGAGGTTTCCAAAATTTGTCAAGTTAAATCATTATAAATTTATTTAATTTGAGCATCAGAATATATTAGAGGCATATAAATAATATTTTTCATATATTATTATTATTATCGGAGACAGAGTCTTGCTCTGTCGCCCAGGCTGGAGAGCAGTGGTGTGATCTCAGCTCACTGCAATATCCGCCTTTCGGGTTCAAGCGAGTCTCGTGCTTCCACCTCCTGAGTAGCTGGGATTACAGGTGTGTGCTACTACACCTGTAATTTTTGAATTTTTTAGTAGAGATTGGGTTTTGCCATGTTGGCCAGGCTGGTCTCAAACTCTTGGTCTCAAAGTAATCAGCCCACTTTGGCCTCACGAACTGCTGGGATTACAGTTATGAGCCACCGCACCAGGCCCATATATTAATACTCAAATTGTCTCATCTTTAGCAAGAGGGATCTTTGGCTAATCTTGTAAATTTCCTGCGTCAGACATGGAAATAGCCATTTCTTTAAAAACTTTTATCTCTTTTAGCAGGAAATGATATTGTGGAGACTGTAGTCTTGAGTATTATGGTTGCTCTTTAGTACTGAGTTATTGGTTCTATAGCCCGTCTCGGCCTCCCAAAGTGCTGGGATTACAGACTTGAGCCACCGCGCCCGGCCGTTTCTATAGCTTTTAAGTGGAAAGAGCTAGGAAAAATTCATCTTTTAAAAAGAAAAAAATAGGCCAGGTGCGGTGGCTCATGCCTGTAGTCCCAGCAGTTTGGGAGGTCGAAGCAGGCAAATCACCTGAGGTTGGGAGTTTGAGACCAGCCTGACCAACATGGAGAAAACTCGTCTCTACTAAAAATACAAAATTAGCCGGGCGTGGTGGTGCATGCCTGTAATCCCAGCTACTGAGGAGGCTGAAGCAGGAGAATAGCTTGAACCTAGAAGGTGGAGGTTGTGATGAGCTGAGATTGTGCCTTTGCATTCCAGCCTGGACAATAAGAGCAAAACTCCATCTCAAAAAAAAAACAAAAAAGAAAAAGAAAAATATATATGAATTTATAGATATGTACAATTAAAATTAAAAAGTATAGGGCCCTTTTACCTTTTATGCTGAAAATCTTGGCTCCTTATTACATTATTTCCTTAGTTCTTTTTTTTTTATTTTTTTGAGATGGAGTCTCGCTCTGTCGCCCAGGCTGGAGTTCAGTGGCGCCATCTCAGCTCACTACAAGCTCCGCCTCCCGGGTTCCCGCCATTCTCCTGCCTCAGCCTCCCGAGTAGCTGGGACTACAGGCGCCCGCCACCTCGCCCGGCTAATTTTTTTGTATTTTTAGTAGAGACGGGGTTTCACCGTGTTAGCCAGGATGGTCTCGATCTCCTGACCTCGTGATCCGCCCGTCTCAGTCTCCCAAAGTGCTGGGATTACAGGCTTGAGCCACCGCGCCCGGCCTATTTCCTTAGTTCTTATATATTTCTCACTCTTGGCACTATTGACATTTTGGGCCAGATAATTCTTGGAGGACTGCCTTGTGTGCTGTAGGACGTTTAGCAGCATGCCTGCTTCTACTCACTGGATAACAGTAACACCATCCCTCTTTCTCCCCATCATCTTCCCAATTGTGGAAACCAAAAAAGTCTGTAGACCTTCCAGACATTGCCAAGTGACCCTTAGGGAGTAACACTGACTAATCTATCTTCTTTCTGTATATATTAGTTTCAAATTAACAGTAATACTAATATTACTAATAATAAAAAGACAACTAAATGTAGATTAAGATTTCTTTGGGGTTTCCTCCTTAGACTATCTTCTAATAGGGATATATAGTCAAACTACTATGTTTAAAGTTACTTGAAGTAATTTTCTATGTGATTATGGCCCTCATTTGATAAGTAGACTTGTTTCCAATTTTTTTCTATTTTTAGGAATCGCTTTGACTTTCTTTCTTTTTTTGATTTAATTTTTATTTTTTCATATGTAAAATATGTACATGATTTTAATGTCAGAACTCTAAAGTTACAGTCAGAGAAGTCATGGTTTCAGGACATGTAAGTGAAAAAAACTCAGTGTACAGAACGTTGTTTAGAATATGCTATCTTTTTTGTGCGAATAGATGGGAAGAGAGACAGAGAAGAGTATGTGTTAGTGTGTAAAATATATATAAAAATTCAATTGGCCCTCAGACAACATGGGTTTAAACTGCACTGGTCCACTTATATGCTGATTTTCTTACACCTCTGCTACCCAAGACAGCAAGACCAACCTCCTCCTCAGCCTACTCAGTGTGAAGATGATGAGGATGAAGATGTTTAGGATGATCCACTTCCACTTAATGAATAGTAAATGTATTTTCTCTTCCTAATAACATTTTCTTTTCTCTAGGTTATTTTATTGTAAAAATGCAGTATATAATACATATACAAAATATGTGTTCATCAACTATGTTTTCAATAAGGCTTCTGGTCAACAGTAGGCTATTACTGGTTAAGTTTTGGGATAGTCAGAAGTTAGAAACAGATTTGCAATTATGTGTGGGATTAGCACCCCATCCCCATGTTGTTCAAGGGCCAACTGTACATATGATATATGTGTGTATGTGTACTATATATAAGGAAATGTATGATATATATATATGTGCGTGTGTGTGTTTGTTTGTATGTATGTTTTTTTTAATGATGGAGTAATAATACAAGAACTGGCCGGGCCTGGTGGCTCATACCTGTAATCCCAGCACTTTGGGAGGCTGAGGCAGGCAGATCATGAGGTCAGAAGATGGAGACCATCCTGGCCAACATGGTGAAACCCCATCTCTACTGAAAAACGCAAAAAATTAGTTGGGCGTGGTGGCGTGCACCTGTAGTTTCAGCTATTGGGGAGGCTGAAGCAGGAGAATCACTTGAACCCAGGAGGTGGAGGTTGCAGTCAGCCGAGACTGCACCACTGCACTCTGGCCTGGTGACAGAGCAAGACTCTGTCTCAAAATAATAATAATAATAACAATAATAATCAAGAACTAATAAAAATGGTTATCTAGAGGGCAAAGCGGGAATTGGTGTTTCAGGGACAGGGTAGAATCTGGATTTCCCTAAATATGCTGCTGTTTGATCATTTGTCAGTTTTTATCAACTTGATGTAAATGGAAGATGAGGTTTAGTAGTGTTATCAGTCACTTCTCCTTTCCTTTTTTTCTGGAATATAGATACCTCACAATTTTTAGCTAATTCAGTTTCACCACTTACTTTTTTTTTTCTTTCATTTTTTTAATTAATCAAATGATACAAAACAACCATCATTCTGTCAATGCCCAAGCACCCAGCTGGTCCTCTCCCCGCATGTCACACCCTCCTCAGCCTCTCCCCCAACTCTACTCGCCCTCTTCTCCGGCCCTAGCCCAGGGACAGAGTCTGGGAGGAACCTGGGGCACAGCTGGAGGCACGAAGAGAGCCCTAGACAGACAGCTATGGTTTGGGTTGGGGAAGAGGTTGGGAAGTAGGTTCTTAAAGACCCATTTTTAGTACCAGATAGATATCCAGCCATATTCCTAGCTCCGTTCTTCAAATCGTTTCCCACAGCCCAGCTCCTCTCTGTTCTTCCCCTACTACCAATTCTTTGGCTCTTACACAATTTTTATCCCTCAAATATTCATCCCTGTCCCAACCAGTCCCCTGAGCCTCCCTCTGGCGGGGACTCCTGCACTCATGAGCTCCACAGAGCATCCAAGACAGAAGTGCACAGAGACCCTTGGGAAGGCCTTAGGAAGCTGAACTTTGCAGAGATGAGGAGAGGTGCAGGCTAGGGAACACGGTGGTGGTAGAGGAGAGTTTTGTTTCCAGGCCCACAGTCTCTCCCCAACACCCCCAAGAATTCCAGGGGGAGTTCTCAGCGCCTCCGGACAGGCCTCTCCAGCTTCACACTCTTGGCCGCTTCTCCAATCAGCTCCCAGAAACTCCCGAACTCCAGTTTAGAGTCATTGCAGCTGCCCAGGTTGGCAATTTTCTCTTCCAGGCCACAGTTGCTCGGCATGAGGTGGGGCAGCTGCTGGGTGACCAGGTCCTGTAGCTCAGAGGGGGTCAGCGTCTCCTTCCCACCCTCCACGGAGTACTGGTGGAAGTTCTTGATGAGGGTCTCAGTGGCCCTCTCCACATCACTGAATTCCTGAGCATCCTCTGCGTTGGCTGACCGGCACTGTCCCATGGTACCCGCTGTGTCTGGTCCTTTGGTGAGAGTTCTGTTGTCCTATAGCTGGCGCCAGAGGAGCTGATGGCTCATGATCTGCCTGCTGGCAGCCTCAGAGACAAGACAGGAGCACCACTTACTTTGTTATGATTGTTGACATATTATTTACTACTGAGCCAAGAAATGACTGTTAATTACATATACTTATATAACTTTTTGTCACTCCTAGAGTTACTACTTGCCTTATTTTTCTGTTTTCTGTGTATTTTTAATTTAAATGATACCCTCAGAATTCTTTGTTTAAATAAGGAATCCATCATTGTTACTAGTTTACCTCATTTTGATGCATGAAGGGATAAAAGGGAAATTGTAAACATCTTCCAAAATTCTAAATTTTAAAGAGGATAAAAGAAATTTTTTATGTGTTTTTTTTGTTTGTTTGTTTGTTTCTGAGATGGAGTTTTGCTCTTGTTGCCCAGGAGTACAAAGTTGCAATCTCGGCTCACCACAACCTGCGCCTCCCAGGTTCAAGCGATTCTCCTGCCTCAGCCTCC
>NW_012116377.1:808005-823365 GCF_000951035.1 Colobus angolensis palliatus
GTTTTGCTCTTGTTGCCCAGGAGTACAAAGTTGCAATCTCGGCTCACCACAACCTGCGCCTCCCAGGTTCAAGCGATTCTCCTGCCTCAGCCTCCCAGGTAGCTGGGATTATAGGCATGTGCCACCACGCCTAGCTAATTTTGTATTTTTAGTAGAGATGGGGTTTCTCCATGTTAGTCAGACTGGTCTCAAACTCCCAGCCTCCGGCGATTCACCCACCTTGGCCTCCCAAAGTGCTGGGATTACAGGCGTGAGCCATCATGCCCTGCCTATGTTTTTTTAATTAGTGGACTATAGAATGGTTGGATCAGAACCAAGAAAGTTTTTGTTTGTTTATTTGTTTGAGACTGAGTCTCACTCTTGCCCAGGCTGGAGTGCAGTGGCATGATCTCGACTCACTGCAACCTCTGCCTCCCAGGTTCAAGCAATTCTCCTGCCTCAGCCTCCTGTGTAGCTGGGATTACACCATGCCCAGCTAATTTTTGTATTTTTAGTAGAGATGGGCTTTCATCATGTTGGTCAGGCTGGTCTTGAACTTCTGACCTCAGGTGATCCACGCCTTACAGTCGTGAGCCACTGCACCCAGGCTGAACCTAGAAGTTTTGTGTGGGACCCCAAATGGCAGCGTCTGTTGTTCCTTTTAATCTTTTTATCTCCTATGTGTAGGTACATGCCAGCATTCATGAGGCTAAATAACAGAAAGGGTTTGTTGATCTCACTCATGTTAGAGTGTATGGTGAATCTAAATCACATGGGAACTCTACATGCAGTTTTGTCTAGGAAACATAGTTTTAACTGCCTTAGCCTTTACAGGATGGAAAAGCATGATGGGAGATTGGAATACATGTTACTTAAGCAGATCCATAACTCTTGCCTTGGTGTGTAACTGCTCCCTACTCAGACTTTAATCCTCTTCTTTTTAGTCCCACTCTTATCCTACCCACTCCCCTTTTTTTTGAGATGAGGTCTTGCTATGTTTCCCAGACTAGTCTCAAACTCCTGGCCATTAGCAACCCTTCCAAATAGCTGGGAATACAGGTACAGCCCAGCGCATCTGGTTTTTTATATTAATAAACTTCATCTTTTAGGCTGGTTTTAGGTTCACGACAAAACTGAGTGGTGTACAGAGCTCATGAAAAAGTACGAAGTGTATGAATACCCACTGCCCGAGCACACACACAGCCTTCCCCACTGTCAACATCTTGCACCACAGTGGTGTATTTGTTACCATCAATGAACCTGCATTACTGTTATTATTATACACATCATTATTACCCAAAGTCCGTAATTTACATTAGGGTCACTCCTGGTGTTGTACATTCCATGGGTTTTGATAAATGTATAATGACTCAGATCCATTATAGTATGGTACAGAATACTTTCACTGCCCTAAAACTCCCCTGTCTTCCCCCTGTTTATTCCTTCCTCTCCCATAAGCTCTGGCAACCACTGATATGTTTACTGGTCATGATTTTGCCTTTTCCAGTTTGGAATCATACAGCTGGTGGCCTTTTCCAATAGGCTTCTTTCACTTAGCAACATGCATTTAAGGTTCCTCCATGTCTTCTTATAACTTGATGGCACATATTTTTATCATTGATGAATATTTCATTGTCTAGATGTACCACAGTTTATCCATTCGCCTAGTAAAGGGCATCTTCCAAGTGTTGGCAATTAGGAATAAAGCTACCGTAAATATCCATGTGCAGATTTTTGTATGGACATAAGTTTTCAACTCATTGGGGTAAATACCAAGCATGGTTGCTGAATAATATGGTAATAGTATGTCTAATTTTGTAAGAAACTGCCAGACTGTCTTCCAAAGTGGCTGTACCGTTTTGCAGTCCCACCAGCAATGAGTGAGAGTTCCTATTGCTCTGCAAACTTGTCGGCGTTTGACTTACTAGTTGCAGCAGGGGTTTTTTGTTGTTGATTTTTTTTTTTTTTCAGATTTCCTACATAGAGGATCACATCACCTGTGAACAAAGACAGTTCTTGTTTCGTTTTTCCTTCCTAATCTGAATAGCTTTTATTTCCTTTTCTTGTTGCATTCGGTAGGACTTCTAGTACAATGTTAAAAAGCAGTAATGCGAGGGAACATCCTTGCCTTGTGCTTGTTTATCCCTACCTTTTGAGTGCCTGGATTCTCCAATTCTTGAGCCTTTCCAGTGATTTTTGGCCAAATCACTTTGTTGCTTATTGTCATTTGCATCTTCATGATACTTTAACTTTATAGCTTTGCTATTCTGTTTATGGTTCTCTAAATGCTTCTCATCCTGCAGTATTATGTTAAAATCTCTTGTTCACCTTTTTTACACTCATGTCTCCTTTTTCTTATGGATTTAACCCTTTATTCTTTCACTATCATTTTAATGGAATTTTAGGAAGGAGGAAAAAGACATGCATTCAAGCCAGTGTGTTTAATCACAAATGTTCATTTTGCTCTTTAGCCGTTTGACTCCCTGTCAGTCATTTTTGTGTTCACCCTTTCATTTTAATTATTCTATTGATTTTGCTGATTTCTGCACTGTTTTTGGACACTTTACAAATCAATCAAAGCCACTTGGACCTACAGATATCAGTTTTTGTCTCCATATGTTTGATATAGTAGTTAACTTCTCAAACCTTAGGAACTAGGAACATTTACTCTTAGCTTTTTTTCATATTGGTTGACTAGGCCAACATCAAAGATTAAACCCCACGTTAGCCAATGTCTGATACGTTATTAACAGTATAGTGGTAGAATAATTCACAAGTAATAATTTCTGGTCCTCCATTTTAGAAGTTTGGGAAGTTGATGAACAGATCAAGAAGCAACAGGAAACACTTGTGAGGAAAGTCACATCCATCTCCAAGAAAATTCTGATAAAGGAAAAAGTCGTTGAATGTAAAAAAGTTGCGAAAATATTTCCTCTGAGTTCGGACATTGTTACTTCAAGACAAAGCTTCTATGACCATGACTTACTTGATAAGGGTTTGGAGCATAATTTAGACTTACTTAGATATGAGAAAGGCTGTATAAGAGAGAAGCAGAATGGATGTAATGAGTTTGGGAAACTATTTTACCATTGTGCATCCTATGTTGTAACCCCCTTTAAGTGTAATCAGTGTGGACAAGACTTCAGTCATCAATTTGACCTCATTAGACATGAGCGAATTCATGCTGGAGAGAAACCTTACGAATGTAAAGAATGTGGAAAAGCCTTCAGTAGGAAGGAAAATCTTATTACGCATCAGAAAATTCATACTGGGGAAAAACCGTATAAGTGTAATGAATGTGGAAAAGCTTTCATTCAGATGTCAAACCTTATTAGACACCAGAGAATTCATACTGGGGAGAAACCTTATGCATGTAAGAATTGTTGGAAAGCCTTCAGTCAGAAATCAAATCTCATTGAACATGAGCGAATTCACACTGGAGAGAAACCCTATGAATGTAAGGAATGTGGGAAATCCTTCAGCCAGAAGCAAAATCTTATTGAGCATGAGAAAATTCATACTGGGGAGAAACCTTATGCATGTAATGAATGTGGTAGAGCTTTTTCTCGAATGTCATCTGTTACGTTACATATGAGAAGTCACACGGGGGAGAAGCCCTATAAATGTAATAAATGTGGAAAAGCTTTCTCTCAATGCTCAGTATTTATTATACATATGAGAAGTCACACTGGTGAGAAACCCTATGTATGTAGCGAATGTGGGAAAGCCTTCTCTCAAAGTTCATCGCTTACCGTACATATGCGAAATCATACAGCTGAGAAACCCTATGAATGTAAGGAATGTGGAAAAGCCTTCAGCAGGAAAGAAAATCTCATTACACATCAGAAAATTCACACTGGAGAGAAACCTTATGAATGCAGTGAATGTGGGAAAGCCTTTATTCAGATGTCAAACCTCATTCGACACCAGAGAATTCATACGGGTGAGAAACCTTATGCATGTACAGTGTGTGGAAAAGCCTTTAGTCAGAAATCAAACCTCACTGAACATGAGAAAATTCATACTGGAGAGAAACCTTATCATTGTAATCAATGTGGGAAAGCTTTCAGTCAGAGACAAAATCTTCTTGAGCATGAAAAAATTCATACGGGAGAGAAACCATTCAAATGTAATGAATGTGGTAAAGCCTTCTCTCGAATCTCATCCCTCACTCTTCATGTGAGAAGTCACACAGGGGAGAAACCCTATGAATGTAATAAATGTGGGAAAGCCTTTTCTCAGTGCTCATTACTTATTATACATATGAGAAGTCATACTGGTGAGAAACCCTTTGAATGTAATGAATGTGGGAAAGCATTCTCTCAAAGAGCATCCCTTTCTATACATAAGAGAGGTCATACAGGTGAGAGACACCGAGTATATTAAATGAAGAAGCCCTCTTAAATTCAACCCATGTTTTACTTAAAATATCTTGGCATAAGCTCAAACAACTAGGATCTTTATGGAAAAATTTTAATACTTTGTTAAAAGATGTAAGACTGGAATAAATGGAGAGAAATACCATATACATAGATGGAAAAACCCAGTATTATAAAAACCTCAATTCTAAAAATCTATAGACTGAAAGCACTTCCAAACAAAATCTACTAAGAATCTAGGATCTTTCAAAAATGATTACAAAATTCATGTGAAGTAGAAGTGTGTGGATTGCTGAGACAATTTTGAAAAGAACAGAGGAAACACCCTCATTGTATGATATAAAGTTATAGTCATTTAAAAATGTGTGGTATTAGTACATTAGTAGGTAAATAAGCAGATTTTAAAGAATAGAATATCCAGAAGCAGACCCATGAATATATGTGAACTTGGGGTATGTTAGACCTGACATCATGAATTAGTAGGGAAATGATGACCTAGTCAATAAAATTGCTGGGAATATTTGACTCTCCGTGTTAGAGGAAATAAAATTACAACATTATGACGTATTAAAAAATAAATATTCTTTTTTCACTCTGTCGCCCAGGGTGGAGTATGGTGGTACAATCTCAGCTCACTGCAGCCTTTCTGCCTCCTGGGTTCCTTCTTTTTTTTTTTTTTTTTTTTTGTATTTTTAGTAGAGATGGGATTTCACCATGTTAGCCAGGCTAGTCTTGAACTCCTGACCTCAAGAGATCTGCCCTCTTTGGCCTCCCAAAGTGCTGGGGTTTACAGGCTTGAGCCACTGCGCCTGGCCAAAAGATTAATATTCTAAAGGATTTAAATACTGGAATCTGAAAAGCCAAACTGTGAAACCATTGGGAGAAAATAGAGGTTATTATCTATGACATTGAGGCCAGGGAGCCTTTTTTTTTAAAAAAAGAGAAAAAAAAAAGGACTCTGTAATTCCACTTCTAGGTATACATCCTATAGAAACTCACAAATAATGCATAAGAAGTATTTATATGATATATGTACATATGTATAACCAGATGCAGTGGCACATGCCTAAAATCCCAGCTACTTTGGAGGCTGATATAAGAAGATAACTTGAGCTCGGGAGTTCAAGACCAGCCTGGGAAACAGAGCAAGACCCAATCTCTTAAAAAAAAGAGATATATAGACATACATCTGCCTTAAAAACAACCTATTCATCATTGGGGTAATGATGAATAAAATATGATGTATTCAAATGATAGAATAGTATACAGCACTTAAAACAGTGACCTAGATCTGTATTGTGTAACATGGATAGTTAAAACAATGTTGAGTGAAAAAAATCAAAATACAAATGAAACACTGTATAATAATGTTTATGTAAATTGGAATGAAATCATTTATAAAGAACAACTGTTTCTATTATTGAAAAGTGTATGTTAAACTATTTAAAATAGAATAGAAGGATACATACCCAATTATTGATAGCATTGTCTCTGGAGATTGAATTTGAGGCTGTTGATTAAAAGGAGACTTGAGCTTTGCTTGTAATTTTTATGCCTTAAAAAAGACTGGTAGCATATAAAATAAATCTTAAAAGCTAATGATACACAACGATAATATGAATGTTTACTTGTAATAGTGTTTTTCTAGTTCTTTCTCAGAACAGGCCAAGGGAAGCCTGTGCCCATAGAAGGAAATGTTATAATGGATTCATATGTCCTATCAGATGCTCACCTATTTTATGAAAAATATCTCTAGAAAATTAGCAATTAGAATATTCCTGTTTATTATATAATGTGAAATTAGCACATTTTAGCAACTTGATGATGCTGTTTTTTTATATTTTAACACTTCTGAAATTGGACTCCTTTCAACTGATGATATCTCAGATTCAAGTAAATAATTATTAAAACTTTGAAAATCAGATGGCAGTATAACAAATGAAATGTGTTTTTATTTACTAGCTCAGGGCATCATGGTCTACTACTCATGGTGCCTGTCCTCTCAGTGTAGCCAGTATTATTAGACAGCGAATTTATTAGGTTCATAGCTAACTAATTACTGATATATTTAGTCATTGTGGAGAGATTAAGATTTTTACTGAGAAAGTGACTTTGCAATATTTGTTTTCTTGCCCTGTAATTTTCCATACAACCAGCATAGGCATTAATATCATTGTTAATTATAACAGTATTTTGAAATGAGAAATCATTTATTTCCTGAGGTGGCCATAAGCAATTGTGTAAAAGTGTGTTAGTCTTAACCTAGAGACCATTTTATTCTTTTTACAACTCCTGACTTACACAGCCCATCCAGTTTTGATTGGAAATGGTGGTGAACTCAGATCCTGAACACTAATAATAGAGTTCCTCTTGAAGAGTCTCATTCTTTGTAACAATACATGAACCAACCCTTACAGAGGTGATGTTTTTATTATGCCATCTCTACAATATTATTTGATATACAATACAGAAAGCTGCTAATGCCTTTTTAAAAAGGAGATAGGGCCAGACACAGTAGCTCAAGCCTATAAACCCAGCCCTTTGGGAGGCCGAAGTGGGTGGATCACCTGAGGTCAGGAATTCAAGACCAGCCTGGCCAACAGGATGAAACCCAAACTCTACTAAAAATACAAAAATTAGCCAGGCATGGTGGCGGGCACCTGTAATCCCAGCTGCTCAGGAGAGTGAGGCAGGAGAATCGCTTGAACCCAGGAGGCAGAGGTTGCAGTGAGCCAAGATCGTGCCACTGCACTCCAGCCTGGGTGACAAGAATAAGACCCTTTCTCAAAAAATAAAAAATAAAAATAAATGAAAAGGAGATAGGCTGGGTGTGGTGGCTCATGCCTGTAATCCCCAGCACTTTGGGAGGCCTAGGCAGGCAGATTACCTGAGGTCAGGAGTTCGAGACCAGCCTGGCCAATATGGTGAAACTCCATCTCTACTAAAGATACAAAAATTAGCCGGGCGTGGTGGTGCGTGCCTATAATCCCAGCTACTCAGGAGGCTGAGGCAGGCGAATCATTTGAACCTAGGGGGTTGGAGGTTGCAGTAAGCCAAGATCGCGCCAGTGCACTTCAGCCTGGGCAACACAGCAAGACTCTGCCTCAAAAGAATAAAAATAATAAAAAGGAGATAAAAAATAGGGGGTGTTTGTGAAAAGGGATCTTTAGCTTTTATGATTGAACATGAACTACATTTGTTTGAAGTTAATTTCCCAAAAGTAAATCTCAAACTAAAGTTGTGAAGTACAACCATGACTATCAGTTTTGATTGTTATTAGGTATTTTTGAAGACCGATGGTGACTTAACAGCAGGGACTGACTTTAGTGAAAACAATTACAACTTACTAAAACTGAAATATCTAAATGAGTAATATCATTTCATAGTCCCTTCAGTAAGTTTTATACTAAATCCAGTTTTGCCAGCATACCCAATATTTATGTGTAAACTGTTTTTTTTTTTTTTTTTTTACAAAGTCTTGCTCTGTCACCCAGGCTGGAGAGCAGTGGCGTGATCTCGGCTCACTGCAAGCTCTGCCTCCTGGGTTCAAGTGATTCTCTCCTGCCTTAGCCTTCTGAGCAGCTGGGACCACAGACACGCGTCACCATGCCTAATTTTTTTTTTTTTTTTTGGTATTTTTAATGGAGCTGGGGTTTCACCATGTTGGCCAGGCTGGTCTCGAACTCCTGACCTCAGGTGATCGCCCACCTCTGCCTCCCAAAGTGCTGGGATTATAGGCGTTGAGCCACTGCGCCAGCCTGTAAACTTTTTTTTTTTTTTTGGAGAGGGAGTCTCCCTCTGTCGCCCAGGCTGGATTGCAGTGGCATGATCTCAGCTCACTGCAGCCTCCACCTCCTGGGCTCAAGCGATTCTCCAGCCTCAGTCTCCTGAATAGCTGGGACTACAGGTGCCTGCCCGGCTAATTTTTGTATTTTAGTAGAGACAGGGTTTCATTATGTAGGTCAAGCTGGTCTGTGAGCCACCATGCCCAGCCTGTAAACCTTTTTTCAAAAAATAGTTTTCACATTTCATGTATCCACACAAGTAATCCTGTATAAGTATTTGTGAGACATTTTTCTTTTTTTGGTCTAAACAGTTGTTTTTCTTTGTGATTTTTCTTTTTAATTTTTGTTTTTGTTTTGGCCTGTACTTTATATGTCTTAAATCCTCTGCCCCTTTCTTTACATAGCTTTGGAGTCAACAGAGAAATGTAAAATTCCACTTAAGGCCCATAAGGACAACCTTAGATTTCTCTTTTGGCCTCTCTCACCCCAGTAAGACTGGCTGAGCCTATCAGGTGAGGTAAAGTGCCTCAGAATAGGTCTAAAAGGGTGTTTTACTGACCTTGTGTCAGCAAGCAGATGATCTTGTCTTTGTAAATTCATTTTTTCCTTCTGTCCTAAGGGGTAGAAATAATAAGATAGATATAAGGGACTGAGATAAACATTGAAAAAAATCATTAATTAAATCATGGTGAATTCTTCTTTACCTGAACACACTTGAGTTACTGCCTAGAGAGTTTCTATTCTAGAGTTCAGACTTCATAAGAGGTCCAGTTCCTGTGAATGGCCTCAAAACACACAGAATAAAATATACTAATAGTGGCTTGGATTAGACACAGCAGCAGAAATTGGTAGATTTCAGATACATTTTGGAGGTGATTCAACATAATGAGTTCATATGAAAAATGAGGAGTAAAGAGAGAAAGGATAACTCCTATGTTTTAATGGAAAGAAACTGGCTGGACGGTGGACCATTTGATAAAAATGCAGCAGGTTGGGGAGAAATATTTTAGGGTAGAGGTTGGGGGTGGAATCAAGATATGTGATGGACTTTCTTTTCAGCTGTTTCCCAGAAGCAGGCTTTGAGATGAGGATTCCTATGCAAGTGATTTATTAAGGAAGTGCTTTCAGTAAGAGGGGTAAGAGAATGGAGGAAGCAGAATAAGAAAGAGAAGTAAGTCAAGGGTATGATCGCAGGCACAGTCCTGCCACGGATGATTTCATCCTGGTCCCTGTGGGAACTCGAGTGTAAGCTATGCCTCAGACTTTTCAAGATTCCACCTTCAGGACTGAGGCACTTGTGCTGCCAACTTCTGAGAATCTTGGCTGCTGTTGGATGAAAGGAGCTGCCTTATGCAAGGTTACAGTCTCCCTGCAGGCAGTTTGGCCCAGGTTGCCTCAGTTTAGAGCAACTCTGAAGAGCAGTCACAGCTCTAGAGCTCCCCAGGGAACAAATTTCAACTACATCAGTTTAATTTCTCTTTCTATCCAATTCTGCTTTATTCATTTCCTTACTGCTGATGTTCCCAAGAGCTCTCCCCAATAAACTCTACCATAGAGTTCCATCTCAGATTCTCTTTTCCTGGGAAACTGACTTAAAACAGTAGGCATTTTGCAACAGTAGTCCTCAAATTGAAATTTAAAAAAAAAATTTTTTTTTTTTTTGAGACAGGGTCTCACTCTGCTGCCCAGGCTGGAGTATGTGATGCAGTCTTGGCTCACTGAAACCTCTGCCTCCCAGGTGCAAGCAATTCTCATGCCTCAGCCTTCTGAGTAGCTGGGATTACAGGTGTGCACCACCATGCTCAGATACATTTTTGTATTTTTAGTAGAGATGGGGTTTCACTATGTTGGCTAGACTGGTCTTGGACTCCTGGCCTCAAGTGATCTGCCCACCTCGGTCTCCCAAAGTGCTGGGATTACAGGTGTGAGCCACAGCACCTAACCAAAAACCATTTTTGATTCATTTGAAACTAATAAACTCATTACATGTTAATATAAATAATAAATGTTTATGAAATTATTTTATGAAAAATATTTCCAAAACTAAAAAAAATAGCGTCATTGTTACACAATTTTCAAATACTTTAAATTACTTAAAAACAGACAGCTGGGTTCTCATACCTGCTTTTACATTCAGTCACATGTCATGTAGACTGGGAAACTTCATTCTATACTCATGAGCAAATGAGATTAAAAGAAGGAAAAATATGGAAATAGTTTCAATCTCAAGGCTCCCTAGTAATTTCCAGACTGTTCTTTTTTTTTTTTTTTAATGGAGTCTTGCTCTGTCGTCCAGGCTGGAGTGTAGTGATGCAATCTCAGCTCACTGCAGTCTCCGCCTCCCGGGTTAAGGGATTCTCCCCGCCTCAGCCTCCCAAGTAACTGGGATTACAGGCTCCTGCCACCATGCCTGGCTAACTTTTGTACTTTTAGTAAAGATGGGGTTTTGCCATGTTGGCCAGGCTGGTCTTGAATTCCTGTTCTCAGGTGATCCGCCTCGGCCTCCCAAAGTGCTGGGATTACAGGCATAAGCCACCACATCCGGCCCCGGACTGTTCTTTAACTGCTATTTTGACATTTGGCGTGGTTTATTCAAAAACTTGATGTCGTGGGCTAAAGAGGTGTATAGATAGGAGGCCAAGGGGAAGCATTGGCATGCTGTCCATAAGTGGTCTCAGATGGAGGACTTGCGGAAAAAGGAAGATGGATAAGGAAAATGTTAAATATGTGGGTAAATAGAAACAAATATTGGCAGTGGAAAAGAAGAGCAAAATTGATTTACAAGGTTTTCAAAGGCTGTGAAAATACTGGAAAATAATGGTATATAATTCAGTGGATTGGAGTGGGTTTGATTTAAAGTATTTCAAGTCTCTTTACTATTAAATATAAAGCTAATTTTTTAAGATTCAGATTTTGAAGGATTGTAAGAGACCCAAAAGATTGCCTTATTGAGTTGAGGAAGTTCCCTTCTATTCCTAAGTTTCTGACTGTTGTATTGTGATTGGGTGTTGGATTTTTGTCAAATGATTTTTCTGCATCTATTGACATGATTATATGATTTTTCTCCTTTAGCCTCTTGATGTTATGAATGACATTAATAGATTTTCAAACGTTGAATCAATCTTGCATTTCTGGGATAAATCCCACTTGATTGTGGTGTATAATTCTTTTTATATATTACTGGATTTGATTTGCTAATATTGAGTATTTTTGCATCTGTATTCATGAGAGATATTGTTCTGTAGTTTTCTTTTCTTGTAATATGTTTCTCCTGGTTTTGGTATTAGGATAATGCTGGCCTCATAGACTGAGTTAGGAAATACTTCCTTTTTCTAGAAGACAGTGTAGAGGATTGATAAAATTTCTTTCTTATATGTTTGGGAGCATTAATCAGTAAACCCTTCTGGGCCTGATGCTTTCTATTTTGGAAGGTTAATAGTTATTGATTCCATTTATTTAATAGATACAGGCCTGTTTGGATTGTCTATTCCTGGTGAGTTTTGACAGATTGTGTCTTTCAAGGAATTATTTTGTTTCATATCGATTATCAAATTTATTGTCATAATATGCTTTATACTCTTTTATTCTTGTTCATAATATTCTTTTTTTTCCTTTTTTTTTTTTTTTTTTTTGAGACAAGGTCTCTCTTTCACCCAGGCTGAAGTGCAGTGGCACAATCTTGGCTCACTGCAAACCTCCACCTCCTGGGTTCAAGCAATTCTTTTGTGCCTCAGCCTCCTTGAAAGTGCTGGGATTACAGGCGTGAGCTACCACACCCAGCCAGGTGGAGTCTTTAGATTTTCCTAGATATAGGATTATATCATCAACAAAAAGGCACAGTTTGACTTGCTATTTTCCAATTTGGATACCTTTTATTTCTTTCTCTTGCCTGATTGGTCTGGCTAGGATTTCCAGTACTATGTTGAATAGGAGTGGTGAAAGTGGGCATTGTTCCAATTCTTAGTGGAAATGCTTTCAGCTTTTCCCTATTCACTATGGTGTCAGCTGTGGGTTTGTTATATATAACCTTTATTATTCTGAGGTATGTACCTTCTGTGCCTAGCTTGTTGAAGTTTTTATTGTGAAAGCATGTTGAATTTTATCAGATGCTTTTTCTCTATCTATTGAGATGATCATATGGTTTTTGTCCTTTATTCTGATGTGATGTATCATGTTAACTGATTTGCATACATTGACTCATCTTTGCATCCGTGGTATAAATCTCACTTGATTGTGGTGTATTATCATTTTGCTGTGCTATTGGATTTGGTTTGTTAGTGCTTTGTCGAGGATTTTTGCATCTACTTTTGTCAGATATCAGCCTTTAGTTTTCTTTTGATGTTGTGTCCTTCCCTGGTTTTGGTAACAGGATGATCCTGGCCTTGTAGAACGAGTTGGGGAGAATTCTCTCCTCTTTGATTTTTTGGAATAGTTTCAGGAGAATTGGTATTAGTTCTTCTTCGTATGGTATAATTTGGCTGTGATTCCAAGTGGCCCTGGGCTTTTCTTGGTTGGGAGACTTTTTATTACTGATTTAATCTCACTACTTTTTAGTGGTATGTTCAGATTTTGTATTTCCTCCTCATTCAGTGTTGGTAAGTTTCATGTTTTCAGGAATATATCTGTTTTCCCTAGGTTTTCTAGTTCGTCAGCATAATGTTGCTTGTAAGTCTCTGATGCTCTTTTGTATTTCTGTAGTATCAGTTGTAATGTCTCCTTCTTCATTTCTAATTTTGCTTATTTGGTTCTCTCTTCTTGGTTAGTCTGCCTAGTGGTTTACCAATTTGGGTTATCGTTTTGAATAACCAACTTTTCATTTTGTGGATCCTTCATAATGTTTTAGTCTCCATTTCATTTAATTCTGCTCTAATCTTATATTATTTCTTTTCTTTTGCTAATTTGTGGTTTGGCTTGTTCTTGTTTTCTAGTTCTTTGAGTTACATTGTTAGATTGTTAATTTGTAATTGTTCTACTTTTTTTTTCTTTTTTTTTTTTGAGACAGTCTCCTCGCTCTGTTGCCCAGGCTAGAGTGCAGTAGTGCAATCTCGGCTCGCTGTAACCTCTGCCTCCCGGGTTCAAGCGGTTCTCCAACCTCAGCCTCCCAAGTACCTGGAATTACAGGCACCCACCACCATGCTTGGCTAATTTTTGTATTTTTAGTAGAGATGGGGTTTCACAATGTTAGCCAGGCTGGTCTCGAACTCCCTACCTCAGGTGATCCACCCACCTTGGCCTCCCAAAGTGTTGGGATTACAGGCATGAGCCACTGTGCCCAGCCAACTTTTTTGATTGCATTCTACGTTTATTGCTATAAGCTTCCCTCTTAGCACTACTTTTGCCCTATTTCACAGGTTTGGGAATGTTGTGTTTTCATTTTCGGTTGTTTCAAGAAATTTTTCTTCAGCCTGGCATGGTGGCTCACCATGTAAAAATACAAAAATTCGCCGGGCGTGGTGGCACTTGCCTGTAATCCCAGCTACTTGGGAGGCTGAGGCAGGAGAATCGCTTGAATCTGGGAGGCGGAGGTTGCAGTGAGCCGAGATCGTACCATTGCACTACAGCCTGGGCAACAAGAGTGAAACTCCATCTCAAAAAAAAAAAAAAAAAATTTTTTTTCAATTTTCATTTTGGTTGTGATCTTTAGTGGTTATTCAGGGGTATGATATTTAATTTCCATTTATTGGTATAGTTTCCAGAGTTCCTCTTGATGTTGATCTCTAGTTTTATTCCATTGTGGTCTAAGATACTTGATAAGATTTCAGCTTTTTAAAACTTGTTGAGACTTTTTTTGTGGCCTACTCAATGCCTGTTATGGAGATTGTTCCATGTACTGATGAAAATAGTGTGTAGTCTACATCTGTTGGGTGAAAGGTTCTGTGAATATCTGTTAGGTACATTTGGTCTAAAGTCTAATTAAAATCTAATTTTTAAAAACCGTCTAATTTTTTAAAACTAATGCTGAGAATGGGATGTTGAAAGTCCCTCATTATTATTGTATTGCAGTCTCTCTCGAGATCTAGTAATATTTGCTTTATGAATCTGGGTACTTCAGTGTTGGCTGCATATATATTTAGAATTATTATATCCACTGCTGGTTTAATCACTTTACGGTTATATAATGACCTTCTTTGTCTTTTTTTAAATTTTTTTTTATTTTTTACTCTTTTTGACTTAAAATCTCTTTAATCTGTTAGAAGTATAGCTACTCCTGCTCACTTTTGGTTTCTATTTTCATGGATTATCTTTTTCCATCCTTTTACTTCCAGTCTATATGTGTCATTACCAGTAAGGTGAGTTTCTTATAAGTAGGATATTTGGGGATCATTTTTGTTTTAAATCCATTCAGCCATTCTCTGTTTTTTAAGTGGGGAATTTAATCCATGTATGTTCAAAGTTATTATTATTATTATTATTATTATTATTTTGAGATGAAGTCTCACTCTGTTGCCCAGGCTAGAGTGTTGCCCAGGCTAGAGTGCAATGGCGCTCACTGCAACCCCTGCCTCCTCGGTTCAAGCTATTCTGCCTCAGCCTCCCGAGTAGCTGGGATTACAGGCATGTGCCAGCACGCCTGGGTATTTTTGTATTTTAGTGGAGATGGGGTTTTGCCATGTTGGCCAGGCAGGTCTCAAACTCCTGACCTCAGGTGATCTGCCCGCCTCGGCCTCCCAAAGTGCTAGAATTACAGACGTGATCCACTGACCTGGCTCACGGTTATTATTGACATATTAAGTTTTGTCTCTATCATATTGTTAATTGGTTTGGGTGTTGGGTTTTTTTTTTTTGAGACCTCCTGGGGTCAAGCAGTCCTCCCACCTGAGCCCCACAAGTAGCCCCCCCATGCACCACCATGCCTGGCTAATTTTTTTTATTTTTATAGAGATGGAGTCTCACTATGTTGCCCAGGCTAGTCTTGAACTCTTGGGCTCTAATGATCTTCCTCTCTCCGGCTCCAAAGTGCTGGGATTACAGATTTAAACCACCATGCCCAGCCTTTTTTATTGTGTTATGTTTTTTGGGTTTTTTTTTTACATGTTTTCTTATGGTCACTGTGGCTTGGTAGACTTCTGTAGTAGTACCATGTGAGTCCTTTCTCTTTCTTCTTTATGTGTTTACTTTACCAGTGAGTTTTATAGTTTCACTTATTTTCATGATGGTAAATGTTACAGTGTTATTTTTTTTGCTTCCAGGTTTAAGACCCCCTTGAGCTTTTCTTT
>NW_012116377.1:823560-864192 GCF_000951035.1 Colobus angolensis palliatus
TCCCTCCCTCCCTTCCTTCCTTCCTTCCTTCCTTCCTTCCTTCCTTCCTTCCTTCCTTCCTTCCTTCCTCTCTCTCTCTTTTCTGAGACAGTTTCACTCTGCCACCCAGGCTGGAATGTAGTGGTGCAATCTCGGATCACTGCAACCTCCACCTCCCAGGTTCAAGTGATTCCCGTGCCTCAACCTCCCAAGTAGCTGGGATTACAGGCATGCTCCACCACACATGGCTAATTTTTGTATTTTTAGTAGAGACAGGCTTTTACTATGTTGGCCAGGCTATTCTCAAACTCCTGACCTCAAGTGATCCACCCGCCTTGACCTCCCATAGTGCTGAGATAACAGGAGTGAGCCACCATACCCAGCCTTCAGCTTTTCTTGTAAGGCCAGTCTAGTGGTAACAAATTTCCTTAGCATTTGCTTGTCTAGAAAGGACTATTTCTCCTTCGTTTATGAAGGATAATTTTGCTGGACCTAGCATTCTTGGCTAGTTTTATTTATTTATTTTTAGCACTTTAAATATATCATCCCATTTTCTTTTGACATGTAAGGTTTCTGCTTAGAAATCCTCTGTTAGTCTTATGGGGTTTCTTTTACAGGTGACTAGATGCTTTTTTTTCTTTTAAGGATTCACTCTTTATCTTTCTTTGACTTGAAACAATGTGAATATAATTGTGCCATGGAGAAAAACTTTTTGCATTTTATCTCCTTGCGTATTTTGAGCCTTCTGTATCTGGATGTCTGAATCTCTTGTTAGGCTTTGGAAGTTTTCATCCATAATTTTATTAAATAGGTTTTCATTGCTAAATAATGGTACCACAATCACCTGTTAATGAATAGTTGGGTTGTTTCCAGTTTGGGGGCTATCAAAAATAAGGCTACCACGAACATTTGTGTAAAAATTCTTCGTATAGATGTATGTTTTCATTTCTCTTGGATAAATACCAAGGATTGGATTGGCTAGGTAGTATAGGAGATATGAATTTTATGAAAATTCTTGATTTCAGACCTGTCAATTCAGTCTCAGCTTCATTTTTCTTAGCTTGATAAACGATGGAAATATTAACCCAGTGGCAATTTTATGTACGAACACTGATGAATGTCAGCTGCACTAGGCTTTGGGCAGAGTGCCAAAGCAAATGGCAAAGCAAAGCCTCAACAGCTGCTCCAGGGGCATAATTAATGACCGTGTCCTAAAGACATTTCAGTGTTAACATATAACCAGCTGCTGTTTCTCCTGTAACTAAATTTAACAACTGATAGCAACATGAACAGCATTTTATGAGATACTCCCAATACAGTCTCTATTAAATGAGTTTGGTAGAGGGCTATGCTATGACTGGTGCCCTATTTCAGAGTTGTTTTTTAACATTGGTAATACCTTTTCATGCATTAGAAAGGCCCAAGTTGGCCGGGCGCAGTGGCTCACAACTGTAATCCTAGCACTTTGGGAGGCTGAGGCAGGCAGATCATGAGGTCAAGAGATCGAGACCATCCTAGCCAACATGGTGAAACCCCATCTCTACTAAAAATACAAAAATTAGCTGGGCGTGGTGGTGGGCACCTGTAGTCCCAGCTACTCAGGAGGCTGAGGCAGAAGAACCGCTTGAACCTGGGAAGTGGAGGTTGCAGTGAGCTGAGATTGTGCCACTGCACTCCAGCCTGGCAACAGAGCGAGACTCAGTCTCAAAAAAAAAAAAAAAGAAAGAAAGAAAGGCCCAAGTCACATAAACGTTTGTTAGATTCGCTTCTGAACCTTTGTGAAATATTACTTTCTTGTTACATAGTGGACAGTAACTTTGTAAGATCTCCTGGTGTCCAGAACCCAAGCTTGATTTCTGCTGTTTCTGGATATCCCTTAAAGAAACAAGTACTGGAGGCAGAGAATAACCTATTAAGTGTTCTCTGAAATATGAGGTATCTGAGCCTATCTGATCTTTTAAGTCAAAATAATGAGGTGAGCCAGGCATAGTGGCTTATGCCTATAATCCCAGCACTTTGGGAAGCCAGGATGGGAAGATTGCTTGAGCCCCGGAGTTCAAGACCAGCCTGGGCAACATAGTGAGACCCTGTGTCTACAAAAAAGTTTAAAAAAATTTGGCAGATGGGCCGGGCGCGGTGGCTCAAGCCTGTAATCCCAGCATTTTGGGAGGCCAAGAGGGGCGGATCACAAGGTCAGGAGATCAAGACCATCCTGGCTAACACAGTGAAACCCCGTCTCTACTAAAAATACGAAAAAACTAGCCGGGCGAGGTGGCAGGCACCTGTAGTCCCAGCTACTCGGGAGGCTGAGGCAGGAGAATGGCGTAAATCCGGGAGGCGGAGCTTACAGTGAGCTGAGATCCGGCCACTGCACTCCAGCCTGGGTGACAGAAGGAGACTCCGTCTCAAAAAAAAAAAAAAAAAAAATTTGGCGGATGTTTTGACACACACTTGTAGTCCCAGCTACTTGGGAGGCTGAGGTGGGAGGATCCTTGAGCCCGGGAGGTTGGGGCTGCAATGAGCCATGATTACCACTCCAGCCTGGGCAACAGAGTGAGACCTTATCTCTTATAAACAAACAAACAAACAAAATAATGAAATGAAAGTAGATACAAAAGGTGGTGGAGCTTGTAGCAGATGACAACTATGTCCCCTGAGGTGACTGATACCTCCAGTGTTAGAGATGGAAGAGCATCACCTCTAAATAAAAAATTACCTTCTGCGCTCCTCCTAGTTGGGACAATGGCCTTTAGTCTTTGGGGACAAGCAAGTGCTATAGGAGGGGCTTGTATCTATACAAAGACTTGTACAACTGGGCTTGAAATTTTCATTAAGGACATAAATGTTAACCTACTTTCTTGGGAATCTTTGATTATTGCTATGGTTTCAACATTTGTCCCGTCCAAAATTCATGTTGAAATTTAGTTGCCATTATAACAGTATTAAGAGGTGGAACCTTTACAAGGGGATTAGCTCGTGAGAGCTCCACACTCATGGGTGTGATTAATGCTGTTATAAAAGGACAAGTTGGACATCCTTTTATCTCTTTGCCTGTCTGCCTTCCATTTGAGGACAACCATGTGTCATAAATCTGGCCAGTGAGATATAAGCAAAAATATTTGGGGGTAATGGGTATTTGAAAGCATTTTCTTCCTTAATAAAAGGGACATAATCAGCCAGCACAGTCGTTTCCCTTAATTTTTGTCAACAGCAGAGACCAGCATTGAGTCCCTGATATAGCAGCATTCCCTTTTGGAACCAACCAGCCACCTGGTAGAAGGCTGATTACATTGGGCCTGTTCTGTCATGGATGAGACAGAGATTCATTCTTATAAGTATGGACAGATATTCTGGATATAGACTTTTTTTTCTTGCCCATAATGCTGCTGCCAGCATCACAACCGTGGACTTACAGAATGCTTTCTCCACCATTATGGCATCCCCCCAGTTTTGTGTGTGATTAAGGACTTTTTTTTTTTTTTTAAAGACAGAGTCTTGCTCTGTCACCCAGGCTGGAGTGCAATGATGTGATCTCGACTGAGTGCAACCTCTGCCTCCCGGTTCAAGTGATTCTCCTGCCTCAGCCTCCCAAGTAGCTGGAATTACAGGTGCACGTGGCCACACCAAGCTAATTTTTGTATTTTTAGTAGAGACAGGGTTTCACCACGTTGGCCAAGGTGGTCTCGTACTCCTGACCTCAGGTGATCCTCCCACCTTGGCCTCCCAAAGTGCTGGGATTATAGGCATAAGCCACAGCACCCAGCCGGATTACAGGATATAAGGTTAATATTTAAAAATCAGGCCACGTGCGGTGGGTCCTCAGACGGATCACCTGAGGTCAGGAGTTCAAGACCAGCCTGGCCAACATGTTGAAATCCTGTCTCTACTAAAAAATATAAAAATTAGTTGGAAGTGGTGGTTCATGCCTGTAATCCCAGCTACTCAGGTAGCTGAGACACGAGAATCACTTAAACTGGGGAGTTAGAGGTTGTGGTGAGCTGAGGTTGCACCACTGCCTTCCAGCCTGGGCAACCGAGACTGTTTCAAAAAGAGAAAAAGAAATGGGGTCTTGCTTTGTTTCCCAGGCTGGTCTCCAACTCCTGGCCTCAAACGATCCTCCTGTCTTGGCCTCCCAAAGTGTTGGGATTACAGGTGTGAGCCATCATGCCCAGCCCGTCTTCTCATTTGGATAGCTGTACCTTGCTAGGTAGAAATAGAGTTGTTTCATTGTTGTAAAGGAGCTCAAGATGTGTATAAAAAAGTGTGTAGTACCCAAAGGGTTAGACTATGTCAGTTATCAATGTATTACCTCTCAGCTCCAAATTAACCTTTTCAATACCAGTCTGTGAAAGTGGACAACTTGAAACATTTCTCCTTTACAGTGAGCGTGATATTAAGCTTTGTCAGTAGAGGATGTGGACATTGAAGAGGGACATTGAAGGAGGAAGGGGTCTTTCTGGCTCAGGTTGCAGCATTTTGCTTTTCCTTGCTCTTACTTCATGGTCCATCAGTGGGAGGTGTGTATGTGAGAATATTCAGTGATGCTCAGTGCCAGCTGTGCTCCAGAGCATGCAGTCTCTTGGAGATCTTGCATATCTGGCCTGGGCCTGGCAGACTACCTTGCAGAGGCCCTTCTCATGAGAGATCATGTGTTCCAGACCTCATGCTCACAGTGGCACCCAAACTCCTCTGCATCCTGGCCCTCAGCCATAGCTTGCTTGTGCAATGGAGAGTAATTTCCTGTACCCATCCTGATATGAATACCATGCATCTCAGGCCTAAGGCCTACAGTGATCTCGACTGACTGCAACCTCTGCCTCCCGGTTCAAGTGATTCTCCTGCCTCAGCCTCCCAAGTAGCTGGAAATTACAGGTGTGTGTGGCCACACCGAGCTAATTTTTGTATTTTTAGTAGAGACGGGGTTTCACCACGTTGGCCAAGGTGGTCTGGAACTCCTGACCTCCAACTATCTTTGAGTACCTGGCAACATAGCAAACTTCTCCAGCATCACAGTGAGCTACAACCACATCTTCAGTGAGGTTTGAAACTCACCCTTGGGAAAGACCTCCTTCCAAGTATGTTCTCTCTTGGGTACTCTTGCCTCAGCTCTAAAGGGCCTTTTAGAGGTCTCCTCATGCCCCTATAGTTTCTATCCTATCATTGCTTAATTATTCTTTATATTATGATTCTGTTTAAATTCCTTTGGCCGGGCGCAGTGACTCGCGCCTGTAATCCCAACACTTTGGGAAGCCGAGGTAGGTGGATCACCTGAGGTCAGGAGTTTGAGACCAGCCTGGCCAACATGGTGAAACTCCGTCTCTACTTAAAATACAAAAGTTAGCTGGGCATGGTGGCACATGCCTGTAATCCCAGCTACTTGGGAGGCTGAGGCACAAGAATCACTTGAACCCGAGAGGCAGAGATTACAGTGAGCTGAGATAGCACCCCTGTACTCCAGTCTAGGCGACAGAGCAATACTCCGTCTCAAAGAAAAAAAAAAAGAAAAAAAAGAAAATTACTTTGTGGTTTCTGTTTCCTGACTGTATCCAGACTGATACAAACTGACTATAGAAGCTGGCTGCTGATACAAAAAGTTTCTCATCCATTTCTGGCAAAAGCCCACCATCATTCATAAAGAACTTCACACAAGCTTTCCATGATACCCAACTCCTTAAAGTCTCATAAGGCAGGACAGTTTGCCATCAAGCAAAAGCATAATGAGTTGTTTCACCACAATGGTCCTGTCTCCATGGCAGATCATGATGTCCACAATAAAGAATCCCATCTTTCTCTCCAAGATAGGTGTTTTTGCCCCATTAGTGCTTGGAATAGAACACTGGGCATGATGGAGAATCTCAACAACATGAAAATGCTTATCTGTTAACAGTGGTGTTGTATTTTCTTGTGGGCTAAATTGAAAACCCAGGAACAAAATAAAAAATTGGTTGTATGAAATTATCCCATAACATATCTAAGATGTCCTACAAAGCATATAACATGGATCAATTATCCAACACTGAAGAATAATATGTATATATGTGTGTCAACTGTACACCATAATATCCACACATAGTAGAAAGTACACATAGAAAATGTAATTTTATTATTCATATTTATATGAAAGAAAAATACAAATTTATATGAAAGAGTAACACATATTAATTTACATGAAAATATAACATATACCTTATATTAAATATGCATATGGGCCAGGTGCAGTGACTCACGCCTGTAATCCCAGCACTTTGGGAGGCTGAGGCAGGTAGATCACGAGGTCAGTAGATCGAGACCATCCTGGCCACCATAGTGAAACCCCGTCTCTACTAAAAATACAAAACTTAGCCGGGCGTGGTGGCAGCTGCCTGTAGTCCCAGCTACTTGGAGGCACAAGAATCGCTTGAACCCAGGAAGCAGAGGTTGCAGTGAGCCGAGATCTTGCCACTGCACTCCAGCCTGGCAACGGAGTGAGACTCTGTTTCAAAAAAAAATATATATATATATATACACACACACACACACACACACATATGCATATGATTGTTAGAAAAAAGGAGATTCATATGGTCTGAAGTTATCATCCCTCAGGTTACTTACCAATTAAAAAGGGGAAAATAACAATGGAGACATGGCCATTACCACCTTAGCCAAGTGATCAAATTTAGCATTGCTAATAGTGAAATGACCAAATTTCATGTGTCTATTTGTGTGGTCTATGTGGTTATCCTGGAGTCATCTATGTAGTATTCTTACTAAATATGTTTAACCTAAATTTTATCATGAGGAAAAACTCGACAAACCCAGAATGTGAGACATTTGGTAGAACAAGTAGACTAGATTCTTAAGAGAAGAATGTAATGCAATAACCTGGATTGTGTCCTGCTTGAAGAAAAATGTGTACAAGACATTTTGGGGACATTTAAATATGGATGAATTGTGGAATTATTGTTAATTTCCTTGAGTGTGATCATGGTGTTGTGGTTAGATATGCATGGGATGTCAGCGTGAGACACTGTGTTGTGTGGTGTGTATGATATTGTGTTTAGTGACATATGTGTGAAACACACTGTTTAGTGATGTATGGTAGGAAAATGCCCTTAGAAGATACACTTAGCTGAGCGCAGTGGCTGGGTGTGGTGACATGCACCTGTAGTTCCAGCTACTCTGCACACTGATTGAGGTGAGGTGGGAGGATCGCTTGAACCCAGGAGGCAGAGGTTGCAGTGAGCTGAGATCACACCACTGCACTCCAGCCTGAACAACAGAACCAGACCCTGCCTCAAAAAAAAAAAAAAATTTAGTACTGAAGTATAATGATACTTGAATTTATTTTCAAATGGTAGAGAATCAAAAGTGGCAAATTGTTGACAACTTGTGAATCTAGGGGACAAGCAAAAATAAGAGGTTTTTTTTGAGACAGGCTTGCTCTGTCACCCAGGCTGGAGTGCAGTGGCAGGATCTCAGCTCACTGCAACCTCCAACTCCTGGGTTCAAGCAATTCTCCTGTCTTAGCCTCCTGAGTAGGTGGGATTACAGGCACGTGCCACCATGCCTGTCTAAGTTTTTGTATTTTTAGTAGAGATGGGGTTTCACTATGTTAGCCAAGATGGTCTCTATCTCCTGACCTCCTGATCCACCCACCTTGGCCTCCCAAAATGCTGGAATTACAGGCGTGAGCCACCGCGCCCGGCCCAAATAAGAGTTCTTTGTAGTATTCTTTCAATGCTTCTGGAGATTTGAAACTTTCCAAAATAAACAACTGAAATAAATGTGTCTACAAAGTGGGAAGGCACTGAACTGATTGGGGACGTACCCAAAGACCCCACTGGAACAGAACTAAAGAACCAGTTCTCTGATTCGTTGCCATAAGAGAGGAAGCTTCAGGAGAAGGAATGCAAAAGTTCTATATCCTAGTTGGAAGAGAGTGAAAGAAAATATCTCAAGTAAGGAAAGACAGACTTATCAAGGATATGGTTTTTTGATGAATGACAGGTCATTCCAACCTCTTCCTGCTGAAGGAAGATTTCTTCATCCAGATACTGAGGTCAGAAGTGAGAAATGAGTCCTGTGGTCTAAAATCCAGGTGTTGTAAAACCGTGTTCTTTCTCTAGGTTCTAGGAGAGAATCTATTTCCTTGTCTTTTCCAACTTCTAGAAGCTACCTGCATTCTTTGCTTATGGCCCCTTCCTCTGTCTTCAAAGCACATCCTCCCTTTTGTTGTCATGATTTCCTCTCTGACTCTGACCTTTCTGCCTTCCTCTTTTAAGGACCCTTGTTGGGCCTATTCAGTAATCCAGGATAATCTTCCCATCTCAAGATTCTTTTTTTTTTTTTTTTTGAGATCAAGTCTCAGTCTGCCACCCAGGCTGGAGTGCAGTGTCATGATCTTGGCTCACTGCAGCTTCTGCCTCCCAGGTTCAAGTCATTCTCCTGCTTCAGCCTCCCAAGTACCTGGGACTACAGGCACGCACCATCATGCCTGGCTAATTTTTGTATTTTTAGTAGAGACTGGGTTTCACCATGTTGTCCAGATTGATCTCAAACTCCTGACCTCAAGTGATCCGCCTGCCTCGCTCTCCCAAAGTGCTGGGATTACAGGCATGAGCCACAATGCCCAGCCTCTATCACAAGATTCTTAGTTGACACATATCTGCTGCAGAGCCTCTTTTGCCATGTAAGATATATTCACAGGTTCTGGGGATTAGGATTTGAACATCTTGGATTATTATTCTGCCACTTCATCTTATTGGCATCATTTGTGAATTTCTTTTTTCTCTCAATCCTTTGACATAACTGTATAAATTTTATACATTATTGAAATCAGCCTTTTATATGGAACTTTTGCATCAGTAACCACAAATGATAATACTCTTCGTTTAGCCTGTCTTTATTTCTTTTCCTTTCTTTTCTTTTCTTTTTTTTTTTTGAGACATTCTTGTTCTGTTGCCCAGGCTGGAGTGCAGTGGCACAATCTTGGCTCACTGCAACCTCTGCCTCCGGGTTCAAGTGATCCTCCAGCCTCAGCCTCCCCAGTAGCTGGAAATATAGGTGTGCACCACCACACCCAGCTAATTTTTGTAGAAAGGGGGTTTTGCCATGTTGTCCAGGCTGGTCTGAAACTCCCAGCCTCAAGTGATCCTCCCACCTCGGCCTCCCAAACTGCTAAGATTACAGGCATGAGCCACCATGCCAGCCATGTCTTTAATAAATTTTATGCCACTTAGACCAAAATTCATTGGATAGCATATGTAAATTAGATATAAATAAATAGAATAATAATTATTAGTTCAAAAATTAGCTAAAATTCAGCTACAACCACCTGGGTATGGTACCCTTTCAATTGTACATACTTTAAAGTATCTTAAATAAAATAAAGCATTTCATTATTGTTATTATTCTGTTCAGATTTTCTACTTCTTAGTAGAAATCAGTGATTTAAATTTCATTAGAAAATCTACAATTTCCTTTACCATGGTTATAGAGTTGTACATAACAGCCTCAAAATTCTTTTAAACTCGGGCCCGGGCACGGTGGCTCACTCCTGTAATCCCAGCACTTTGGGAGGCTGAGGGGGGCAGATCACCTGAGGTCGGGAGTTTGAGACCAGCCTGGCCAACATGATGAAACCTCGTCTCTACTAAAAATACAAAAATCAGTCAGTTGTGGTGGCGGGCACCTGTAATCCCAGTTACTTGGGAAGCTGAAGCAGGAGAATCACTTGAACCCAGGAGGCAGAGGTTGCAGTGAGGTGAGACGGCATCACTGTGCTCCAGCCTGGGCAATAAGAGCAAAACTCCATCTCAAAAAAAAAAAAATCTTTTAAACTCTATGGTTTGTGTGTGTGTGTGTGTGTGTGTGTGCATTTCTAATGTTTTTGCTTTATTTTGCTCTTGTTTATCAGTCTTGTGTTTCGTTTATCTTTTAGTACTAAACTGTGGATTTTTAAATTTTGGTCCAGTATTTTGTTTTCTAGTTTGTAAACTAGAAATACTTAAGAATTTTTTTTAATGAACTGTTATAAGTAATGTTTCACAAGAAAGAAACTATAATGGCCAAAAATATAAGGGACTACTTTTTAACTGAAAAGAAAAAAAGTCACAATTACACGTCCTAGAAATTAACTACTGTTAACAATTAACTTTACAGCTATCATTGCCCAAGTGCCTATGTAGTCTCGTTCTATTGCTAGGCTGGAATGCACCTCCCTAGTAGGTGGGACTACAGGTGCACGCCACCACGCTGGGCTAATTTTTGTATTTTTAGGAGAGACGGGGTTTCACCATGTTGGCCAGGATGGTCTCAATCTCCTGACCTCGTGATCTGCCCGCCTTGGCATCCCAAAGTACTGGGATTACAGGCGTGAACCACTGCGCCCAACCTATTTATAACTTTTTTTTTTTTTCTTTGAGACGAAGTCTCGTTCTGTCGCCAGGCTGGAGTGCAATGGCACAGTCTCGGCTCACTGCAACCTCTGCCTCCCAGGTTCAAGCTATTCTCCTGCTTCAGCCTCCTGAGTAGCTGAGACTACAGGTGCACGCCACCACGCCCGGCTAATTTTTGTATTTTGAGTAGAGACAGGGTTTCACCATGTTGGCCAGGATGCTCTCGATCTCTTGACCTCGTGATCCACCCTCCTCGGCCTCTCAAAGTGCTGGGATTACAGGCATGAGCCACCGCACCAGGCCTATAACATTTTTAAAAACAGTATACATGGTTTATTTTAGTTACACTTTTCCACGTCCTAAAGTATTTCTCGAACGTACTTCTGTCATTAAATATTCCTCTGCAACTTAATCCTAAAATAATGACGTTGCAGCCCACTACATTGGTTATCTATTCTTTCCACTGCAGACCCAAGTATCCCTCATCCTCCTCCAGTCCCTTTGGCATCCTGAGCCTGTGACTGCCCCACTTCAGTCTCTTCTAGGCCACATCCCCAAACCGTTAGGCCAGGTCG
This sequence comes from Colobus angolensis palliatus, assembly GCF_000951035.1. Taxonomy (NCBI): domain Eukaryota; kingdom Metazoa; phylum Chordata; class Mammalia; order Primates; family Cercopithecidae; genus Colobus; species Colobus angolensis. Next base: position 834,494 of record NW_012116377.1, read on the forward strand.
TTTCTCAGACACCCTCCAGGCCAGCCTGTGGCCCGGCCCGAGCAGAAATTAGTGACTTAAATGCTGAGATGCCAGAAGACCTGGACTGGGGAATGAGTTCCCAGCCCAAACTTAGCCACCCGTCTTTATCGCGATTGTGGCCCAGGTCATGGAAGCCCCAGGTCCGGGCCGACTCCTAATTCGTGGCGTGGCCAGGAGTTGGCCTCTTCTGATCCACCCCAGAGCGCGGCTCCCTGTGGAGGGAACCCTGGGTGGTCTGCTCCCTGGCTTTTCACTGCACTTGAGAGGCCTCTGGGCACACACACAAACCCCACTCCCTGACCCTCCGTTTGGGGAGAGGGCGGCTGCAGCCGGGTTAACTTCGCGGACTCTGGAAGTCCTAGCGGCGGGCCGGGCTGGGCCGCCCCTTCCCGGATTTGCGGCTACATTTTTCTGAAGCCTCCACGGCCCCACAGTCTTTTTCTAGCCGTCAGCGGCCACCTATTGCTGCCTGGGCCTGTATATTTGCCCAGGTCCTGGGAGGGTGCTCTGGCGTGGCTGGGCAGTCTGGCCTCGGCTTCACCGGAGGCGGGGAACTGGACATGGCTGTAAGTGCCAGTGACCGTGGTGCGGTCCAGGCCCCGGGTGGCGCACCCACCTCTGGACTACATTTCCCAGGGGGCCCCGCGGCCCAACCACTTCCGGCCGAAAGGGGCTAGTCCGCGTGACCTGGCGGGTGTTGGAACGCAAAGGGCTGGAACGTCCCGGGCTGCGGAGCTCATTGGGTTGGGATGAACTCGTTCAGACTTGAGTGCTAGGACGCCGAAGGGGGCGTGAGGCGTCCCGGCGCGGGACTGGGGTTGTCTGCAGTTTAAAAGTCATGTGGCTCTCGGAGATGTGCGGACTGCATGCCAGGGCTTCACCGCTAAGGGAGCTCTGGGCTGTGCCATGGGGAAGGAAGAGCGTGTCGGGGCAGTGAGTCGGGATGGGAGGAGAGTGTCAGTGCTACTGGCCCCCAGCTCGGGAGAGGGCAGTGTGGGGCCGCACGACTGCAAGGAGTGGGTGTGGTGTGAGGCTGGCGCAGGAGCGGGCTGGGAATGTTAGGAGGTCTGGGGTATCGCGGCCCTGCGTCCTCTTGGCTGGACCGAAAGTCTGTGCAGTTCTCTCCGGACCTGGATTGTGCGCCCAGCGACAGGTCCTTGGCGATCTGTGCTCGATGTGCCCGCGGGGCTGTCGTGGGAGCCCTGTCTGCACGGGATTCTGTGTGGCTGAGCATGTAAGTGTGAGCGTATGCGCGGGCGAGCCCCATGGTGCCGGGTCGTCGACCCCATCTTTGGGAGGCCTGGGAGGGGGCGGAACACCCTCGCTGTACATTCGGGGGATACGCTGGGCGGGGTCGGCCCAGTGGATGGGTCCTGGCCTTCTACCCAAACTCCAACTGCGACTGCTAAGTAGGTAGTGAATCTCTGTGAATGGCCTTCCCGCCACCGGGTCTATCTCTAGTGTGTGTTGAGGGTGGAAATGGTTCTAGGGTTTGGGGCTAGGGAGTTCCTGCTATATCCACTTCTCTGTTCTTTCACCCAGTAGCCACCCTAGGCCCATAAAGGTGACCCCAGCCTAAAGGACAGGAGTTTGAGACCCTGACAGGTGGGTCCACTTAAGCTGTGTCTTGGCGCCACACACTTTTGGGTTCAGTGTAAGACGCTAGGCCTGAAAGTTTCCCAAGTTAGTCTCTTATGGAGGAAGAAGGCTACGGTCTAGGGGGGCCCTCCCAGAACTCCTGTCTGGGCTCCTAAGGTCACCTGCATTTCGTTGTGAGGATGACAGAGGGCGGTGGGGTTGCAGCTTCTTTGGTCTCCCTTTCAGTGCCTGGGGTGGGGTAGGAGTTTGGCCTCCTGAGGGGTTCAGGTAGGGATTGTTGTCTTATGGCTTCTTAATGTTTTCCCACATCTTTCTTTAAGAACCCAGAGGAGGAGAGAACTGCTGTGCATCTCAAGTGATGGCAGAGGTAAGTTGCATTTGACATTTTCTTCTTGGAAAGAACTTACTGGTTTTCAGGACAGTGTCCTATTTCAGAAATTTATCTAAAAGATTTACATTCATGATTTGAAGAAAGGGGAAGAGGGGAGGAAACTGCATTTATGGAGCATTTTCCTAAAGCAGCCCAGGGCTGTCTATTTTGCAAACATTGTCTCATCTGATAGAGAATTTCCACTTCCCTGGATTTTATTCATTGTTTTCTTAGTATGTATTCATTCATTCAAAATGTTTTTCTCTTGCGTTAAGGTCCAGTGTGGTCAGTTTTTCAAAATCTTCCACATACGATTGAGAAGAATGTTATTTGAATTGAGTGCATTGTTCTATATGCAGCCTTTAGATCAAGCTTAATAATTTTGGTATCTAAATATTCTGTTTTTATTGACTTTTTGTCTGTTGTATCTATCAGTTATTTCTAGTGTTTTGTTAAAATGTGCCATTATGATTAGGGTTTGTCTATTAGTTTCTATTTCATTTATGCATATGTATATGTATATATAATATGTGTGTATTATTTATTATTTAAGCATAAAGTTATCCTTTTCTAACTTTCATCTTTCTGAATATTTATGTTTTGGATGTGTCTCTAATAACAGCAGAGAGCAGTGCTTTGGTTTTTGACAACTTTGACCAACTTTGTTCTTTAACAAGAGTATTTAGTCTATTTACAGTGCTTGTAATTACTGATATAATTGAAGGTGGCATTTTTTGTGCTTTTTATTCTCCCTTTTCTGTATTTCATTATCTTCATTTCATTTTCCCTTCTGTGAGTTTGAAAGTTATAAGCTATTTGTGTTTATTTAGTAGTTACCTTAGAAATTTTAATACACTTTCTTAACTTACTAGTGTCTACAACTAAAAAATATTCTTATGTTCTTGGTAAATAAGGAAGTAGGATATATTCTAACTAATCAAACAACTTACATTATTGTCAGGTATTTTTCTTCTATCTTTTTTTAACCCATAAGAAAATTTTATTTTATGTATTGAGTGTTAGCTTAGATTATCCATGTATTTACCACTTTCTTGGTTCACCATTCTTTCTTACATCTCAGGCTCTGCATCTGGGATTACTTTCCTTTAGATGGAATAAATAGTAAATTTCTCTCTGATTTTGTTTTTTTTTTTTAAATGTCTTTATTTGCCCTCATTTGTGAAAGGTATTCTACCCTCACACTGGGACATTCCGCTGTCTTCCGGTTTACGTTTTTGTTATTAAATAGTCGTCTGTCAATCAGACTTTTTTTTTATGTAGATAATCTACTTTTATTCCCAAATTGCTTTTCACGTATTCTCTTTGTATTTAGTGCTCTGCAGTTTTGGTCTGATTGTCTAGGCATGAATTTATTTTTATTTATTCTGTTTAAGACTTACTGGGCTTCCTGAATCTGCTTTTGCCAATTCTGAGAATTTCTTAGCTGTCCTGTCTTCCAATACTGCCATTTTCTTCATTCTTTCTCCTCTCTCCTTCTAGAACTTCAGTTAAATATCTATTAAGCTATCTCACATTATCTTCTTAATCGCTCTTCTGTACATCTGCTCATTTGTCTTTTTTTTTTTTTGAGACGGAGTCTCGCTCTGTTGCCCAGGCTGGAGTGCAGTGGCACGATCTCAGCTCACTGCAAGCTCCGCCTCCCGGGTCCACGCCATTCTCCTGCCTCAGCCTCCCGAGTAGCTGGGACTACAGACACCTGCCACCATGCCCGGCTCATTTTTTGTATTTTTAGTATAGACAGGGTTTCACTGTGTTGACCAGGATGGTCTCGATCTCCGGACCTCGTGATCCACCTGCCTTGGCCTCCCAAAGTACTGGGATTACAGGCGTGAGCCACCGTGCCTGGCCTCATTTGTCTTTTTTAATTGCATTCTGCATAATCTCTTTTTATACCTTTCAGTACAGTAATTTTTCTCTTCAGAGAGATTTATTCCAGCCATTGTATGATTTAAGTATGTTTTTTGTTTTATGTTTTTATTTCTTTTCCTTTTTTTGAAATCTGTCATCTTTATGAAGTTTTCTTATTACATTTCCTCCATTTTAAAAACATGTAATATGCTTGTTTGATAGTTTTTGGCATTATCTATATAATATATGAATCTTTTACGGAGGTAATTCCTCTTCCCTCTCAACGTTTTATTAGGGAAATTTTCAAACATAATGAAAAGTTAAAACAATTGCATGACTGATTTTCATGACTTTTTGTTCATGGAATTATGCCTCTTTGTATGTTTCTTTCTTTCTTTCTTTCTTTTTTTTTTTTTTTGAGACACAGTCTCACTGTGTTACCCAGGCTGGATAACTGATGCAATCTTGGCTCACTACAGCCTCCACCTCCCAGGTTCAAGCGATTCTTGTTTCTCAGCCTCCCGAGTAGCTGGGACTACAGGCATGTGCCACTATGCCCGGCTAATTTTTGTATTTTAAGTAGAGATGGGATTTCACCAGATGGATTAGGCTGGTCTTGAACCCCTGACCTCAAGTGATCTGCCCAATTTGGCCTCCCAAAGTGCTGCAATTACAGGCATGAGCCACCACATCTGGCCATTTTTTTTTAGTTGATTTTTTGTTTAGGCAAAATTCATATAATATATAATATATAGTTAACCATTTTTAAGTGCATAGTTCAGTGACAGTTAGTGCATTCACAATGTTATGTTGCTTTATTTTTGACTAATAGGTTATTTTCCTTGGAATTCTACCCATAGATTCTTGAGGCCTGATTGAAGGTTGTTCCTCTAGGGCAGGTCTGTATTTGCTTCTACTAGGAGCCCTGCCAAACCAGGACCACCATAAAGTAAACAGAGATGGCAAGTGTTTTAGATCCACCTTAGTATCGTTATGTGAACTGCAGGCCTGTGTGAGGGCTGGCTTGTAGTTACAGTTCCTCAGGGGAAAATGTTTCCCTTCCACCATCTGCCAAGGTTCAAGTCGGGCAGTTTTCCTAGCAGACCCTAAGAATGGGAATGCTACATCTAGTTTTCCGTTACTCTAAGGGATGGTTCTAGAGGTCCCAGGTCTTTGTAGTATGGAATTAATTAGACCCCCCACTTGGCCAGCTGTAGGCTTGATCTTCTCTCCCCTTGCTCCTTAAGATCATAAATGTCAAAGCTTATGGGCATCTGGGCTCTATAGACATTCCCTGGGGAAAATCAGCCTCAGTGGCTCAGCATACGCCTCTCTGTTCGCATTTTGACGTAGTTTTATCTGCTGAAGATTACTTCTGTGTCAGCTCATCCTTGCATTCTAAAGTATTTTTGATATTCAATCTCTTATTTTTCAACTGGTGATTTGGACGTAGTAACTAGTCCCCCACAGAGCCTGGTGTCCTAGGATTGATTTTCTCTTCTTTTTTTTCCCCCTCCGTGACTGAGCTTTTTAAGGGCAAATGTATGCTAGGTAAGAGTTATCTGTGATCCCAGTGCCCACATAGAGCCAGAGTCATGGGGATTTGATTGGTATTTTTGGATAAGAGGATTTTTGTTGACACAGCTGCTCCTGTCTTCCCATTCCCTTCTACCGCTTTGATCTCCCTTCACAAACTGCTGTGATCTGCAGTGACAAACACAGCAGACCTAGCATTTTCTGCTCCCCTAAGTGCAGGGGCCAGCTGAGGGTTCTTTCAAAAGATCAGGAAATTCTCAGGTTGCATCTACAAGAGCCAGAAGTTAGAAGGCAACCAGGTGGAGACTTGGATATTTCTCAGTAGATTCAAAACCCAGCAATGCCACTGTAGTTGCAGATTTGAGTAAATGACTTCACTTCTCCAAGCTAAAGTTTCCTTTCAGTTAGGATTCATGACCTTCTTGTGAGGATTAATATATGTAATGCATCAGGAACTTAAAGTGCTTAAAGTACAGTGATTGTCCTTGAGATGCAGTGTGCATTACACTATCAGCAGTAAGGTTAGGGGTAGTAGCAAGAGAGAATGTCAGGCAGGAAAGCCATGGGTAACTTCAGTTTGGAACCGGGATGTACTGACCATGAGGATTCCTGGAACGGTGGTCTCATGGGAAGCCATTGCATTGTGTATCTGGGTAATTGAGCTCTGCTGAGGCTGCTAAGGGCCTCCTGATCCTATGGGTTGTCTGGCTCAGTGCTGCTGATTCTGGAGAGTCTTTGCAGAATGAGGTTTTAGTTTTAGTTCCAAAGGCCTCAGTTCTGGGATATAGGAACAAAGTCCAGAAAGTGGCTGGTGCATAGAACACTAGAATTTATTCCTCCTATCTCTATTAGGCTTGGGGGAGGCTGGAACGGTCTGTTGTACAAATCTTTGTCCAGAGCTGGGCCTGCCTAGGTATCCTGTGCTCCTGGGCCTTGAGGGCTCCCTCAAGTCTTTGGGGGTGCCTTCCATGGCTGAGGGTCTCAGTGACATCCAGGTTGTACGAAAGGGAGCCCAGGCCCTGTGCTCTGATCAGCTCCTGACAGTGGGAAAGTTGTTTCTTCTGAATCTGTTTTTCTATAGTTGGATTCCCTGGGATTCAAAAAAGACAAAGGCTTGTTCATTCTTTCTCAAATCTCAGAGAGAGAAAAAAAAAAGCAGACTCTGTGTGTGTGTGTGTGTGTGTGTGTGTGTGTGTGTGTGTGTGTGTTGGAGTACCAAAAGCAGGAATGGGGTGAAGGGATTCATTCTCAGGCCTTTGGGGACCTTGAGGTCAGTCTGGTGAATTTTGTCATCAAAATTCTGTTACCCAGAAAGATCAATCAAATCCCCATTACTTGCTTTTTCTTCCATTTTTGCTTTCCCAGGCTTTCTCTAATAAAAACCTAGGGTATAAAGTTTGTAGTTGTAAAAGCTATTACCAATGTGTTAGTATGTCTCCTCTCCTTCACTGCAGTCTTTAATTTTTTAATTTTTTAAATTTTTATAGAGATGGGGTCCTGGTATGTTGCCCAGGCTGGTTTTAAACTCCTGGACTCAAGTGATTCTCCCACCTCCACCTCCCAAAGTGCTAGGATCACAGGCGTGAGCCATCACACTTGGCCTGAATGCATTCTTTTCTATTTTTTATTTTAATTAACACTGTATTAGTCCCTTCTCACATTGCTATAAAGAAATACCTGAGACTGGGGATTTTATAAAGAAAAGAGGTTTAATTGGCTTACAGCTCCAGCTCCACAGGCTGTTCAGGAAGCATGATGCTGGCATCTGCTTAGCTTCTGGGAGCGCTCAGGAAACTTACCATCATAGTGGAAGGCAAAGGAGAGGCCAGCGCTTCACCTGGCCAGAGGAGAAGGAAGCAGGGAAGGCGCTAGACACTTTTAAACAGCCAGATCTTGTGAGAACTTACTACCATGAGAACAGCAACAAGGGGACGGTGCTAAGCCATTCATGAAGTATTCACCCCCATGTTCCAATCACCTCCCACCAGGCCCTACGTCCAACATTAGGGATTAGAAATCCCCATGAGATTTGAGTGGGGACACAGATCCAAACTGTATCAGACACATTGTAATCAGGATCATAATTATGGGGTACAATTTGATGTTTCAGTACATATCTATGTTGTATAAAGAGCCAGTCAGGGTAGTTAGTGTATCCATCACCTCATGCATTTATCATTTCTTTGTGGTAAGAATATTCAAAAGCCTCTTCTAGTTATTTTGTAATATACAATATTTTATCATTAACCATAGTCACCCTACTGTGCAATACAACACCAGAATTTAATTCTCCTGATTGTAACTTTGTACCCACTGACTGACATCTCCGCATTTGTACCCCCGCCCCGTCTCTGGTAACAACTGTTCTGCTCTCTGCTTCTGAATGCCTTCTTTTTGCTTTAGAAGATTTGAACAGATTGAGCAGATTTCTTTTTCCTAAAACTTCTTGCCTTCCCCAGGGACTTGTTCTCCAGTTCTTCCCATTCCAGTCAGTAATGCTGCCAATGGGTGCTATCTCTTTTTTTGATTGATTGATTGAGACGGAGTCTTGCTCTGTTGCCCAGGCTAGAGTGCAGTGGCACGATCTTGGCTCACTGCAACCTCTGCTTCCCGGGTTCAAGCGATCCTCCTGCCTCAGCCCCCCTAGTAGCTGGGATTACAGGCACACGCCACCATGCCTGGTTAATTTTTGTTCTTTAGTAGAGACAGGGTTTCACCATGTTGACCAGGCTGACCTCAAACTCCTGACCTCAGGTGATCCACCCACCTCGGCCTCTCAAAGTGCTGAGATTACAGGTGTGAACCACCGTGCCTGGCCAAGGCTGCTGTCTCTTAAGGGCCCCTCTGTTCTCCAAGAACTGTTTAGGTATTTATCAGCAAACTTCTTAGCATTTCTGGTTTTTTGAGACAATGTCTTGCTTAGTCACCCAGGATGGAGTGCAGCGGCACAGTCATGGGTCTGCTGCCTCAACCTCCGAGGCTGAAAGAGCTCCTGCTGCCTCAGCCTCCCAAGTAGCTGGGACTGCAGGTATGTGCCACCTTGCCCGGCTAATTTTTGGATTTTTCTGTAGAAATAGGATCTCACTGTGTTGGTTTTGAACTCCTGGGCTCAAGCATTCCTCCCACCTTGGCCTCCCAAAGTGTTGAGATTACAAGAGTGAGCCAGTATACTAGGATTAGCATTTTTTAGATACACATTCTTCCACCGAGAGTACTGATGGAGTAGGAAAACCAATCCTTGATGGAAATTTTCATACCTCCTTTCTTGGAGGTGTGATTTGAGGAAGTGGAAATGAATGGTTAAGTGGAATCACATATTGTAAACTTGAGTTTTCTAATTAGACAAAAAAGGAATTGATGTTGATTTATTGTATTGCAGTCTCAGTATCAGCCAGTATCTCTAGCTGTCTGAGGATTTTAGGACTGGGGATATCCTGAGATATGTAGATTGTATGGAGTTACAGGATATTCCCAAGGAGTCTGTGCCAGATGGATAAAGTGTGTGGATAAAGTGTGTCCATTTTGAACTTGTGTAGTATGTGCGCACCTCATGTGACATCGTTGTGAGTCTGCATGTTTCTCCATCAGTTCTGGTAGGTAAGGAACAAGGAGAGTATGGTTGGGGGCATTTGTGGTAACAGGAACAATTTAGCCAGATGTGCAAATTGTTGAGAAATGACCAGGCACGGTGGCTCATGCCTGTAATCCCAGCACTTTGGGAGGCCGAGGCGAACGGATCACTTGAGGCCAGGAGTTCAAGACCAGCCTGGCCATCATGGTGAAGCTCTGTCTCTACTAAAAATACAAACATTAGCCAGGTGTGGTGGCCCATGTCTGTGGTCCCAGCTACTCAGGAGGCTGAGGCAGGAGAATCACTTGCACCTGGGAGACAGAGGTAGCAGTGAGCTGAGATTGCTCCACTGTACTCCAGCCTGGGTGACAGAGTGAGACTGTCTCAGAAAATAGAATAGAATAGAATAGAATAGAATAGAATAGAATAGAATAGAATAGAATAGAATACAATAGAATAGAATAGAATAAAAATAAATTGTTGAAAAATAATGACTATCATAACTGCAAAAGAACCTTTAGGGAACTTCTCCAACTGACTTCCTCAAAATAAGAACATTATATGAGGAATCATGCAGCCAGTAAAATTGCTGTCTATTTAAGAATGGTGATGTAGAAAACTGATTTAGGATTTAATTTATTAAATGGGAAAGAGGAAGAGGCAATGAGAAGCTTGCACGCACAGTTTCATTTAATTGGGAAAAACCACTTACATGGACTTGGTTTATTCTCCAACGTGGGTGGATAATGGAAGTGCCTAGAGGCTGCCTCTGCAGGAGTAGGCATGCCCAAGAACCATGTGGGCACTTGACTCTGATCACCCCTGTTTCCACACTGACCCATCCATGTTGAAGGGGCCAGTATGGCCTGTTTTCCTAATGGAACTTCCCTACTGAATTGCTTTCTCCATTTTCTTTTATATTGTCTTAAAGATTTTTTCCATGAATTTCACAAATGGTACATTTATTTGTGATTTCAGGGCTTGAAGTTCAAAGATGTGGTCATTTACTTCTCTCAAAAGGAGTGGGAATGCTTGCACTCTGCTCAGAAGGATTTGTACCGAGATGTAATGTTGGAAAATTACGGCAACCTGGTCTTACTGGGTAACTTTATCTGCCCCTCTGCACACCCCCCGCCCCGCCAAACACAGAACTGGCCTTCTGGAATTCTTACGTTCTTTTTTCTGAGTTTGTCACAAGTGCTTTTCAAGTACCTGGATGAGTTAATGTTTCTTGCTCATCAAAAGAATGGTTTGTCTCTTGTGAAGCTGGAAATAGGCTGTTCCAGTAGGCACCTTTATCTTCCCTGGTGCTCTGACCCTCACTCCTTCTTCTGACCCTTAATCTACCTGCTCCTCTTTCTTGATAATTAGGGACTGATTTTTAATTCTGACACCCACAACAAAACCTTGTTCCCTTTGTGTTTGAGCAGGGCTTTCTGATACTAAGCCAAATGTGATCTCCTTATTGGAGCAGAAGAGCGAGCCCTGGTTGGTTAAGAGGAATGAGACAAAAGAATGGTGTCCAGGTGAGTGATGATGAACCGGAATGGGGAGGCCATAGCAGTTGGTCACTTAGCTCATCTGTGAGAAGGTAGCACTTTGGGGATTTTGGTGGGAAAGCTGCCTAAAAATGCTTGAGATCAGGAGGAGAAAGTAAGGATGTTGTAATCCCAGCACTTTGGAAGGCTTTTTTTTTGAGATCAGGAGTTCGAGACCAGCCTGACCAACATGGTGAAACCCCGTCTCTACTAAAAATACAAAAAAATTACCCAGGCCTGGTGGTGCATGCCTGTAATCCCAGCTACTCAGGAGGCTGAGGCAAGGAGAATTGCTTGAACCTGGGAGGCAGAGGTTGCAGTGAGCCGAGATTGCGCCGCTGCACTCCAGCCTGGGCAACACAGCAAGACTCCATCTCAAAAAAAAAAAAAAGTCAAGGCGGGCGGATTACAAGGTCAGGAGTTCAAGACCAACCTGGCCAATATGGTGAAACCCTGTCTCTACTAAAAATACAAAAATTAGCTGGGCATAGTGGCAGGTGCCTGTTGTCCCAGCTATTTTGGAGGCTGAAGCAGGAGAATTGCCTGAACCCAGGAGGCAGAGGTTGCAGTGAGCCGAGATCCACCACTGCTCTCCAGCCTGGGTGACAAAGCGAGACTCCATCTCAAAAAAAAAGAAAGTAAGGATGTTTCAGCTCCATTTACCAGGCTTTCTTGCTCACCTCCTATAATACTCCCCCCTCATTTCATACAGGAAGTGCCCTCTTTCTTCCCCTGTGACAACCATTTTACTTGCATTTTGGGTCCAGTTTTGTCCTGACTTTTAAAAACAGTTTTATTGAGATATAATTCATATATCATAATATTCATCCATTTAAAGTTCAGTAATTTTTAGTCAGTTTGCAACCATCACAACAGTCTAATTGCAGAACATTTTTATCACTCAAAATAAAACGCCATACCCGTTAGCAGTCACTCCCCAAACCCAGCCCCAAGCAACTACTGATCACTTTCTGTCTTTATAGATGTGCCTGTTCTGGACATTTTACATTAATGATATCACACAACATATAATTTATGACTGGCTTTTTTCACTTACCAGAATATTTTCAAAGTTCATCCACAGTGTAACATATACCAGTGCAGTGTTTCATTCTTTTATATTGCCAAATAGTATTCCATGGTATAGATATTACCATTTTGTTCATTCATCAGTTGGTAGACATTTGGGTTGTTTCTACTTTTAGGCTACTATGTATGACTAAAGCTGCTATGAACATTTGTATATAGGTTCCCTTCTCTTAGTTTTTTGAGTATTTTTGTCATGAAAGGATTTTAGAATACTTTTTTCCGTTACTTTTTCTGCATCTATTAAGACATCTGTAGTTTATGTCCTTTGCTGTATTAATATGTTTGATTACATTGATAGACTTTTGGATGTTGAACCAACCTTGCATTTGTAGGATAAATTTTACCTGGATGTGGTATATAATCCTTTCTCTAAGCTGTTGGATCTGGTTTGGTCTTTTTTGTTGAAGATACTGATGTGTAGTTTTCTTGTGATATCTTTGCTTTGTCTGGTTGGTATCAGGGTAATACTGGCCTCAGAATTAGGAAATGTTTCTTTGTCTTCTGTCTTTTTGAAGTGTTCATGAAGGATTTATATTAAGTTTTCTTTAATGTTGGGTGAGGCCATTTGCTCCTGGGTTTTTCTTTGTGGGAAGATTTTTTTACTCTAATTCAGTCTCTTTATTTGGTATAGGTCTATTCAGGTGTTCTATTTCCTCTTGAGTCAATTTTGGTAGTTTTGGGTCTTTTTAGGAATTTGTCTATTTTGTCTAAGTTGTTTAATTTATTGGCATATAGTTATTCATAGGAGTTCCTTATAACCCTTTTTATTTCTTTTTTTTTTTTTTTTTTTTTGTGACGGAGTCTCGCTCTGTCGCCCGGGCTGGAGTGCAGTGGCCTGACCTCAGCTCACTGCAAGCTCCGCCTCCCAGGTTCACACCATTCTCCTGCCTCAGCCTCCCGGGTAGCTGGAACTACAGGCGCCCACCACCTCGCCCAGCTAGTTTTTTGTACTTTTTAGTAGAGACGGGGTTTCACCGTGTTAGCCAGGATGGTCTCGATCTCCTGACCTCGTGATCCGCCCGTCTCGGCCTCCCAAAGTGCTGGGATTACAGGCTTGAGCCACCGCGCCCGGCCAACCCTTTTTATTTCTATAAGGTCAGTAGTGATATCTCCTATTTCATTCCTGATGTTAGTATTTTGAGACTTCTCTCTTTTTTTGTTGGTCAATCTAGCCAAAGATTTGCCAATTCTGTTGATCTTTTCCAAGGACCAACTTTTGGTCTCATTGATTTTCTCTGTTGTTTTTCTATTCTCTATTTTGTTTATGGCTGCTGTTATCTTTTATTATTTCCCTCCTTCTGGAAGCTTTATGTTTTTGTTTATTCTTTATTGTCTGGTTCCTTAAGATACACAGTTAGATTGTTGATTTGAGATCTCTCTGTTTTTTTTTTTCTTCTTGTTTTTAATATAGGTGTTTTTAGCTGTAAATTTCCCTTTAAGCCCTGCTTTAGCTGCATTTCATAAGTTTTGGTATATTGACTTTTCATTTATCTCAAAATATTTTTTAATTTTCCTCGTGATTTCTTCTTTAACACATTGGTTATTTAGGAGTATGTTATTTAATTTTCACATGTTTGTGAATTTCCCAAATTTCCTTCTGCTGTTGATATCTAAGTTCATTCCATTGTAGTTGCAAAACATATTTTGTGTGATTTCAATCCTCTTACATTTATTGAGGGCTGTTTTATGGCTTAATATTATGGTCTAACCTGAAAAATGTTCCATACGTGCTTGAGAAAAATGTGTATTCTCCTGTTGAGTGGAGTATTCTACGAATGTTTTCTTAAGTTTAATTGGTTTATAGTGTTTTTCAAGCCTTCTGTTTCCTTGTTGATCTTCTGCCTAGCTATTCTATTCATTATTGAAAGTAAAGTATTGAAGTCTTCAATTTGTTCAATTGTCTATTGCTGTCTTTAATTCTTGCTTTACGTATTTTGGGCCTGTGTTATTAGGTGTATATATACTTACAACTGTTACAGTTTTCTGACTATCATTATATCCTCTTATCATTATAACATACCCTTTTATCTGATTTGTTTTTGTTGTTGTTGTTGTTTGAGATGGAGTCTAGCATTGTCGCCCAGGCTGGAGTGCAGTGGCACAATCTCTGCTCACTGCAACTTCCACCTCCCAGGTTGAAGTGATTATCCTGCCTCAGCCTCCCGAGTAGCTGGGATGACAGGTGCCTGCCAACACATACAGCTAATTTTTGTATTTTCAGTAGAGACAGGGTTTCAGTGTGTTGGCCAGGCTGGTCTTGAACTCCTGACCTTGTGATCTACCTGCTTCGGCCTCCCAAAGTGCTGGGATTACAAGCGTGACCCACTGTGCCTGGCCAAAACATCCTTTTTTCTCACTGGTTACAATTTTTGTCTTAAATTTTATTTCGTCTGGTATTAGTAATGCTATTTTAGCTCATTTGTGGTTACTCTTTGCATGGTATATCTTTTTCCATTCTTTCATTTCAACTATTTGTGTCCTTGAATCTAAAGTTTGTCTCGGGGGCTAGGCATGGTGATTCATACCTGTAATCCCAGCATTTTGGGAGGCAGAGGTGGGGAGATCAATTGAGGTCAGGTGTTTGAGACCAGTCTGGCCAACATGGCGAAACCCTGTATCTACTAAAAATACAAAAAATTAGCCAGGCATGGTGGCCCGTGCCTATAGTCCCAGCTACTCAGGAGGCTGACGCATGAGAATCACTTGAACCCGGGGGTGGAGGTTGCAATGAGCTGAGATCACGTCATTGCACTCCAGCCTGGGTAACAGAATGAGACCATGTCTCAAAAAACAAAAACAAAAACAGTGTGTCTCTGGTAGATTGCATATACTTGGATCACATTTTTTTTAATCCATCCTGCCAACCTCTTCTTGTAGTGTTTAACAAAGTCTGTAGTGTTTAATATGTTTACATTTAATACACTGATGGGGTGGGATTTACAATGGGTATTGTGGTATTTGTTTTCTATTTGTGTTGTTATTGTTTTATTCCTCTATTCTTCTATTACTACCCTCTGTTATATTACCTAAATATTTTCTAGAGTACCATTTTTGTTCCTATACTGTTTCTTATACAATAGTCTTTGAAATTATTTTCTTGGTGGTTGCCTTCAAGATTATAATTAGCATTTCAACTTAAAACAATCTAGTTTGGATTAGTATTAACTTAACTTTAATCTTATATAAATACTTTGCTCCAAAATACTTCTGTTCCCACGTCCCTTCTTTGTACTATTATTGTCATACAAATTACATATTTATACATTATAAGCCAATATTGGCAGAATAATGGCCCCCTCAAAGATGTCCATATCCGAATCTCTGAAACTTGTGAACGTGTTACTCTTACATGGTAAGGGGGAATTCAGGTTGCAAATCTGCTCAACTTCAGTTAGTAAGAGGATCTTAGGTTATCCAAGTGGGCCCAGTGTAATCACAAGGGTCTTTAAAAGTATAAGAGATGTGGCTGGGTGTAGTGGCTCACACCTATAATTCCAACACTTTGGGAGGCTAAGGTGGGCAGATCACTTGAGCCCAAAAGCTCCTCATTTTTTCATTTTTCACTTCCCTTTTTTTTTTAAATTGCCGTGTAAAGAATTGTTTATTAACTATTTTTAGTTTGTCATTTCTACTTCAGAACTTTTCTTTGTCCTGCAATGTGAAAATACCTCCTATTTTCTTTCTTGTTATTTTACAGATTGGGAGTTTGGAAGAGAAACCAATAATTTATCTCCAAAGGAAAACATTTATGAAATTAGATCACCGCAACAGGAGAGGGTCAGAGTTATCAGAGAAATCAGATGCCAGGTGGACAGACAACAGGGTCTCCAGGAGGGACATTTCAGACAAGCTGTAATACCATTTACTTCCATGCAGTGCACAGCCCATAGAGAACATCAGTGGATTCCTACTGGAGAGAAATCCTGTGAATGCAGGAAATGTAAGAATGCTTTCAGGTGCCAGTCATGTCCTATTCAACATGAAATAATTCATAATAAGGAAAAAGGCCCTGACTGTGGAGAATGTAGGAAAATCTTTAATAGTGGATCAGACTTGATTAAGCTTCAGAGGCTTAATGAAAGCAAAAACCATAGTGAAAATAACAAATGTGCCTTTAATCGTGATTCTGGAATTACTCACCCTCGGAGCATTAATACTGGAGAGAAACCTCATAAATGTAAGGAATGTGGGAAAGCCTTTCATTCCAGCTCACAACTTAGTCAGCATCAGAGGATGCATCTTGGCGAGAAACCCTGTAAGTGTAGGGAGTGTGGGAAAGCCTTTCCATCCACCGCACAGCTTAATCTACATCAGAGGATCCATACTGATGAGAAATGCTATGAATGTAAGGAGTGTGGAAAGGCCTTTATCCGTCCCTCACACCTTTTTTGACATCGAAGCATCCATACTGGTGAGAAACCCCATAAATGTAAGGAATGTGGGAAGGCTTTTCGTTATGACACACAACTGAGCCTTCATCAGATAATCCATACTGGTGAAAGACGCTATCAATGCAAGGAGTGTGGGAATGTGTACAGTTGTGCCTCACAGCTGAGTCTACATCAAAGAATTCATACTGGTGAGAAACCCCATGAATGTAAGGAATGTGGGAAAGCCTTTATCTCTGATTCACATCTTATTCGACATCAGAGTGTCCATACTGGGGAGAAACCCTATAAGTGTAAGGAATGTCGGAAGTCCTTCCGTCGTGGCTCAGAACTTACCCGACATCAGAGAGCTCACACTGGTGAGAAACCCTATGAGTGTAAGGAATGTGGAAAGGCCTTTACTTGTAGCACAGAACTTGTCTGACATCAAAAAGTTCACACTGGGGAGAGACCCCATAAGTGTAAGGAATGTGGGAAGGCTTTTATTCGAAGGTCAGAACTCACTCATGAGAGAAGTCACACTGGTGAGAAACCCTATGAGTGTACGGAGTGTGGGAAGGCCTTTGGTCGTGGTTCAGAACTTAGTCGACACCAGAAAATTCGTACTGGTGAGAAACCATATGAATGTCAGCAGTGTGGAAAGGCCTTTATTCGGGCCTCACACCTTAGTCAACATCAAAGAATTCATTCAGGAACCAGGAGTGAATGAAGAAATGAGGGATGGCTCAGAATTTGATTAACATGAGAAAATTCATATTGATTTGGAAAAAAAACCCTATAATTCTAAGTGTGAGACACCTTATAAATGTTAGGAATTAGCGGGGATTTATTTATGTTTCAGAATTTATTACACATCATGATACAACTGGGGAAAAATTGAAGAACTCCATGAATGTAAAGAAAATAGGGAGACCTTTTTGGTGGCTCAGAACCAAGTCAACCTCAGGGAATTCATAACGGGGAGAGGAGTGAATGTGCTGAGAGAAATTCATCATTCAGACCTTTCTCAGCAGCAGTCATTAGCCCTTAGGGGAAATCAGATGATTCAAAATATAAATGTAGGCCGTGTGCGGATGGCTCCCACCTGTAATCCCAGAACTTTGGGAGGCTGAGGTGGGTGAATCACAAGGTCAGGAGATCGAGACCATCCTAGCCAACGTGGTGAAGCCCCGTCTCTACTAAAATGCAAAAAATTAGCCGGACATGGTGGTGCATGCCTGTAATCCCAACTACTCGGGAGGCTGAGGCAGGGGAATCACTTGAATCCAGGAGGCAGAGGTTGCTGTGAGCTGAGATCATGCCACTGCATTCCAGCCTGGTGACACAGCAACACTCCGTCTCGAAAAATAAGTAAATATATATATATACATATGTGTGTATATATATATTTATGCAGGCTGGGCACAGTGGCTCACACCTGTAATCCCAGAACTTTGGGAAGCCAAGGTTTGCTTCCCTTGCTTGAGTCCTGGAGTTTGAGAACAACACAGGCAACATGGTGAAACACCGTCTCTACAAAAAATATAAAATAAATTAGCCAGGCGTGGTGGTGCATGCCTGTAATCCCAGTTACTTGAGAGGCTGAGGCAGGAGGATTGCTTAAGCCCAGGAGACAGAGGTTGCAGTGAGCCAAGATCATGCCATTGTACAGCAGCCTGGGTGACAGAGTGAGACTCTTGTCTCAAAAAAAAAAAAAAAAAAAAAGATGGGGCCGGGCATGGTGACTCATGCCTGTAATCCCAGCACTTTGGGAAGCAGAGGTGGGTTGATCACTTAAGGCCAGGAGTTCGAGACCAGCTTGATCAACATGGTGAAACCCCATCTCTACTAAAAATACAAAATTAGCTGGGCATGGGGGCACATGCCTGTAATCCCAGCTACTTGGGAGGCTGAGACATGAGAATCTCTTGAACCCGGGAGGCAGAGGTTGCAGTGAGCTGAGATTGCACCACTGCCCTCCAGCCTGGGCAACAAGAGCAAAACTCCCATCTCCAAAAAAAAAAAAAAAAAAACCCAAAATGTAAAGGCCATATATATGGGACACCAATTTGCTTTAGCTAACAAAGTATTCATCTGACAGTACTTGAGGAAGCCTATAGTAGTATTTAAAATTCAGCAGATTCTTTCATCCCACATAACTCTTGTTAAATATTTGCAAGCTAATTCTCTAAAATTAACTGGAGCTGAATCAATGTGGGAAAGGATTTAACCAATGTTTACTTTTTACTCACCCTCATCATTATAACATTTCTTTTAGGGTGAATTTATTAACTGCATCTACATATTCTCATTTATAAATTAGTACTGTTAGCACCATATTTCTTAGCTGCATTGTGAGGGTTAAATACATTTATTTAAAGCAGTGTCTGTCTAGTATTGAAAGTGTGCTAAATGAAGGCATTTATTGTTTTTCTTTGTTATTTTCTTAATCGTGCATTATTAGACTTGAGAGGAAGGACTTATATATGCAGTGACTATAGGAACATCTTGCATCATCTCTTCTTTATTGAAGGCTAGGTAATTCCTTCTGGAGAAAAATTTAATACTGTGAAGCCTTTATTTATAGCTCACCCTTTTGCCTTACTAGGGGATTCATAATGTAAAGAAACCCAGTAGAATAAAAGTGAGTTGCTGTGAAGTCAGGTGGAAGGTTTAGATGATTTATTAAAACTTTTCAAAAGGCTGGGCGCGGTGGCTCACGCCTGTAATCTCAGCACTTTAGGAGGCCAAGGGGAGGCAGATAACTTAAGGTCAGGAGTTCGAGACCAGCCTGGCCAATGTGGCGAAACCCAATCTCTACTAAAATTACAAAAACTAAGCCAGGGATGGTGGTGTGCACCTGTTGTCCCAGCTACTTGGGAGGCTGAGGCAGGAGAATCGCTTGAACCCGAGAGGCAGAGGTTGCAGAATTAAAAAATAATACAGCCCTAATCAAAATTCATTTCTCCACTAGAAAATTTTAAAACTACCTGTATAAATGATTTTTATATTAAAAAGGATGTCAGCCTGGTGGAGTGGCTCAAGTTTGTAATCCCAACACTTTGGGAGGCCAAGGAGGGTGAATCACGAGGTCAGGACATAAGACCATCTTTGCCAACATGGTGAAACCTCGTCTTTACTAGAAATACAAAAATTAGCTGGGCGTGGTGGCTCACACCTGTAGTCCCAGCTACTCAGGAGGCTGAGGCAGGAGAATCGCTTGAACCCAGAGGGGGAGGTTGCCTTGAGCGGAGATCACACCGCTGCACTCCATCCTGGCCCAGACGGCTCACGCCTGTAATCCCAGCACTTTTGCGAGGCTGAGGTGGGCGGATCATGAGGTCAGGAGACTGAGACCATCTGGCTGACATGGTGAAACCTCGTGTCTACTAGAAATACAAAAAAATTAGCCAGGTGTGGTGGCAGGCCCGTGTAATCCCAGCTACTCGGGAGGCTGAGGCAGGATATTCGCCTGAACTGGGGAGGCGGAGGTTGCAGTGAGCCGAGATCGCACCAGTGCACTCCAGCCTGGGCGACAGCGAGACTCTTATCTCAAAAAAAAAAAAAAAATGTTAAGGCAGGCCTTATTAGGAATGAATGACAAAGGGAATATGTATGGAAATGTATAGGGTGTGAACAAAGCTATACTCTCAAGAAAATTAATATGTATAGAAAACGGCCGGTTAAGGACCAGGATTCATTCCGACTTCACCCTGTGTGCTCCCTTTTCCTAGCAGGTTCTCAGTAAATATTTGATCATAGGAATGTGTGAATGATCCAAGGAATGAGAGCGAATGAATAAGCATTCAACCCTTGGATGTAGAAAAGCTCTAGAAAAATTAATGGAAGGCAAAAACAAAACACAAGACTTTGAAATGAAAAGCATTGCACCCTATAAAGAAGAAACTAGGCCGGGCGCGGTGGCTCACACCTGTAATCCCAGCACTTTGGGAGGCCAAGACGGGCGGATCACGAGGTCAGGAGATGGAGACCATCCTGGCTAATACGGTGAAACCGCATCTCTACTAAAACTACAAAAAAAAAAAATTAGCCAGGCGTGGTGGCGGGCGCCTGTAGTCCCAGCTACATGGGAGGCTGAGCCAGGAGAATGGCGTGAACATGGGGGACGGAGCTTGCAGTGAGCCAAGATCGCGCCACACCACTGCAGTCCAGCCTGGGCGACAGAGCGAGACTCCGTCTCAAAAAAAAAAAAAAAAAACGAAACTCAAGCATAGTTAGTTGCATATTCATTGGTGTTCACCATTCTTCTTTTGGCAGGATTGTCTGCTGCTCTCCTGAGTCTGTAAATGCCAGATATTTGATCTCCTAGCTTGCCTTGCATCTGGTCACACATATAATAGCCCTGAGTACAGAAGATCTGTGCAAAAGTCTGCAAATGGGTTTCAGTTAAATTTTGTTTCCTAACAAAATGGGAGAAAATAGTCTGCTTAAATACAAGATATATGTCTGTATGTCACAGTGACACCTGGAATTGTGGGCATTTTGCAAGCAGAGAATCAAGAGTCTGAGATTGGCACGGAATAGGTTGGAATTATGTGTGTTCTTGACATTGTTGTTTTGTTTTGTTTTTTTCTTTTTTAGACGGAGTCTCACTCTGTCACCCAGGCTGTATTGCAGTGACATGATCTCGGCTCACTGCAACCTCTGCCTCCCGGGTTCAAGCGATTCTCCTGCCTCAGCCTCCCGAGTAACTGGGACTATAGGCGCGTGCCACCCTGCCCGGCTAATTTTTATATTTTTAGTAGAGACGAGGTTTCACTATGTTGGCCAGGCTGATCTCTAACTTCTGACCTCATGATCTTCCCGCCTCAGCCTCCTGAAGTACTGGGATTACAGCCATGAGCCACCACTCCCAGCCAACGTGTTGATATGATGAAACAATTAAGAACTGCCCTTTCCCTGGACTTGGTGCATGAGTTGTTGTAAGTTTATTTTTATTTATTTATTTATCTATTTATCTAGTTATCTATTTATTTATTATTTTGTTTATTTTTTTTTTTTTGAGTTGGAGTCTTGCCCTGTTGCCCAGACTGGAGTGCAGTGGCACAATCTCAGCTCACTGCAACCTCCACCTCCCAGGTTCAAGCAATTCTTGTGCCTCAGCCTCCCGAGTAGCTGAGAGTACAGCCACCTACCACCATGCCCAGCTAATTTTTTCTATTTTTGGTAGATATAGGGTTTCACCATGTTGCCCAGGCAGGTCTTGAACTCCTGGCCTCAAGTCATCTGTCCGCCTCAGCCTCCCAAAGTGCTGGGATTACAGTCATGAGCCACTGCGCCCGCCTTCATATGTTGTAAGTTTATACTCCACTTTTTACAATATATCTGAGTCCTGGAAAATTATTTTTAAAGACATTTTTATATATACACACATTCAACTTTAGTAAAATTTATATTCAGCTTTTTATAGTACATCTGACATTGTAGAAAAAGCATTTTCTTATATATAGTTGAAATATACAACTTTGATTTAGCAAAGTATATGTAATACATATTACATTCAGCATTTTATAGTGTATGTTTATATTCAGCTTTTTATAGTATGTGTGAAATCCTAGAAAAGTATTATTTTCCTTAATAAGAACCAAGAAGAAACTGATTAAAGAGCTACACCACATAATTTCTCTAGTATTAGAGAAATTATCTTACAGTCTTCTACCTCTTCAAGATACAAAAGTCATGGCTGTGAGGCTATCCTTACCCTTTTACCAAACTTGGAAAAGGACAGCATCCAAAGTAAGTCAGCTATTTAAAAAAAAAAAAAAAAAGTAAAGTCGGCTGGGTACAGTGGCTCACGCCTATAATCCCAGCACTTTGAGAGGCCGAGGTGGGCGGATCACAAGGTCAGGAGTTCCAGACCTGCCTGGCCAACATGGTGAAACCCCGTGTCTACTAAAAGTACAAAAGTTAGCTGGGCATGGTGGCACACACCTGTAATCCCAGCTACTCGGGAGGCTGAGGCAAGAGAATTGCTTGAACCAGGGAGTCGGAGGTTGCAGTGAGCCGAGATTGTGGCACTGCACTTTGGCCTGGCGACAGAGTGAGACTCCGTCTCAAAAAAAAAAAAAAAGAAAAAGCAAAAAAGAAAAACGGCCCTCCATATACACAAGCTTCACAGCCTGAAAATACTATATATTTTATTCACATTTGGTTTGAAGAAACCCACATATAAGTGCACCTACACAGCTAAAACCTGTATTAGGCCGGGCGCGGTGGCTCATGCCTGTAATCCCAGCACTTTGGGAGGCCGAGGTGGGCGGATCACAAGGTCAGGAGATCGAGACCATCCTGGCTAATACGGTGAAACCCATCTCTACTAAAAACACAAAACTTGGAAATTCTGTTTATCAGAAGGTGTATGGCTTGCCTATTAATGCTGGGGACGAAGGAGATCCCAGAATTCAGGATGAGTATGGGGACTCGCAGAGTCTGATGAATGAGGAAGGCATGCTTTCTAGGGATATACTGTCATGTATCCTGTGAAATACAACAATGGCTGAAATATATGTGAACAACGGAAATAAGAATCTTAATTCAACAACTCAAGGCTGTACCCACTATGCCACTTAAAAGCCTTTCACATTTCAGAAATAGAGAATCTGATTTTCAGAGAGATTATCCTTACCTACTGTGAATAGCTTTTATAGTTCTCCAGCATCACATCTCTGTACAAACTCCTCTGAGTAGGTTTCAGTTGTTGCCATTCCTCCTGAGTAAAGCCAACAGCCACATCCTTGAATGTTACTCTTTCCTGCAACAACACATTCCTGATCAGTCTGAGAGCACTGGGTGACACGTGAACGCATTTAGGAGTCTGAATTCATCAAAAGTCATATAGATGCCTAATATTTGTCTAGTTTTGTTTCGTATTCTAGGAGACAGTAAGTTATATAGAATGTGTTCTCTAAGTACAGGTAACTTAAAGGTTCATGATATACTTAAGGCGATCTCATGTTGGGAAATGACAGATGGAATGGCTGAAAAGATGGTTATGTGATTCATCGGGACAGGGTATATAGCAAAGGGTGTTGGTGGCAGAAGGTGGTAAAAGGAAGAGAAGAATAAAATTTTGGACTGTAAAAGTCAGGTTTTATATAGAATAACTAGGTAAAGATATCCATCAGACCATTATGTATGCTCATCAGGAGCTCAAGTAGGGATTGGAATGCAAATGAGTAATTTGATATTCATCAGTGTATAATGATGACTGAAACTATTATAGCCATTGCAGTGGGGTGTGATAATTCATTGATGCTATGCGGAATGGGATACAAAGAGGGGTCTAGGGACAAGTACCAGTTGAGAAACAAGCAAAGAAAAAGGATTCATAAGTGGAAAATTGTTTTTAAGTTGTGAGATGATTCTAATTAGCATCATGAGAAAACAATATGATGAAGCGAAGGAAAATATTTAAGATGTCTTTTTTAAAAAGAGCCATGAGGACCAGATTTTAACTTTACCGCTCATAAAACCAGTTAAAAAAAAAAACTTAATTTCCAAAGGAATGTAAAAATAAGGAAAAATATCTTAATTTGCGATAGAAATAAGAAATTGAGGCATCCACATATCCCATACTTTGAGGACTTTCTTACAGGAACAATACACATAAGATGAGACAGAAATCACCAAAATCTGAGTCATAAGTTTCTGAGGAAGAAATGAGGCAAACGTTAATTCAACGTTGAATGGTGACAATCATTGCTCTGAGCAACTTAACAACTCATTAATTCTCAAAAAACTTCCATCTGTAGATTTAGCCTCGGTTTTAGGTCATAAAACTGAGGAACTGACAATTTCAGTAACTATAATTTGCTCACGTCACACAGAAAGTAGTGGAATGGGAATTCAAATCTACATCTTTTCACCTCTAAAATCTTTGCTTTTGACCTCTACACTATTAAAAGTAACTAACTGGACACATGGACAGAAGAATGGTTGGTATGTTTGTTGTCTCCTCAGCTGTGGAGAACCACGTAAGGGGACTCACGCAGTAAAGAAAGAACTATGTAATATATTTAAGTGTAAGTATTAACTAGTGGGGAAGGGTTCTAGAAGCCATAGGAAAGATGGGATGAAAAACAGAAAAGACATTACTTTTAAGAGGAGGAACATCTCATTTTTTGAGACCAGAGTAAAGAAGATAGGGAGAGGGCTATGGACCACAACTTTAAAACTTTGCCAAAGTATTTTACTTCGTGTCCATGAAAAGCGTTTATGTTCCTCTGAGAAATTAATAGTTTTTTTCATGAAAGACAGTGCAAACTATGTAATGAATTTTGTTAATTTTAGTTTTATGTCCTAATTTATTTTTCCTATGAAGGCCAGATTCAAATTTGAAGCTTAATTCTTAATGAACTTATTTCTATATATTTCTAATTGCAAATTTCTCCTTAATTACTTATGTTTTCCTAATTTTGATCCACTTAGGGTTTTCCATCTTATTGTGGAGATTATTGTGATCTACTTTACCTGCTTTATAGAATAAGATAATAAAATAAATACATCATTTAAAATTCACATAGGACTTCATCATTTCTTCTTCCTGGGAGACAGTAGAATCCTGAGATGGCCAAGCGAGGGGATGGGTGAAAAAATAAGCCATGAAAAACCCCACTTGCTTAGCAGCTCTAGGAAAGGCAGACTAGGAATCTCCAGGTAGTTAAGATCATCTGGAGGAACTTTGTGGGGAAATAATCTTAAAGTCTATCAAAAAGCCAAGAATAACTACACCATTTGCAGGCACCAAGATGTACAAGCATGACTGGCAAAAATCCTATGGAGCTTCAATGTGGATTTTTACAAATTATTTTTAAATTAAAAGTATAATTCAGAAGATATTTTTAAGCTAGCTCCATACTTCATTCTTTGATCTATCCATCCATCCATCCAATCAAACTTACAGAAAATTGCAAGTATAGCACAAGGAACTTGCTTGTTACTGAACCATTTGAAAGTAAATTGCTGACCTAATGCTACATCATCCCTGAAACAGGAATTAAAAGAAATTAAAGAGTGTGTAAGCAAAAACTCAAGTTGTATGTGAGAAAACCCAGTTCCTCTTGAGAAAGAGAAAGAGTTGGAGTCCTTTAAAAAATTAACTGCTGGCCGGGCGCGGTGGCTCAAGCCTGTAATCCCAGCACTTTGGGAGGCCTAGACGGGCGGATCACGAGGTCAGGAGATCGAGACCATCCTGGCGAACACGGTGAAACCCCATCTCTACTAAAAACAAAAAATACAAAAAAACTAGCCAGGCGAGTTGCCGGGCGCCTGTAGTCCCAGCTACTTGGGAGGCTGAGGCAGGAGAATGGCGTAAACCCGGGAGGCAGAGGTTGCAGTGAGCTGAGATCTGGCCACTGCACTCCAGCCTGGGCGACAGAGCAAGACTCCAGTCTCAAAAACAAAAAAAAATTAACTGCCTGTTTTCCTGTGGCTAGTGAGCCTTATCTCTCCTCCCTTCCCAGGCATCGTGAAGACCGTGTTTCCCTAGATGTGCAGCTGCAAAGTCACTAGACAGATTAAACTCAAGTCGCAAAACTTGTTTTTCCTTGAAAAGAAATGATGTAATACATGTCTCAATTGAATAAGTGCCTTTGTTTCTTGCTTTCGTAGTATGCTTCCTCCTGCACAGATCTCCCCCCTTCCCCCCACCCACCTGATGAAATGCTTAAAAGGTAACTTAACTCTTTGTTCGGGGCTCAGTCCTTTGGATGTTAATCTGACTGGGCTGGTGCACCTGAATAATTAATATCATATCCTCCTGAACCCCATCAGTCTTTAATTCCTTAAAGATCCCACAACACCCCTGAATATGCTGTGTATTTCCTACAAGAAGGACATGCCCCTATGTACATAACCACAATCCAATTACCAAAATCAAGAAATTTACCTTTATTTATTATGACCACTGATATCAGATTCAAGTGTTGCCAATGGTGTCATTAATTGGATGCCATGAAAGGAACAAATTTAGAATCATGCATTGCCTTTAGGTGTCATGTCTCTTTAATCTCCTTTAGTCTGAAACAGTTTCTCAGTCTTGCCCTTTTATAACCTTAACACTTTTGATTATTATAAGTCAGTCTTTGAAGAATTTCCTTCCAATTTGGTTTTCTCCAATGTTTCCTCATGATAAGGTTCTGAGTTGTAGAAGGAATGCCACAAGGCCGGGCGCGGTGGCTCAAGCCTGTAATCCCAGCACTTTGGGAGGCCGAGACGGGCGGATCACGAGGTCAGGAGATCGAGACCATCCTGGCTAACCCGGTGAAACCCCGTCTCTACTAAAAAATACAAAAAAACTAGCCGGGCGAGGTGGCGGGCCCCTGTAGTCCCAGCTACTCGGGAGGCTGAGGCAGGAGAATGGCGTGAACCCGGGAGGCGGAGCTTGCAGTGAGCTGAGATCCGGCCACAGCACTCCACTCCAGCCTGGGTGACAGAGCGAGACTCTGTCTCAAAAAAAAAAAAAAAAAAAAAGAAGGGATGCCACAAAAGTGGTGCACGTGCCTAGCAGGGGCACATGATGACATTCTGTCCTCTTACCGGTAACACTCCTTGATGAAAGAGTATTACATCTTAATCCGTAATTAAGATGTACCTGCCAGGCTTCTCTACTGCAAAATTCCTCTTTTTTTCCTTTGTAACGATTTTATGGGAAGGTACTCTGAGACGATATAAACACACCATTCTTCATCCAGCTTTCAATTTATTAATTTATGCCACTATAGACTTGTGATTTCCTATTTCATTCAGAGGTTTGTACTGTATTATTATTTAATGACCAGTTTGCTGCAGATTTGGCAAGTGGGAGCCCCTCCTGTGTGAGTTTTGTGGCCTTTAACAGGTTCCCATCATTCTTTGAGCGCCCCTTACTTACACATATAAGATGTTCCAGGCTCATCTTGTATTTGCCCTGCCCAACACTGGAATCAAACATTTCTTCAAAGAACCCTGATTTTTTATCAGAGGAAATAATAGTAGTAAAATATCTATTTTATGTGCGTATTTGTGTGTATGAAACATATTTGATCAGTCCCCCTAGAAGCAGCCACTATCCCATTACTGCCGCAATACTCGCCCTGGATAATACCTCCTCATTTCACGCAAGCTATAGTGCCCTGCTTTAGGCCTAAGCAGCTTCATTGGCATGTATGCCTAGCTTGCTCAGCCCCTAATGGATTTAGGATTATATTATTAGGAAGAGAAGGGAAAATGAAGAATATTTCCTGTTGGGGTGGATCAGACCCAACACCAGGTTGTCGGAGTGACAAAGTCCGGTGGAGTCAAAAGATTGAGAAAAAGTTCAAGAGAGAAAAGTGAGACCCAAATAGCCATCATGATTGTGGAGGCTGCGAAGGCCCGAGCTCTGGGAGCCCACGCTATTTATTGGTAATCCAACAAAGAAACAGGTGGTGAGAATGTGGAGGTCAAAAGGGCACATTGCATTAAGCACATGATTGACAGCTGTGATGGTTTAGCATTTGCTCTGCTACTTGAGATAATGGAGAGCAGGTTCTTTTAACTCAAGATACAATCAATCCTGGGAGCACAAAGAGCAAGAAGCCAGCAAGTCTAGACACATTCCAGAGCCACGAGCCCTGGATTCTATCCAAGCCACGAGGGATTTTATGCCCTGGGCTTAGATTATGGTGCGTCAGGGTAGCCTTCCACCCTTTAGCACAGAGCTTGGTGTTCCAAAGGCCACAAGGGGTTTTAGACCCTGGACCCTGGACATGTTCCAAGACTCTTTTACATTATGTCAGACACGCAAGCCCTGCCTCAGCTTCTCCCAACACTAAGCTTTTTCCCAACACTTTCCCACCTGGATCAGAGAGATGCAATGTTTGAAGGACTTGACCCTCTATTGCTGGCTTTTGAGATGGAAGTGTAGCAGGACGAGCCATGGACAAAACCCCTCAGACATCGAGATAGTGAAGGGAGTGAGTTTAATCAGCTGAAAGCATTAGCAGGCTAGCGTCTTAAAATCCGA
The DNA here is from genome assembly GCF_000951035.1 of Colobus angolensis palliatus. NCBI lineage: Eukaryota > Metazoa > Chordata > Mammalia > Primates > Cercopithecidae > Colobus > Colobus angolensis. The sequence continues at coordinate 862,458 of NW_012116377.1, forward strand.
GCTCGTCAGGTGCTCAACTTCTGTCCCTTTTAAGGGCTCACAACTCTAAGGGGGTCCGCGTGAGAGGGTCGTGGTTGATTGAGCAAGCCAGCAGGTACGTGACAGGGGTTTTGAGCACTGGTGGTCAGAGTGAAACAGAACGGAACGGGAAGTTTCACAGTGTCCTTCCCTACAGTGTCTGGAATCTATAGATAACAACAGTTGCTAGGTCAGGGGTCAAATTTTAACTACCAGGCTTAGGTCAGGCAGGCCCAGGCCTGGTTTTGGGTCTGGTTCCTTGGTTTCAGGTCTGATTCCTAGGCGCCGGGCTACCTGCCTTTAGTTTTGCTTCTCTTTCCTTTTCTGAGTATTAAACAATATGAGAGGGTCTCTCTCTTCCCTCATTTCCTCGCTTTGAGACTCTTGCTTTTTATTAGTAGGAGTTCTCACTCTTGTTTTTGCTACTTTATGCCTTCTTGTGCAATAGATTGATAGTGATTCATCTAGTACACTTGTGCTGAAGCATTTTGGCGAACTAAGGTAGCAATGAAGCTTTTTATCATTTGAAGAAGTACAGGTAGCAAACAAAGGAGCAGTAAACAGGTTTCTTTTACTATTATAACTCCTATTATAAGAGTTTTAAATCCTCCTAGTGCTGGGAACCACCTTCTAAACATGGCTTCAGGGTCGAATCCATGCTACACTTGTACGGGCACCTGTGCCAGTTTTGTTATATCTTTATGTTTTCAACTACTTGCCCTTGATCATCTACGTATAGACAGCAATTAGTAAGGTTAAATTTCTTATAGACTTCTCTTTCAGCTGCTAGCAAGTAGTTGAGAGCCAATCTATTTTGATAGATAGCATTTCTTATCTGAGTTTCTTGCCAGGCCAGAATAGTCAAGGCTTTATTAGTGATGATTTCTAAAATAGCTTGCAACCGTATGATTCGGTTGAGCATGTAAATGGGGGTCCAGTATACTTATGAGCCATCTTGTGTCTAGGTGGTAGGCCTATAGTATTGTATAATTTTTTTTAGGAGGCAATTCATCATCTTTTTATTTTATTTTATTTTATTTTTTGAGACGGAGTCTCGCTCTGTCGCCCAGGCTGGAGTGCAGTGGCCGGATCTCAGCTCACTGCAAGCTCCGCCTCCCGGGTTCACGCCATTCTCCTGCCTCAGCCTCCCGAGTAGCTGGGACTACAGGCGCTCACTACCTCACCCAGCTAGTTTTTTGTATATTTTAGTAGAGACGGGGTTTCACTGTGTTAGCCAGGATGGTCTCGATCTCCTGACCTCGTGATCTGCCCGTCTCGGCCTCCCAAAGTGCTGGGATTACAGGCTTGAGCCACAGCGCCCGGCCTCATCATCTTTTTAATTACCTATGGCTACGTTTCGCTTTTCGCAGGAAGCATAGACAGGGAAGCCTAGGAGTTCTCCTGTTTTTATGGGCAGTAGGAAGAAAGATGGTTTAATAGTGCCAATAACACAACTACCTGCCCACTGGTCAGGCAGCTTAGTGTAGGCTCTGTGTCTACATATCCAGTATAGCCCACTGGGGGCCATCCAGTCCCGGGGGGAATTCTGGGTGGGCCTAAACAGTCTGCAACTTTGGAAATTTACTGAATGGATTTTTATCTATATGGTTTGAACTCCACCATGTAACTGTGTTTGTGGTACCATTATACAATTATACAGTTTTTGTCCCAGGCAACTAAGTCATCCTACAGAATGAGTGAATTTCCTTTTTTTTTT
>NW_012116377.1:864242-866417 GCF_000951035.1 Colobus angolensis palliatus
TTTTTTTTTTTTTTTAGCTATGCAATATTGTCTAATAATTGAGACTTTTAGAACCTAGAAATGATCAAGGTGATTCTTTTGGGCCAGGAATTTATCAGGAACGGGTCTGTAGGCACTAATTCTCAGACTTCTTATGGCCATTGATAGCCTATTACAGTTTCTCCACAAACATAACATGAAGTGACATTTAGAGACTGGGCTACATGCCCAGTTAATTGCAAAAACAAATTTCTGGTTTTTCCTGGAGTCTCTGGTACTGGCACATTTAATTCATCATAGAAAGTCTGAAGTACTGGTTCCAGAGAGAGTTTACAAACCTCCTCTTTTTACTACGATATTTACTCTAGGATCTAGTCCTTTTCTATCGATGCCTACAGATACATGTTTTCCGTTTTTCTACCTTGGGTTTAAGGGATTTGTAATTACTAATTTCAAGGGGTTGCAGCTTCCACTCGTACAGGAGGGACTGCCTTCTCTTTTTTGGAGCTAAACAGGATCTTTTTCATCCTTTTTCTAAGTAGTCTAGATGACACAAGACCAGTAATTACATTTCCACATGAGCTTAATTCATGGCAGATAAACTTATTTCCTGCTGTGTAACTTTTTTGTTTAATTTAAAGAACTGCATCTCATTCTATGCTGATTGCTGTTGATAGTGGCACAACTATTAAATTTTAGGGTTATATGCTTGGGGACTCCTCTTTCTTCTGTTCCAGCTATTACTTTACTTGTATCCCTTAGAAAAGAACCAGTCCTTAATTTTATTTTAAAAACTGTGATTGGCTGGGTGCGGTGGCTCAAGCCTGTAATCCCAGCACTTTGGAAGGCCGAGACGAGCAGATCACGAGGTCAGGAGATCGAGACCATCCTGGCTAACACGGTGAAACCCCGTCTCTACTAAAAAATACAAAAAACTAGCTGGGCGAGGTGGGGTGTGCCTGTAGTCTCAGCTACTCGGGAGGCTGAGGCAGGAGAATGGCGTAAAAACCCGGGAGGCGGAGCTTGCAGTGAGCTGAGATCCGGCCACTGCACTCCAGCCTGGGTGACAGAGTGAGACTCCGTCTCAAAAAAAAAAACAAAAAACTGTGATCATGGGAGGCTTAAAATGGGTCATAACATACATCAGATTGGTTATTACCTGGGCTACATACCTTGGATAGAATAGCATTATACAAACAAGTTTCTGTTAGAGTCCCGGTACACTTATAATAACCATAAAATAATAGGACTGTAGCAATCTTCTGTCCTACCTCAGTGACTTGATGTATGTATTGGGAACAGTCCTCAGTCTGAGGAAGGTCAGTTGAAATCCTTACTGTACAAGTCCACATTTTAAGGAAAATGAGTCCCGCAATGAGTTTCCTCATGCTTTGGCTGTGTGTGGACCAGTCAGCTTCCGGGTGTGACTGGAGCAGGGCTTGTCGTCTTCTTCAGAGTCACTTTGCAGGGGTTGGTGAAGCTGCTTCTATCCACGTACAGCTCCCAGTCTACTGATGTTTAAGGATGGTCTCGGAGGTTAGACCTGCTAGAATAAACTGAGTCCAACACTTCTACATAGTTCTGTTTAACTGGGTTCTGTGATACCAGGAGTAAGGTGGTGGGTTTTAGGGTGTTGCAAACTTCAATGGTTATACGGAGGTTTTTACATGGCAAGCTTTGGTATCTCGTCAGTCTAGCATTCGTTAGCTAATGATGTCCTTTGATATTTATTAAAGTCACCACAGCATGGGGGGACTTTATGTTTAGGTTTTGCCTAAGAGTTAGCTTATCTGCTTCAAGGCCCTTAGACATGGGGGCCAACCTTTGGAAACCTCATCTAGTTGTTTTGAGAGACAGGTCACTGGCCTTGGCCAGGGCCCTACAGTCTGGGTTAAAACTCCCAACTGCCATTTTCTTTTTCTTTTTGACACATAGAGTGTAAAAAGTTTTGTCAGGTCAGGTAGCCCCAGGGCTGGGGCCAACCTGAGTTTTTCTTTTTACTCATGAAAAGCTTGTTGCTGTTGGTTTTAATTGATGTAGTTTATCTAATTTATATTTTTATTGACTGTCATCTACCAAAATATTGACTTATCCTGTAACTATTTGATTTCAAGCTTTAAATTGATCCAGTATTCTTTGCAGGGCTGTAATTGCATCTAAATAGATATGAGAGTTGAAAGACTTTTTTTTTTTTTT
>NW_012116377.1:867927-871922 GCF_000951035.1 Colobus angolensis palliatus
TAGCCAGGATGGTCTCGATCTCCTGACCTCGTGATCCACCCGTCTCGGCCTCCCAAAGTGCTGGGATTACAGGCTTGAGCCACCGCACCCGGCCAATGATGTCTTTTTAAATATGAACATTTAAAAGGTATATGCATTTTATTGCAACATTTTGTGTTTTAAAACATGAAAAAACAGATTACAAAATAGCATGTAGTAAATGACATTTTTGATATGACTGTACAAATATTTAATGGCATTTGAAAAGATACGTGTTTATCTTTTGATTGTGACACCTCTGGTGGTTTTAAAAGTTTTCTTTTCCTAGGGCTGGCCAGGGCGGCTCATGCCTATAATCCCGGTACTTTGGGAGGTTGAGGGAAGTTGACTTGACCCTAGGAGTTCAAGGTTACCATGAGCCATGATCGCACCACTGCACTCCAGCCTGGGTGACAGAGCAAGACCCCATCTCTTGAAAAAAGAAAAATGTCACTGACATAATACTGAGTAAAATTTTAAGATTCAGCTTGTTAATTTAAAATTTATAATCCTAAGTTTATTGGATGCATAATATTCCACTCCCTGTGTATTATAAATTACTTAACTATTTCTTTGTTGAGAATATAGATTAAAAGATCATCTCAAAAATTCTCACAAAGTGGCTAATTCCAGGTCTGGGACAGGGAATGTACAATGTAAGTATGAAATGTCTGTGCCAGGTCGGGCGCGGTGGTTCATGCCTGTAATCCCAACACTTTGGGAGGCCGAGGCAGGTGGATCACTTGAGATCAGGAGTTCGAGACCAGCCTGGCCAACATGGTAAAACCCTGTCTCTACTAAAAATATAAAAAATTAGCCGGGCATGGTGACAGGTGCCTCTAATCCCAGCTACTTGAGAAGCTGAGACAGGAGAATTGCTTGATCCGGGAGGTGGAGGTTGCAGTGAGCCAAGATCATGCTGCTGTAGTCCAGCCTTGGTGACAGAGTGAGACTCCATCTCAAAAAAAAAAAAGACCTGTGCCAAAAAGTAAGGAAGTGCTCAAAGACAACTGGGGCCACAGGCACCAGCGTCAGGGGTTCTTACAGTCCAATTTGGAACAATTTGAGCAACACAGAGAATAACAGGCTAAAGTACTTTGGACAAAAAATAAAAATCCATGAGCCATAGTGATACTCAAAAGAGCAAAAATAAAGGGGTATACAGGGAAAGGCAAAGCTCTTTTATATACAAGAAGGAACAGTAAAATTAAAAATCACCATTTTGTAACTCCTAACTTAATAACTGATTTAGACAGGAATCATCAATTATTATTAAAACCATTAGGTAAAAGGCTATTCAGGAAATAGTTGCAAAATGTCCCCATGGGATTACTTCTTGGCCTCAAAGAAAAAAAGGTATTTTTTACCATGGAGAAATCAGGTACACATACTCTGTGAACCAAAGTAATAAAATTTAGTATCACCAGTAATGGATCAAACTGAAATTATGTGTCACTTAATATGATGCAATAGGAAAAACACAGCAGCATTCATAGTCTTCTTGCCAAATATATTTAAACTTAACCTAATTATGACAGATCAATCAAATCCAGAATGTTAGGCATTCTACAAGACAAATGTTCTAGACTCTTCAACTCTTAAAAAACGTCATGAAATACAAAAACAGGCTGGGGATATACTGTTCTAGATTAAAGAAATTAGGCCGGGCGTGGTGGCTCAAGCCTGTAATCCCAGCACTTTGGGAGGCCGAGACAGGCAGATCACGAGGTCAGGAGATCGAGACCATCCTGGCTAACACGGTGAAACCCCATCTCTACTAAAAATAAAAAAAAAAATTAGCCGGGCATGGTGGCGGACGCCTGTAGTCCCAGCTACTCGGGAGGCTGAGGCAGGAGAATGACATGAACCCGGGAGGCGGAGCTTGCAGTGAGCTGAGATCGTGCCACTGCACTCCAGCCTGGGCAACAGAGCAAGACTCTGTCTCAAAAAAAAAAAAAAAAAATTAAAAAGATAGGCCCACTTACTGCAGTGTGTGACCTTAATTGGGACCAAGGATGGATATTTTAAATACACATATCAGACATTTGGGAAACACTAGGGCAATTTAAGGGTGGATTACATATTAGATAAGATTATGAATCATTGTTAAAATTTATATGTATATTCATGATATTCAGGTTATGCAGAACAACTTTGAGATGCGTGTTGAAATCCTTAATGGTGAAATATATAATATCTGTAGCTTACCCATAAATGTTGAACAAAAAATAAACAAAAATATGTAAATACATGCAGACAGAGATTAAGTAAATGGTCCAAAATGGTAAAAACTGGTGAATCTAAGTAAAGGATACACAGTGCAAATCATTAAGATATTCTATTAAATTTTCCTGTAGCTTTAACATTTTTCAAAATAAACACTTAGGGAAAAGTAATTATATCAGAGTGCCTCAGGTATTTTCCCAGGACTGCTGATTAAATGCTGGACTCATATGCACTGGCATAAACCTAATCTATTGGAAGAAGGTCAAAATCATTTGCCAACATTGACAAAGACTCTCAAAATAATCCAGTGCCAGGAAACAGAACATACAATGCTGTTTAGAGGCAGCCACTCGAACAGAGCTGAATCCAGTAGCTGGGCTGAAGAGAAAACTAATCCTCAAAGGTCAGCAAGGTCAAAATGGGTCATAAGGACACAAATATGAAACTGGCATTTCATAAACAAGGCACCTCAGGCCTATGAAAAATTGTTGCTTTACTATTCCCTTCTCTCTGCAGTCTTCCTAAGATGTAAGTTTTTCTGGATTTTGTCTGCTTCCACAGTTTCCTTGGCTCACTTCCTTGCTCCAAAACCAATGTCTCCATTGACTTTCATATTTTAAAATTAAATTTTAAATATATGAGCAATGTTACCTTGTTGAGAGAGAGAGGCCGGGCGCAGTGGCTTATGCCTGCCATCCCAGCACTTTGGGAGGCCAAGGCAGGTGAATCACGAGGTCAGGAGTTCGAGACCAGCCTGGCTAACATGGTGAAACCCTATCTCTACTAAAAATACAAAAAATTAGCTGGGCGTAGTGGCAGGCGCCTGTAATCCCAGGTACTCGGGAGGCTGAGGCAGGAGAATCACTTGAACCTGGGAAGCAGAGGTTGCAGTGAGCCGAAATCGTACCATTGCAATCCAGCCCCGGCAAGGTTTTCTGTCCTTGCAATAGTTTGCTCAGAATGATTGTTTCCAGCTTCATCCATATCCCTATAAAGGACACGAACTCATCCTTTTTTATGGCTGCGTAGTGTTCCATGGTGTACATGTGCCACATTTTCTTAATTCAGTCTATCATTGATGGACATTTGGGTTGGTTCCAAGTTTTTTAAAAAAGGAGATAAATGATCCATAATGCTTAAATTCCCTTTGACATTTACTTCTTCCCCTTCACCCTAAATTCTCTCTTCTCTCCCTAAAGGTGACCATTAACGAGGAGTTTGGTGTGTATCCCTCTATAAAATATATACTATTTTTATACTAATTATATCACATAATATTCTAACAAACCCTTCTCAGTTCCTGCAGTCTATGTTTCTGATGGTCTTAACCTTTGTAGCTTAAAGTACCTCTTTGTGAATCTGAAAAGCTGCCTTACTTTAAAAAAAAGAAAAAAATCACGTTATATTCTCACATATAAAATGTCAGAAGTTTAATATACAAGAAGCCCATCCACATGGAATCTATTCATCTCAGGTGAACAATTATTTTTTACTTTTAAGGGATAGCTTCCTTTTTCTTGCAAGCACTCATTGTAACTATTCAAAAGCCAAAAGTAGTGACCCAGAATCACACAGATGTGGCTCAAGATCAATGCATGCTGTTCAGTTTGAAACCAGAATGTGTCTGTCACTTCTTAAAAAAAAAAAAAAAAAAGTGGCCGGGCGCGGTGGCTCAACCCTGTAATCCCAGCACTTTGGGAGGCCGAGACGGGCGGATCACGAGGTCAGGAGATCGAGACCATCCTGGCTAA
>NW_012116377.1:872427-873577 GCF_000951035.1 Colobus angolensis palliatus
TATCTCCTAATGCTACCCCTCCCCCAGCCCACCACCCCACGACAGGTCCCAGTATGTGATGTTCCTTACCCTGTGTCCAAGTGGTCTCATTGTTCAATTCCCACCTATGAGTGAGAACATGCAGTGTTTGGTATCCTGTCCTTGCGATAGTTTGCTCAGAATGATGGTTTCCAGCTTCATCCGTGTCCTTATAAAGGACATGAACTCATCCTTTTTTATGGCTGCATAGTATTCCATGGTTCATATGTGCCACATTTTCTTAATCCAGTCTATCATTGATGGACATTTGGGTGGGTTCCAAGTCTTTGCTATTGTAAATAGTGCCACAATAAACATACGTGTGCATGTGAATTGGACATAATTCTTGCCCGACTTTGACCCACTCTATCAGTGCAATTTAATTATCTGTATTTCACATAGCTATGCCTGATCACACACACAGGTTCATTCACTCAAGAATTCTGGTCACCAAATTTGCTATTCCAGTCACATTACCGGGAAGAGATCAATGTATTTGATATATGGTCTTGAAAGACCAACTTTTATTAATTTTTTTTTCCCCCTGAAGGAGTGGTGAAATTATACTCTAACTTCTTTGTGCTGGAAGTTCACAAGTTTTTGATTATTCAAAAATCGTAAAAGGTCAAGAGGTCTCGAAGTAAGTAAAAATAAGTTCAGGTTTACCAACAAACTCTACAGCCTTAAGTTACTTTCTGCCAGCCAAGGTTTTCTCATCAGAAAATGAGGACAAGTGTTTGACCTAGAATTTGGGAAATCTGACTAGTGCTGTCCTAAAATTCACTCTTCTTATTACAACGTAATTTTATTGTTTTATTAGTTGATGGCCTCTCAGCCTTACCCAGTAATAGCAGAAACGTTACCCTCTAATTAGAAAATAATGGATATCAGGCCGGGCGCGGTGGCTCAAGCCTGTAATCCCAGCTACTCGGGAGGCTGAGGCAGGAGAATCACTTGAACCCAGGAGGCAGAGGTTGCAGTGAGCCCGGATCATGCTACTGCACTCCACCTTGGGTGACACAGTGAGACTCCATCCCAAAAAAAAAAAAAGATAAGAAAATCTTCAATTAGTATATGTGCCTACAGCAAAGCATCAAATATGTAAGGCAGAAACAGACTAGCAAAAAGAAAC
>NW_012116377.1:873742-876895 GCF_000951035.1 Colobus angolensis palliatus
AAATAAATAAAAATAAATAAAAAATAAAGAGAAAATAATGGATATCTACTTTTGGCCTACTGTGGCAGAGGAAAAGGCAGTTACCCTAGGACTGGTTTTGCAATAATCTTTCTAAAAACAAAGAAAAAACTACGTTAATTTTGGATTCTTCCCCATAACACATATATTTGATCCAATAGAAAAATCATGTCTAAATCACTTGTCAAATAAATTGATTACCTTTTCCAGATTATTACATTACTACTTAAGGAAGAAATAACTTGGCCATAGTATTTTCATTGTCACATGCGATCACACACAGCTCATTTGCTTTTGGCACCCTTACAGGCACTGAAATAGAAGCACGAGGAAAGCACGTTTATATAACACAAATCACCAGTCAATTACGGACACACACAAAAAAGCAGATATACATGCAGATACCCTTCATAAGCAAACCACAGTAGAGAGCTGTGTAGAATCGTCTTACTCTGTCAGACGATTCTACACAGTTATAAAATCCCATTACTACGCAGCTTAAACTACAAATCACCTCACACCCCACAGCACGAAGAATCACACACAGGCAGAAACACAACCATACACACCCGGTCACGGAAAGACTCTCAGTCCACCCGGCATCACCCATTGTCACACACACGCACACACACCCCAAGAGCCTGGCAGGGCACACAGAGGGTCCTCTACAAATCCGAGGTTCCGGTGGGTCCCCGCGCCGGCCCGGCTCCTCCCCCGCACCTGCCTGGACGGCTGGTCCCACCCTCTCTCCTGCCAGGTGTAGACCCCGGGACCACTCAGAGCTCGCTCTCGCCCTCGCAGGCCCTGAGCGCCTGACGCCTGCTCACCGAACGCGGGCGGGCGGGCACTCCCAGAAACCTCTGGGGCGCAACAGGCCGAGTCCACTAGCCTGCCAGAGGTGAGCCGCCCGGGCCTCCTCGCGTCCTGGCCGGCCAGCCAGGCGCTGGACTACATTTCCCAGAGGCACCGTGTCCAGAGCGCTGGACTACATTTCCCAGAGGCACCGCGTCCAGAGCGTGGCTTCATTTCCGTTAGTTTGCGAGATTTGGAGGCCTCGCGTGGGGAGAGGGCCGCGTCTGTGGAGGAGCTTGGCTCCGCACCTGCTGGGCTGGCGAACCCGAAATCGGGCTTGGAACCCGGGCACCAGATCTTGGACCCTAACTGCCTCTCTCTCAAGGTAGGAGTGTCCGGGATGCCAGAGTGGACATGCGCGGAGAAAGCGTCGCTGGGGTTACTCGTGTGGCCGTGTCTCCGGTTTTGTGTGCAGGCTACAGCCTGCCTGGTATTGGCGACTGCCTGTGCATACACGACTGGATGTGTGTGGCTGTGGTTTTGTATATGAGCATTTGTGTGACTGTGAGTTGTTTGTGACTCTGAGGGTATTTGTAACTGCTTACCTGACTGAGATATACTTACGTGACTGTGATTGTGTGTGTGCCACGTGTATAATTGGAGTTTGCCTGTGACTATGAAGTGTGTGATAGTTGTGACAAGAGTGTTTGGATGTGCTTGTGTCACTTTGGGGTTGTGTATAAACCTGGTATCGTGTGACGGATTTGCCAGTAAATTTAAGGTGTGTGACAGTGTTGCTGTGACACGGTGTTTGTGACGCGTGTTTCCCTGATCTGGTACTTGGTTGGGTGACTGTCTGATTGTGTGTGACTGTGGGGTTGTGTGTGCTGTTTTCCTGACTCTGTAAAGAGACTAAAATTGCAGCTTTGAAAGGGTGTTTTTGGCGGTGTCTCTGACAAGGTGCTTGGATGTAATTATATGCCTTTACTTAAAGGGATTTTGTTTGAGACGGGGTGGTCTAACAATGTAGCATAATTGGGTGATTGTGCCTCTAGCTGTGTGACTGTGGAAATGTGATTATGTGTGACTTTATGTGGCCATTTGTATATTCTGTGACCTTATGGGGGTTTAGTTCAGTACAGAAGTAAATTTCTTTTTGGTATTTCTGGGGTTCATTTGGGGCTGAGGTCGGCCTATGGATTATGAGTGCCATGTGGCTCTGTGCTCCTCCCATGTGGCTCTGAGGACTTAAGGACTTTTTGTTTTGACCACAGTGGCTGCCCTTTCATACATAGCTTGCATTGCTTTATTTCTGTATCCATCCTCGGTTCACCTTGGGAAATGTAGTTATGGGTTCACGACTTCTTCCCTGCGTCCTCTTGCCTTATAGCCTTAAGGGAATTGGATGCAAGGAAGTGGCAAGAAGTAAGGAAGTCAGACATTTGGACACCTGAGTGAAGAATAGGCGTTATTTGCGAGCCACAGACCTGGTCTTGGGATGAGAATTTTAGGGCTGATAATACCTTCAAGACAGCCACTGGATGCTGGGCGTGGTGGCTCACATCTGTAATCCCAGCACTTTGGGAGGCGGAGGCAGGTGGATCATCTGAGGTCAGGAGTTGGAGACCAGCCTGACCAACATGGTGAAACCCTGTCTCTACTAAAAATACAAAATAACTGGGTGTGGTGGCGCATGCCCGTAATCCCAGCTACTTAGGAGACTGAGGCAGGAGAATTACTTAAACCCGGGAGGTGGAGGTTGCAGTGAGCCAAGATCATGCCACTGCACTCCAGCCTGGACAACAAGAGCGAAACTCAGTCTCAAAAATATATATAAAAATAAATAAAAAGGTCACTGGAAATGTAATGGGATTCCAGGAGTGGGAATAGTTTCAGAGGGAGTGCTTTAGGAGACAGCAACCCAGTTCTGAACCTGAAGCACTCCACTGCAGGGCTGTCTCCAGTGTACAGCTTTGAATCCAGAAGTGAATTCAAGCCCAAGACAGCTTTGACCTGGCCCTTCTTTCTGATACAGAAGGTAGAAGACCTGTTCTAGTCTCCTCCTGACTTTTCTTTATGTTAAATGAGATTGAGGATGGAGAAAGAGGGTATGTTATAATTTAGCATATTCCCCAAGAAAAGGCCTAATATCTCATTCCATTTTTCTTTTTCTGAGAGTAGAGCCCAGAGGAGAAAGAATGGCTGTTTCAGTAGCAGTGTCCAAGGTGAGTATTTCCTCTTTGTTTCCTGAAATACATTTGTTATTACAGGACATAGACATTTTTGTTTTCTTTTTGAAATTTCCTGCCTTCTCAAATGATAGAGGGGCAAGGCAATTTTTGG
>NW_012116377.1:882450-883455 GCF_000951035.1 Colobus angolensis palliatus
CCAGGATGGTCTCGATCTCCTGACCTTGTGATCCGCCCGTCTCGGCCTCCCAAAGTGCTGGGATTACAGGCTTGAGCCACCGCGCCTGGCCCAATCTTTTGTTTTTAAAACTATTACATTACCTTGTTTAGAGTTTCAGGAGGCTGCTGTTTCTTTGTTTTCTGATATCAAAGTAGTTTCTAAATCATGCCAACATGATTCAGAAAATACAAAAAGAAAGACACAAAGGAGAAAATAACAATGACTGGAAAAACCATCCTCTGGAATGAATCGTTCATATATGGAGTCCATTCTTCAAGTCTTTTTCTTTAACTTATTATGGAAAAAGTTAAAACATATGCAGAAGTAAGTGTAGTGTCATGTATCCCATATAGCCTATCCATCACTCAGCTTCAACACATATCAATTTATGGCTAAACATGTTTCATCTATACCCCTATTTCTTGTCCCACCTCTCCCACACCCCCCTTTAAAAAACAACATAGGTTATTTTATTTTATTTTTTTTGTTAGAACAACTCAGCAGAATAAAATTCCTGTTTATTGTTGGACAACATTGTTTCACACATACATCAAACAGGCCAAAAAAAAATAAACAGCAACTTCATAGACAAAAAAGGAAAAAAAAGAAATCTTTTATCTTTGGCCTTCTTAACCATCTCATACAAACCAACTACTTATACTACAGCTACGTACATACACAGAAAAGTTACTGGAATGCTCGGAATAAGATTGTTTTTCTGTTGTCATTTTTGTTTTTTTTTTACAAGGTTTTTTTTCTCCTTTGAGATTATAATGAACATGGTCACACCACAAATAAAGACAGAAGTAGGACAGAGAATGCTCCAAAGACTGGTTTGGTCATCCGAGATCATTAAAAATGGCTGACCCTAACAATATGTACAAAAGTATAAAATGTAAATAAAAAATACAAACAAATTTCCTTTTTAAAGTACTTTTAAGAAAAAAAGCAGGGCCTTGGAAATTTTGGTTCTTTTTTCCTCCC
>NW_012116377.1:883505-885546 GCF_000951035.1 Colobus angolensis palliatus
TTGAGACAGAGTCTTACTTTGTCACCCAGGCTAGAGTGCAGTGGCACGATCTCGGCTCACTACAGCCTCCACCTCCCAGGTTCAAGTGATTCTCCTACCTCAGCCTCCCACGTAGCTGGGATTACAGGCAGGCACGACCAGCGCAGCTAATTTTTGTATTATTATTATTATTTTTTTTTTTTAGTAGAGATAGGGTTTCACCATATTGGCCAGGCTGGTCTCGAACTTCTGACCTTAGGTGATCTGCCCACCTCAGCCTCCCAAAGTGCAGGGATTACAGGTGTGAGCCACCGTGCCTGGCCTGCTTCATGCATTTTGATGCTCTGTTATTAGGTATAGGAAAGTTTTAGATTTTTACATCCTACTGGTGAATTGACCCTTTTATCATTAGGAAATGGTCTTCCTTATCCCTCATAATATTCTTTGCTCCAAACATCTACTTTGCTTGATATTTAATGTAGACATTCCAGCTTTCTTTTCCTTAATATTAGCATTGTATATCTTTTTCTATCCTTTTTAACCTGCTTGTGTTTTGATATTTCAAGTGTATTTCTTACAGGCAGCATGTAATTGGGTCTGTGTTTTTATTCAACTTTGCAATCTCCATCTTTTTTTTTTTTTGGAGGGTGGGGATGGAGTCTCACTCTGTCACCCAGGCTGGAGTGCAGTGGCGCGATCTCGGCTCACTGCAACCTCCTTCTCGTGTGTTCAAGTGATTCTCCTGCCTCAGCCTCTCAAGTAGCTGGGATTACAGGTGCGCACCACCACACCCAGCTACTGTTTTTGTACTTTTAGTAGAGATGAGGTTTTGCCATGTTGGCCAGGCTGGTCTCAAACTCCTGAACACAGGTGATCTGCCTGCCTCGGCCTCCCAAATTTCTGGGATTACAGGTGTGAAAAACCACACCCAACTAGCAATCTCCATCTTTTAATTGGAGTATTTAGTCCATTTATATTTAGTGTGATTATTGATATGGTTTGGTTCAAATCTATCATTTTGCCATTTGTTTTATATTTATCCCATCTGTTCTTTATTTCCTGTTCTCACTTTTCTGCCTTCTCTTGGGTTGAAAGAAAGAGTTTCAAAATAACAATACCAATATTTTTACCAACCATATGAATATAGAAAAGCAATATAAAGTCCTGTTGGAGTTTGATAGGATATAGCCCACTAGGGATCTATAATCAAATTACTGTGTTTAAAAGTCATCTAAAATAACACTTCTCATATGGTTAAGCTGCCAACTGGAAATGCAGTTAGGCTCATTTGTTTTATATTGCTTTTCATGTTTAGAGATTGCTTTTCTCCCACTATGATTTAATTTTGTTTTAAAATTACATAACATATATCCAAAATCAAAACAACAGAATAAGATGAATTTGAAGAAGTCTAGTGTCCATTTCTGTCCCCTCTACCTTCTTCCTTCTTCCCTCTATAGATAACTACTTGTATTTCTCATTGGTTTTTACTTTTTTCTTTTAAACGATATGTGTTTATATATGTGTGTATGTATGCAATTTTTATTAATTAAAAGGAATATTCTATGTACTCCATTCTGTACCTTTTTTCTTTTTCACACGTTACTGTATCCTGGAGATAACTCTATAGGAGCCTATAAAGGTCTTCCTCATTTATTTTTATAGCTGCATGTTCTATTGTGTGGGTAGAATAGTTATTCAGCCTGCCTCCAATGGATGGCCATTTGTTTTTTTCTAGTATTTTACCGTTACATAATGTAGCAATCAATAACTATATGTTGTTTCTATCTGTGGAAGTTTATATTTGGGGCAAGTTTGTAGAAGTGGCCTACTTTTAGTTTATTTTAATGCTTTTTGTAAATTCTGCATAAATTGCAACTCTGTCATAATAAAGTTGGTACACTTCTTCATTTTTCTCCTTTCTAATATTTTCTTCCATTACCTAACTTTTTTTTTTTTTTTTTTTTTGAGACGGAGTCTCACTCTGTCGCCCAGGCTGGAGTGCAGTGGCAGATCGCAGCTCACTGCAAGCTCTGCCTCCCAGGTTTACGCCATTCTCCTG
>NW_012116377.1:892840-893285 GCF_000951035.1 Colobus angolensis palliatus
AGATTCTGAGACGGGAAGTGGAGGGTGAATAGGTCACGGCGGTCTTTCCCACAATAGGCCCCGGTGTGTGATGCTCCCCTTCCTGTGTCCAAGTGATCTCATTGTTCAATTCCCACCTATGAGTGAGAACATGCAGTGTTTGTTTTTCTGTTCTTGCGATAGTTTGCTGTGAATGATGGTTTCTAGCTGCATTCATGTCCCTACAAAGGACACAAACTCATCCTTTTTAATGGCTGCATAGTATTCCATGGTGTATATGTGCCACATTTTCTTATTCCATCTGTCACTGATGAACATTTGAGTTGATTCCAAGTCTTTGCTATTGCGAATAGTGCTGCAATAAACATACTTGTGCATGTGTCTTTATAGCAGCATGATTTATAATCCTTTGGGTATATACCCAGTAATGGGATGGCTGGGTCAAATGGTATTTCTAGTTCTAGAT
>NW_012116377.1:900825-903112 GCF_000951035.1 Colobus angolensis palliatus
TGGTCTCGATCTCCTGACCTCGTGATCCACCCGTCTCGGCCTCCCAAAGTGCTGGGATTACAGGCTTGAGCCACCGCGCCCGGCCTCTGATTTTTTTAATTTCCAGCTTTTCTGCACTGCTTTTCCCCCATCTTTGTGGTTTTATCTGCCTTTGGTCTTTGATGATGACGACGTACTTATGGGGTTTTGGTGTGGGTGTCCTTTCTGTTTGTTAGTTTTCCTTCTAACAGTCAGGACCCTCAGCTGCAGGTCTGTTGGAGTTTGCTTGAGGTACACTCCAGACCCTGTTTGCCTGGGTATCAGCAGCAGAGACTGCAGAAGATAGAATATTGCTGAACAGCGACTGTTACTGTCTGATTCTTGCTCTGGAAGCTTTGTCTCAGGGTATACCCAGCCGTGTGAGCTGTGATGTGTCGGTCTGCACCTAGTGGGGGATGTCTCCCAGTTAGGCTACTCAGGGGTCAGGGCCCCACTTGAACAGGCAGTCTGTCCGTTCTCAGATCTCAACCTCTGTGCTGGGAGATCCCCTGCTCTCTTCAAAGCTGTCAGACAGGGACTTTTTCATCTGCAGAGGTTTCTGCTGCTTTTTGTTTAGCTATGCTCTGTCCGCAGAGGTGGAGTCTACAGAGGCAGGTAGGCCTCCTTGAGCTGCAGTGGGCTCCACCCAATTCGAGCTTCCTGGTGGCTTGGTTTATCTACTTAAGCCTCAGCAATGGCATGCGCCCCTCCCCCAGCCTCGCTGCCACCTTGCAGTTAGATCTCCGACTCCTGTGCTAGCAATGAGGGAGACTCCATGGGCATGGGACCATCCGGGCCAGCTGTGGGATATAATCTCCTGGTGTGCCATTTGCTAAGACCCTTGGTAAAGCGCAGTATTAGGGTGAGAGTTACCCGATTTTCCAGGTGTTGTGTGTCTCAATTTCCCTTGGCTAGGAAAAGGAATTCCCTTCCCCCTTGCACTTCCCAGGTGAGGCGATGCCTCACCCTGCTTCAGCTCTCGCTGGTCAGGCTGCACCAGTGGACCAGCATCAACTGTCCGACACGCCCTAGTGAGATGAACCCGATACTTCAGTTGAAAATGCAGAAATCACCTGTCTTCTGTGTCGCTCAGGCTGGGAGTTGGAGGCTGGAGCTCTTTCTATTTGGCCATCTTGGGCGCCACCTAGGTTATCTTGAAGTGGATTTCAGATGTATAATTTCATCCTTAAATATATTAATACATATCTGTAAAAAGTAAGAACTTTTAAATTAAAAAAATATATAACCATAGTATCATTACTGCTAAAAAGAAAAAAGCCAGGCGTGGTGGCTCATGCCTGTAATCCCAGCACTTTGGGAGACCAAGGCAGGTGGATCACATGAGGTGAGGATTTTGAGACCAGCCTGGACAACATGGTGAAACCCTGTCTCTACCAAAAATACAAAAATCAGCTGGGCATGGTGGCACAAGCCTGTAGCCCCAGCTACTTGAGAGGCTGAAGTGGAAGGATCACTCAAGCTTTGTAGGCAGAGGTTGCAGTGAGCCAAGATCACAGCACTGCACTCCAGCCTGAGCAACAGAGTGAGACCCTGTCTCAAAAAAAACCCAAAAAACAAAATAGGCAATACTGTCTTAATGTCATGAGCCAATCAGTGTTCAGATTTTCCCATTGTCTGTAAATATTTTTTTATGATTTTTTTTAGAATCAAGATCCAAACAATGTCTATTTGTTGTAATAATGCTATATGTTTCTTAAATATTCTTCTAATCTCTGGGTTCTTTCACTTTTTCTTTCTTACAGTTTATTTGTGCCAGAAACAGAATTTTCCTGTAGAGTTACCCATATTCTGGATTTTGTTGATAGCTGGTCTGTGGTGTCATTTAACATGTTCTTCTGACCCTGTATTTCTTGTAAACCAGTATTTAATTTTAAAGGCTTGATCAGGTTTAAGAGTTTTGTTTGTTGGTGCTCGGTTTTTTTTGTTTGTTTGTTTGTTTGTTTTTCTTGAGACAGAGTCTTGCTCTGTCGCCAGGCTGGAGTGCAGTGGCGTGATCTTGGCTCACTGCAACTTCCGCCTCCTGGGTTCAGGCAATTCCCCTGCCTCAGCCTCCCAAGTAGCTGGGAGTACAGGCACACAACACCATGCCCAGCTAATTTTTTGTATTTTTGTAGAGGCAGGGTTTCACCATGTTGGCCAGGATGGTCTCAATCTCCTGACCTCGTGATCTGCCAGCCTCAGCCTCCCAAAGTGCTGGGATTACAGGTGTGAACCACCGTACCTGGCCCCATTTTTGCTTTTTTTTTTT
>NW_012116377.1:904082-916827 GCF_000951035.1 Colobus angolensis palliatus
AAAAAAAAAAAAAAAAAGAAGTCACAACCAGGATAGTAGGAACTGTCATTGCTCCTGGTTGTCATTGCTTATAGCCTTAACAGAGCTGGTGAAATACAAATTTTTTAGAAGGAGAAAAAAAATCCTGATTGTATACTGATATTTCCAATTGAATTAAAAGATTATAGTTTTTCTCACTATCTTTGATTTTATATTTGTGTTTCTTTTATAATCTGAGAAAAATCTTAATTTGTAATGATTAATGATACTAAGATTCTCACTGATATATGTGTTGTATAATCATTTCAGGTTATATACATATATTAGTTTTAGACTAACAATGCCAATATTAATAACAGTATAACTACTGAAAAACTCTAAGACATAACTTCATAAAGTTATAACATAACATAAACTCTTAAGACAACTTTGAAAAACAGCTTATAGTTATTTTGTTTGCAGGTTATATTGGGTCTAATGTCAAATGACTATATTTTAAAGTTCCTGAAAATATTCACTTCCTTTATATGTTTAACCTTCCAGCTTTGTATGCACAGATAAATTTGTTTCGTTTTGCTTTTGGTTCTTAGAGATTTTTTTTCATTTTGATTTAATTTTGTGATTATAGTTATAGAAAACATACTTGTGGTTCCAAAGTCAAATAGATTTGATTGGTAATACTTTATAACTTTGTTGTATGTCTGTCTTCCTAGAGGCTATTGAACTGTAATTTTTTTCGTGTAATATCTTTGTGAGGTTTTAGTATTACGATTATTTGCCCTCAAGATGTAGAACAGAGTGCTATCTCCTTTTTCTGTTTTCTGAAAACATTTGTGAAAGAGCATCTGCCTTAAATGTTGGTAGAATTTACCAGTAAAGCCATCTGGGCCTTCTCTGTGGGCAGTTTATTTGTTTGTTTCTACACATTCAGTTTCTTTAATATCCATGGGATGATTTTTACTTCTGTTTTTTCTTGTGTGAATTTTGGCAATTTTTGTTTTAAGGAATTTGTCTATCTCGTTGAAATTGCCAAAATTATTGGCATAGAATTGTATTATCTTTTTAATTAAAGCCTTAAAAAATCTGTGGTCCAGTCTGTACTTTGGTAGTATATTTTTTTGAAAACTTGGTAGGGGTTTATAAACTGTATGAATCTTTTGAAAGAATCAATTTTTGAGTTTGTTGATATTCTCTATTGTAATCTACTTTATATTGTGGATTTTGTGCTTATTTTTATTATTTCTTCTTACTTTGGTCTTCATTTGCTCCTCTTTTTCCAGCTTCCTAAAGTGGGAGCCTAAATCATTTTTCTAACATAAGCATTTAACACTATAAATTGTCCTGTAAATACTGCTTTTGTTGCAGCTCACAGAATCTGATACATGTGTTTCCATTGTCACTCAGTTCAGCATATTTCCAATGTCTTTTTGCATGGGTTATTTAGAAGTATGTTTAATTTCCAAATATTTAGTGATTCTGGTTACTAGTTTGCAATTTTAATAATGTGTGGACACTGACCACGGTATATTCTCTGTATAATTCAGTTTTTAAAATATTTACGGATACTTGTTTTATGACCCAGCATCTGGTTTATTTTGATGGCCTTTCCATATGCAGTTGTTAATGAAGAGTCTGACTCTTGCCAAAATCCTATGTGTGGGCCCTCAGGCTCCACCAAGTCATTCCTGGCAGGTCACACAGGGGAAAGCTGGCTTCCCCGCAGCAGACTTGGTGCACATCTAGTGCATTACAGTCTCTAAAGGGAGTTGCAGTTCAGGACTCAGGCCTCCTGGACCAGCTATGCTGTTATGCGTGTTTACATTCCTGACCCAGGCATCTCCATTAGGAGGCCTCTTTATCAGGTGCCTCTGCCAAGAGGACATCCTAATCTAGGGGAGAGGGGAAACCTTGAAGACACTTTTTTTTCCCACTCTTAGTACTCGGGTAGTTTTAATTTTTTTCTTTATTTCTTTTTTCTTTCTTTTCTTTTCTTTTTTAAAACAATTTTTGGAGACAGGGTATTGCTCTGTCACCCAGACTGGAGTGTAGTGGTGTAATCATAGCTCATTTCAGCCATGAACTCCTGGGCAGTTCAAGCATTCCTGTCTCAGCCTCCCAAGTAGCTAGGACTACAGGTTTGCACCACAACGCCTGGCTGATGTTTTATTATTATTATTATTTTGTAGAGACAGATTCTTACTATGTTGCCAAGACTGGTCTCAAACTTCTGGCCTCAAGCAATCCTCCTGCCTCGGTCTCCCAAAGTGCTGGGGTTGCTTACAGGCATGAGCCACCATGCCTGGCCAGTACTCACTACTTTTTCACTCTTAGCGCTTCCCTTGTCTTCTTGTCCCCTGGTCCCAGTCCATAAAATGAATGACAGGAGCCTTTTGTTCTGCATTCCCTTAGCAGTGAGATGACTCACTTCTGCTCTGATCCACATTTGTACTGATCTGCCTGACCCTCTCTGACCCTCTCCAGGTGCTATTTCATGGTTGGGGTTGGGGGAGTGAAACAGTGGAGTACTCAGCACCTTCTCTGGGTTAGCCTCTTTTTTTTTCTTTTTTTTTTGAGACGGAGTCTCGCTCTGTCTCCCGGGCTGGAGTGCAGTGGCCACATCTCAGCTCACTGCAAGCTCCGCCTCCCGGGTTTACGCCATTCTCCTGCCTCAGCCTCCCGAGTAGCTGGGACTACAGGCGCCCGCCACCTCGCCCGGCCAGCTTTTTGTATTTTTTAGTAGAGACGGGGTTTCACCGTGTTAGCCAGGATGGTCTCGATCTCCTGACCTTGTGATCCGCCCGTCTCGCCTCCCAAAGTGCTGGGATTACAGGCGTGAGCCACCGCGCCTGGCCCTAGCCTCTTATATTAAGTGATTACTAAATGATTAAAGGCTGGTTGTGTTAATCACTTATTGCAACACCTTGCAGCTCAGTTCTCTTCAGCCCAGCTTAGCTTTTGGTAAGTGGATGTGGTATTCTAGTAATAGATATTTATCAGCTTGGCCAAGGTACTTGATATAGTGGTATATAAATCCTCTATATTGTTATTGATTTTATTGTCTACTCATTCTATCAGTTACTGAGCAGAAGATCTTAAAATTCCCAACTCTGATTGTGGGTTTGTCTCTTTCTTCCTTTAGTTCTGTCAATTTTTGCTTCACACATTTTGAAGCTTCGTTGTTAAATCTCTACATTTGGATTGCTGTCTTCTTGATGAGTTGATCCTCCTTATTGCTAGTATTTCTCTTTATCATGAAGTCTATTTTGTCTTATACTAATATAGGCATACAAGCTTTCTTGTGATTAGTGTTTGTATGGTGTATCTTCCCATTTTACTTTCAGCCCATCTTTATATGTAAAATGTGCTTCTTGTAAAGAGCATATAGTTGGAACTTGAGTTTTTAATCTTAATACTGTATTTTTATTGGAATGGTTGCACTATTATTGATACAATTTAGTTTAAGCTCTGCCATAGATGGGAGCATCCATATGTGGCTCTTAAGAAGAGCTTAGGGCCACATGTGGTGGCTCATACCTATAATCCCAGCACTTTGGGAGGCTGAGGCAGGAGGATTGCTTGAGGCCAGGAGTTCAAGACCAGCCTGGACAATGTAGCAAAACCCCATCTCAACAAAAAAGTAAAAATTAGCTGGGTATGATGGCACATGCCTGCAGTCCTAGCTACTTCGAAGGCTGAGGTAGGAGGATTACTTGAGCCTAGGAGTTCAGGGTTACAGTAAGCTATGATCATGCCACTGCACCCCAGCTTGGGTGACAGAGTGAGGCCCTGTCTCAAAAAAAAATTTTTTTTTAAATAAAGAGCTTGGCACTTTTTTGGAGTTTAGGTCTTTTAAATTTGTGCCCTCAGCTCTCTGATGAATTTAAAAGAAATTAATGATTTTTCATCTTATCTGAATTATTTTTAGGTCGTTAGGATGGGCACAAGTATCTCTTGCAGAAATCTATTTGTTGAAGAAGTCAAATTTTCACTTAAAAATGTATTCAGCACCTATATCAATGATTCTCTGTAGGGGCAGTTATTCTCCCTAGAGGGTGTTTTGGAAATACATCTAGGTACTGTTGAATGTTAAAGTAACAGGGTTGAGGGTAAAGACTTCTAGCTTTTTTGTTTGTTTGAGACGGAGTCTCACTCTGTCACCCAGGCTGGAGTGCAGTGGCGTGATCTTAGCTCACTGCAAGCTCCACCTCCTGGGTTCACGCCATTCCCCTACGTCAGCCTCCTGGGTAGCTGGGACTACAGGCATACGCCACCACGCCCGGCTAATTTTTTGTATTTTTAGTAGAGACAGGGTTTCACTGTGTTAGCCAGGATGGTCTTGATTTCCTGACCTCGTGATCCCCCCGCCTAGGCCTCCCAAAGTGCTGGGATTACAGGCGTGAGCCACTGCGCCCAGCTGACTTCAAGCTTTTGAAGGAGTGAGGTCTCGGATCTAGGTTAGAGATGACCCAACTTTTTCTGTAAAGGGCTAGACATTTCACATGACTTCATGGGCCACATGGTCTCTGTTGCAACTCTTCAGCTCTGCTGCTGTAGTGTGAAAGTAGCCAAAGGCGCTACATAACTGAATCAGTATGGACGTATTCCAATAAAACTTTATTTACAAAACTAGTTGGTAGACAGTAGTTTACCAACTTATGATTTAGCTGTCCATCAGTGCATAACAAAAAATTGTCTGTGATTTGCAAAATTGAGAACCATACCTGGAAAAAGTGTGTTTATAATTATCCGGGTCTGGAATATCTTACATAATGCTTTTGTGCATGACTTTTTCAATTTGCTGAATTTATCTACTTTCCTATTATTGGATGGTTTTACTATTAGCTGTATTTCCAGGAATGCAACCATGATTTGGTTGAGAAAAAGGCTGTACTTTGCTTAAGAAATTTACTGAGTTTTTTTTTAACCATTTCAAAAAGTTACAGTATTGATGGCAATGCTAGCTGTGATATTTGTCTTGCCCATGGCAAATACGTATAGAAACCTCCATTTATAGATAATGCATTTCTACTTATTCTATACATACACATGAACACACATATATTTAGCCTTTATTTCAAAACATCAAATATAAAATGTGTCAACAATACTTAGTAGTTACATGTTGTCATTTTATAAGTCTAAATTTCTTCATTATAAGTAATTGTAAGCATAAGCATTTAATTATTTGTGCCTTCTAATGTAGTTGTGTATGATCATAAATATATTGAAATACTAAGTTGTTCATTATCTCCATTTTTGACATCTATAGATGTGTTGTTATTACCTATGAGTTTCATTTCAGAAGTGGTAGAGAGGTTGTTATATTTTCTGTTTGTATATAGGAAGCATTGAGTTTGATCAAGGTAAGAACCACAACATATATCTATCCCCCTTAGTGTGTGTTTTGGGGGTGGGAGAAACAGGAAGAAAAGAACAACAAAGATAATTCCAACTGAATCATTTGTTACTTTGCAAAACACCTGGTCTCACGGTTCTGCTTTCTCCTCCCTAGCTCTGCATTCTCCAGACTCTGTGCTTTCCTAAGAAAGGAACCCAGAAGAAGACTGATCATTTCTTGCAGCTCTAAAAACCATGGCTCGGGTAAATTGAAGTTTCTTTGTGCTCTCTTCATTTACTTTTTTACAGAGTATGTGTGTGTGTTCCTCACTCCTGAAGCTTCATTCCTAACTGACCTCACTCAGGAATATGCTCCTCATGTTTGTCCCATTCTGATAAGTGATAGTGTCTTCCCTAAGTGTGTCTTTCTAATCTAACCTTTAGTCACATACTTAGTCAATAATCCGTTCAGCATCTTTGACTAGGGACACTGATCTAACAAAAGCAGAGTTCCCTGATTTCATAAGGTTGAGGAGGTTGTTAAATGGCACGACACATGAAAACCTTTTGAACTTCTCTTGAGATCTAAGTTCCCAGGTAGACAAGCCAGGAGTTGGTCTTGACTGGGCTCTCTCTCGATATGTGGCAAGAGCTCATGCTTTATGAGTTTTTAAGATTAGGAAGATGATTAGGGACTGAATACAGAGAGATCAGGGATCTTCCCCAGGAATATATAATTTAATATGGATCAGTTTGAAATTTGACATTATGTACTGGTCTTGAATGTATAAATTTGGATTATGTTTTTCACCTTTCTATTGCTTCGAATGATGAAAAGTTACATTTACGGATGAATGATAAATATGATCATAATGAAGATGATCATTCACCAGCAGAAGTTGTTAAGAATAATAAACTCTGAGAATCAAGAAATACAAGATTTTTACAACCTAAAATGTTCAAATATGAGCATTTATTATGTCAGATATATTCATTATATAGGAGCTATTCTGTAGCCTATAAAATATTTACTAAATTGTTGATGACAAGGAAAATGTTTATGATATGGTACTCTGATCTAGTGGTGAACCTGGAGCTTCAATAAATTCTTTAATTTTATACAGATCTTATTTTATAAGGTTTTACAGGAAAATTTTCCCAGTTATTTTGTTTATTCCTTACATAGTGAAGAAAGAAACTTACATTTATTTTGAATGTATGATACACAATATACATATTGTATAGAATGCTTGTGTATGCTATTTCTTTTAATTGGGACATAGCATTTACTTTATTCCCAGACTTATCTGTAAAGTAAGATGTTCTATATGCAGAAAATATGTACAGCAGGCCAGGGGCAGTGGCTCACACCTATAATCCCAGCACTTTGGGAGGCCTAAGCAGGAGGGTCCCTTAAGGCCAGAATTCAAGACTAGCCTGGGCATAACAAGACCCCTGTCCCATGGCCGGGCGCGGTGGCTCAAGCCTGTAATCCCAGCACTTTGGGAGGCCGAGACGGGTGGATCACGAGGTCAGGAGATCGAGACCATCCTAGCTAACCCGGTGAAGCCCCATCTCTACTAAATATACAAAAATTAGTTGGGTGTGGTGGTGCATGCCTGTAATCCCAGCTACTCAGGAGACTGAGGCAGGAGAATCGCTTGAACCTGGGAGGCAGAGGTTGCAGTGAGCTGAGATCGGCCACTGCACTCCAGCCTGGGTGACAGAGCGAGACTCCTTCTCAAGAAAAAAAAAAAAAAAAAAAAAAAACCAAGACCCCTGTCCCTACAAAAAAATTTGAAAATTATCAGGGCACAGTGGCACGTACTGTGGTCTCAACTACTCAGGAGACTGACACAGGATCACTTAAGCCCAGGAGTTCGAGGCTGCAGTGAGCTATGATGGCGCCACTGCACTCCAGCCTGGGTGACAGAGTGAGACCGTCTCCAAAACAACAATAACAACAAAACTATAGCGATAGGAATAATCAGGAACATACTTGTACTTTTCAGCCTGTGTGCTGTGTTGCTTCCTTTGTGGAGGGGTCCCCTTCATCTCCCTCTCCATTGAAAAAGTATTTTTTTTTGGCCGGGCACGGTGGCTCACGCCTGTAATCCTAGCACTTTGGGAGGCCGAGGCGGGTGAATCACAAAGTCAGGAGTTTGAGACTAGCCTAACCAAGATGATGAAACCTCTTCTCTACTAAAAATACAAAAATTAGCTGGGTGCAGTGGCAGGTGCCTGTAATCCCAGCTACTCAGGAGGCTGAGGCAGGAGAATTGCTTGAATCTGGGAGGTGGAGGTTGCAGTGAGCCAGGATTGACACTCTAGCCTGGGTGACAGAGCAAGACTCCATCTCAAAAAAAAAAAAAAGAAAAGAAAAAAAGAAAAAGCATTTTTTTAATTTCCAAAACTAACATTTTGTTTGTTGTTTCAGAAATTAGTGATGTTCAGGGATGTTGCCATTGACTTTTCTCAGGAAGAGTGGGAATGCCTGGACTCCGCTCAGAGAGATTTGTATAGAGATGTGATGTTGGAGAACTACAGCAACTTGGTATCACTAGGTAAGGAATCTGGCCTTCATGTTTCAGGATCTACCTTTGGAATGGCTGCTTTCTCTGCTGTTATTTCCAGGTTCTTTTTTAAGTAATTAACTGAATTTCTTATTCTTTTCAAAGGAGGAGTTTGAAATTACTGGAAGTAGACATGGATTCTCAGGGCACCTTTATCTTTTCCATCCTTCAGAAAGCCTTACTACTGCCTTCTGATACCATCTTTCTGCCATCTTCCTTGATGATCGAAGGGCTAGATTTGAAGTTTGGGATACTTGGAATATTGGCAGATAAAACAGCTTATACATTGTTACAGTTTAGATCTGCTAAATGAGCTCTAAATAATTCACAGGCCCAGTCACAGATTAAAAAAATAGATGCAGAGATGTATGTTTTTTCTGATAAAAGAGTTTACATCATTTGTATAGTGATAGAGTGGATCAGTGCATTTCGCCAACAACTCAAACACAACCATTAATTAGAACAAACACATTGTCTTATATGTTCTTGGTAGTTGAATATTACATATTAAGAACTTTGGGCTGGGCGTGATGGCTCATGCCTGTAATCCCAGCACTTCAGGAGGCCAAGGTGGGTAGATCACAAGGTCAGGAGTTCAAGACCAGCCTGGCCAACATAGCGAAACCCCATCTCTACTAAAAATACAAAAATTTAGCTGGGCGTGCTGGTGTGTGCTTGTAATCCCAGTTACTCGGGAGACTGAGGGAGGAGAATCACTTGAACCTGTGATGGAGGTTGCAGTGAGCTGAGATCACATCACACTGTACTGTAGCCTGGGTGACAGAGCAAGACTCCATCTCAAAAAAAAAAAAAAGAACTTTGCATTGGACATTGAATGACTATGCTAGAATCATCTTTTACTGGAAAATAGTTGAGGGGAAACCTGTGATTGTCTAAGAAACTTTGTTTTCTTCTGTAGTATTCTTATATGAAACAAAATCCATATCAATTACAACTTCAATAAGTGATTTTCCAACCTAGATGATCACTTTATTCCTTGTGGTGGAATAAACTGTCTCATGCCTCTTCCTTCCTTTCTCCTCTGAAGCATTTAGGAAGTTATTGATTAATACATGTCCCTAGAGGACCCAAGTTGTGTGGGGAAAAAAAAACCCTGTGACTTGAGGAGAAAAGCAAGGGTTTTTCAGCATGATCTTCCTAAAGACGCTTACCTAATTTCTACTACCTCCTTTCCCGTTGGTCTTTTATTATAATTCTTCCCACTTTCAAAAGAGGGAATGGGTTTTGGCCAGGCGCGGTGGCTCCCGTCTATAATTCCAGCACTTTGGGAGGCTGAGGCGGGCAGATCACCTGAGGTCAGGAGTCCAAGACTGGCCTGACCAACATGGAGAAACCCCATCTCTAGTAAAAATACAAAAAATTAGCCAGGCATGGTGGCACATGCCTGTTAATCCCAGCTACTCAAGGGGCTGAGGCAGGAGAATCCCCTGAACCCGGGAAGTGGAGGTTGTGGAGCCGAAATCATACCATTGCACTCCAGCCTGGGCAATAAGAGCAAAACACAGTCTCAAATAAATAAATAAAACAAAACAGAAGAGGGAATGGCTCTTCCTCTTCCCCAATGACAACACTTTTATGTCAACTTGGGAGTCAATTCCTTTCCAGATTGTTTCTTTGAATTTAGACTTACTATCTTTATTCTTTTAATATATTGTTCATTTATCCAAAATATATCTATTGAAGGCCTATTCTCTGCCAAGGACTGTAGTAGCCATTGGGGAAATAATGGTCTAGTAAAGGTTCTTACTCTGCTGAAACACTTTCTTGTGGGAGAAATACAAAATACATGAGGAAAAAAAATTCTATGTATATGTGTATGTATGGATATACGTATGTATACATGTATTTAATAAATATCAATATAACAACAGGTAGTGATAAGCAGTACAAATAAAGGTAAAGAAAGGTAGGCAAGTAAAGAATAATGAGGGGTTGGAATGGCCTATTTTAGATTGGTAGATTTTGGAAAATCCTCTCTGAAGAGGTAATATTTGAACAAAAACTTCACTAAAGTAAGGGCATGAGTCAAGCCAGTATCTGAGAGAACAGTGTAAAGGCCTTGGGGTGGGTATTAACTTCGTGGGAGGAACAGAGAAACATTATGTCCAGAGAAAAGTGAATACTAGAATAATAAGAAAGATGGTTAGGCGATGGGAAAAAAAAGGACTGAAATTTTATTCTCTAAGGTGGTGCCTTCTGACTCCCATTTAAAGTAATTGCAAATCTCCAGAGGAAAGTAAGAGGCCTTTAGAATTCTCATAAGTTAAGATCAACAAAAGGTGAGATCATAAAGGTCATCAAACCCACAGGGAAATGGGTCACAGATGAGTGATAGGTAATCTGAAGAAACAACATATTACATGGCAAAAATCTTTACATAGTAGGATGATTAGATGTAGCTATAAGCTCTTGGTGATAGTTTAAAGAAATAAAGAAACTAAACCACAAAAATGATAACTAATAGATTTTCATAAAGGGACAGCTATGAAAGGAAACCAAATAATTTCTAAAGGTTCTATTTAGTTCTTTTTAAAAATAATCATTAAAAGATTGACAAATTTGGCTACATGAAAATTACTCTCTTCATCAAAAGACGTTATAAAGACAGTAAAAGAGGCCAGGCGCGGTGGCTCAAGCCTGTAATCCCAGCACTTTGGGAGGCCGAGACGGGCGGATCACGAGGTCAGGAGATCGAGACCATCCTGGCTAACCCGGTGAAACCCCGTCTCTACTAAAAAATACAAAAAACTAGCCGGGCGAGGTGGCGGGCGCCTGTAGTCCCAGCTACTCGGAGGCTGAGGCAGGAGAATGGCATAAACCCGGGAGGCGGAGCTTGCAGTGAGCTGAGATCTGGCCACTGCACTCTAGCCCAGGCAACAGAATGAGACTCCATCTCAAAAAAAAAAAAAAAAAGGCAGTAAAAGACAAGCCATGAATTGGGTGGAGATACTTGCACTGCATATAGACAACAATGAAATTAGTATCAGAATAGAAAAAGCTTTTACAGATTGATAAGAACAAGATAAATAACAATACTGAAAAATTTGGTAAAAGGTATCTATTGGCAGTTCAAAGGGGAAAAAATGCAAATTAGGCTGGGCGTGCTGGCTCATGCCTATAATTCCAGTACTTTGGGAGGCTGAGGCGGGTGGATCACTTGAGGCCAGTTGGAGACCAGCCTGGCCAACATGGGGAAACCCCATCTCTACTAAAATTACAAAAATTAGCTGGGCATAGTGGCAGATGCTTATAATCCCAGCTACTCAGGAGGCTAAGGCAGGAGAATCACTTGAACCTAGGAGGTGGAGGTTGCAGTGACCTGAGATTATGCCACTGCACTCCAGCCTGGGTGATAGAGGGAGACTATCTCAAAAAAAAAAAAAAAAAAAGCAAATTAAAACCACAATGATATAATTATTGCACATGCTGTAAACTGGCAAAAATTAAGATGCTTGACAGTACCAGGCATTCTCAAGATTTGGAGGCAGAAGTGTACTATATCTTGATATATTCACAATAGCCACAAAATGGCAACAACCCAAATGTCCATCAACGAATGGATGAATAAAATTTGCTATTTTCTTACAACGAAATATTATTCAGCAATAAAAAGGAATGAAGTTCTGATCCATGCTTTGACACAAATGAACCTTGGAAACATGCTATAAAGAAATACCTGAGGCTGGTTAATTTATAATGAAGAGAGATTTACTTAGCTCATGCTTCTGGAGGCTGTACCAGCGTAGCACTAGCATCTGCTTGGCTTCCGGTGAGGCCCAGGAAGCTTTCAGTCATGGTGGAAGGGAAGGGGAGTCGGTGCATTACATGGCAAGACAGAGGAGGAAGTTCCAGGCTCTTTTAAACAACCAGATCTCGCGCGAACTCATAGCGTAAGAACTCACGACAGAGTCTTACTCTGTCACCCAGGCTAGAGTGCAATGGCCCAGTCTCTGCTTACTGCAACCTCCTTCTCCTAGGCTCAAGTGATTCTCCTGCCTTAGCTTCCCGAGCAGCTGGGATTACAGGTACCTGCCACCACACCCAGCTAATTTTTGTATTTTCAGTAGAGATGGTATTTCACCATGTTGGCCAGACTGGTCTCAAACTCCTCACCTCATGATCAGCCCACCTTTGCTTCCCAAAATGCTGAGACTACAGGTGTGAGCCACCACGCCCGGCCAAGAACTCACTCTTTACCACAAAGATGGCACCAAGCTATTCATGAGGGATTCATCCCCATGATCCAAACACCTCCCACCAAGCCCCACCTCTGACACTGGGGATTACGTTCAACATTAGATTACATCAACATGAGATTTGGAGAAACAAACATCCAAACTATATCCCATGCCAAGTGAAAGAAGCTAGATACAAACACTGCATATTATATGATTGCATTTATATGAAGTGTCCTCAATAAGCAAATCTATACTGACAGAAAGTAGGTTACCCAGCACTGGGGATGGGGAAGAGGTAGAATGGATGGAGAATGGGGAGTGGGGAAATGAGAATTAACTGCTAATGAGCACAGACAGCATTTCTTTTGGGGGTGAAAAATGTTTAAAAATTAGATTGTTGTGATTGTTGCACACTCAGTGAGTATACTAAAAGCCATTGAATTGTGCAGAAATAATATGGAAATGGTTGCCAAACTTGTGTGTACTTTAGAAATAGCTATGGTCTTTTAAAAAATTTCACAGCCCAAGCCACACCCCAGACTAATTAAATAATAATCTCTAGGCATGGTACACAAGTATCATTATTTTTTGAAATTCTCTAGGTTTTTCAAATGTTTAGCCATGTTTAATAACCACTGCACTGTGGTATTATCTGAG
>NW_012116377.1:917707-926656 GCF_000951035.1 Colobus angolensis palliatus
CAGGATGGTCTCGATCTCCTGACCTCGTGATCCACCCGTCTCGGCCTCCCAAAGTGCTGGGATTACAGGCTTGAGCCACCGCGCCCGGCCGATATTTTGTAGTTTTTATTCATTGTAATTGCATCTGAAAAATTATATGTTCAATGGACATTATATATTTCGATGGATACTAAAATGCATTTATTCAGTCCATATACAATATTTGGTTTGCATATTGCTTTGCAATGAAGTTGCTCTATCTCCACCTCTAGGATTTCAAGGCCAGCAAGTTGAAAAACATACATATCAATAATAGTATCTACCGTGAAATAAATTGGTAACCATTGTGGCAATTAGTTGAGGTTCTAAGGAGAGATGAGAAATTGACATCTCTATGTCAAATATATATTTTACTGTCACAGAATTCTTATCAGAAGTATATCAGCAAAGTATACCTATTATAAACTTTATCAGTAGTGGCTATCATGACTTAGAAATATCTTTGTTGAGGCCAGGCACAGTGGCTCACGCCTGTAATCCCAGCACTTTGGGAGGCTGAGGCAGGCAGATCACGAGGTCAAGAGATCAAGACCATCCTGGCCAACATGATGAAGCCCCATCTCTACTAAATATACAAAAATTAGTTGGGTGTGGTGGTGCATGCCTGTAATCCCAGCTACTCAGGAGACTGAGGCAGGAGAATCGCTTGAACCTGGGAGGCAGAGGTTGCAGTGAGCTGAGATCGCGCCACTGCACTCCAGTCTGGCAACAGAGCGAGACTCTGTCTCAAAAAAAAAAAAAAAAAGGAAAGAAATCTCTTTGTTGATTTGTAGATGAAAAACAGGAGAGCATTTCTGCCATTGCCGGTGAATTTAAATATTTTGGGGGTATTTCTGCCTGTTTTGGTACTTCAGTTATCATTATTGTTTGTGTTACTTGACAAATACATATGTAATTTAGCGAAGTCTAAAATTCATGTCTAACTTTCCTTAAGATAATGTAAAGGATATTGGAATGCTTTAACTTTGATCTGTTTCTCCAGTCTGGTACTGTTGTCTGATATTTTAGTTCTGTTCTTTTTTTAACCTACAAAATGGGCATTATTTTTGTTTCATAATGGCAATGTTTGCTTGTGGATTTGTTGACATAATTATTTTTTATTTGTATGCTATTCCTCTTTCATTATACCTTCCTTCTGGGATATTTTATTTATCATGAAATATATTAGGGAAGGCTTATTGGTTTTTGTTTTCGTTTTTGATATGGAGTCTTGCTCTTGTTGCCCAGGCTGTAGTGCAGTGGTGTGATCTCAGCTCACTGCAACCTCCGCTTCCTGGGTTCAAGCAATTCTCCTACCTCAGCCTCCCCACTAGCTGGGATTACAGGCTCCCACCACCACGCCCAGCTAATTTTTTTATTTTTAGTAGAGAGTGGGTTTCACTATGTTGACCAGGCTGGTCTCAAATTCCTGACCTCAGGTGATCCACCCACCTCCACCTCCCAAAGTGCTGGGATTACAGGTGTGAGCCACCACCCCTGGACTGTCTTATTGTTAATAAATGCTGTGTTTATTTTTGTCGTTGTTGCAAAATAACCTTGTTTCACTGTCATTCTTGCCTGATGATTTAACTAGGTATACAATTCTATACTGACAATTATTTTTTTCTCAGCACTCTGAAGATATTATTCCACTGTCTTCTGGCTTCTATTGTTGCTCTTGAGAAGTCTGCCATCTGTTTCATTGTTATTCCTTTTGTAAGTAATCTGTATTTTCTCTGGCTGCTTTTAAGATTTTTTTCTTTAAGATTTAAACGTAATTGATTATATTGTTTCACTTCTACATGTTTGACATTCTCCCTCTCCCAGGTCTTTTTTTTTTAACTGGTCCCTTTCTCGTGGTTTTTATCTTATACTTTCATATATTTCCAGCACTTATGTGTCATACAATCCCAATTTCTGGGAAACAGGTCTAATTTTGCTGTTTCTTGTATCCATGGGGACTCTTGTGTAATGATGAATTATCCATAGCACTTTTTTTCTCTTTTTCTTTGAGAGTCCAGGCCAAGACTGAGAAGTCCCTTGTCATTTTCCTTTAAGGTTTGATGGATTTGCTTTTCTTTCTCTGAACTTTATGCCTTGAATATTTCCAATTTTGTAAAGAGGTTAATTTGTAATCCCTGCTCTTTTGTTGAGGAAAGGTCTTGTCTGTTGAATTTTTTCAGACCATTAAGATACAAACATCTAGGTAATTAAAATCAACAAATATCCCAAGGGTAACTGTAACTTGAGAGCATATTTACCCCCTCTACTTTCTGGTTCCTACTTCATTGTAGCACCCTTGGATCTTCTTTACTTTCTTTTATGCTTCACATACTTTTAAAAGGACATTTGTCATATTTTTCCAGTATTTATTGGTGTTTTTTAAGAAATCTGATGCACCATTTACATATTAACAATATTGAATCGTATTGTTGAACATGCTAAATCTGCTTTTCTTTTTATGTTCTCTGTAAAGTTTTATGGTTTTTTCTGTTTTTGTTTTGTTTTGTTTTGAGACAGAGTCTCGCTGTGTCACCCAGGCTGGAGTGTAGTGGCACGATCTCAGCTCACTGCAACCTCCAACTCCCCAGTTCAAGCGATTCTCCTACCTCAGCCTCCCAGGTGGCTGGGACTACGGGCACCCACCACCACACCCAGATAATTTTTGTATTTTTAGTAGAGACAGGGTTTCACTATGTTGGCCGGGTTTCACTATGTTGGCCAGGCTGGTCTTGAACTCCTGACCTTGTGATCTGCCCACCTTGGCCTCCCAAAGTGCTGGGATTAGTTTCATGGTTTTTTCTTAAAAGATTTTGCACATTTCTTAAGCAATTTTTCAGTACATTTTGTTTATATTATGAATAGGAATATTTTGTTCTGTAACATTTTCTAAATGGCTAACACTGATGTATATTATGTATGAGAAAGTATTGATTTCTATAAATTGAAAATCTCATGGAAATATCTAATAGTTTTTCAGTGGATAATAGTGGATTTCTAGGTGGACAGTTTTGCTCTCTACATGCAATATGTGGTCTCTTCCTTTTCTCTTTGTACTTTTTAAAAAAAAGGCAACTGTATTCAGTAGGACCCTCTAGCGGAATTTGAAAACAAATCATTCTTTTCTCAAACTTTATTGGCAGTGTTTCTAGTGTTTATTAAATACATTTCTATAGGTATCTGGTAAATACTCTTAACTAGGTTTTTACCTAATTCTAGTTTTAGAGAACTTTTAATAAAGGGTCTTAGAATATATTTAAAACATTTTTGCATTTCTTGAAATAATGCTATTTTATTCTTTAAGCTCTTTATGTGGGAAAATGGACTCTGATGTTTAATTATTCCTGTATTTGTGGGATAAAGTTTATATGATCATGAAGTGTTATCCCTTAAATACACAGCTAGATTCTATGTTGCTAATATTTTCTTTTAAAATTTTACCTTTGTTCACGAGATTGGCTTCGTTTTCCTGAGGTCATTTTTCAGTGTTGTTATATGAGTTAATTTAACTTTGTAAAATGACTAGGGTAGATTACCATATTTTTATATGTTCAACAACAGCTATGTATGATTACAATTATATATCCTTTTTTCTTTCTGAGACAGAGTCTCACTCTGTCACTTAGGCTGGAGTGCAGTGGCCCGATCACAGCTCACTGCAGCCTCCACCTCCCTGAGCCCAGGTGATCCTAGTTGAGACTACAGGCACGTGCCACCATGCCTGGCTAATTTTTATAGTTTTTGTAGAGATGAGGTTTTGCCACATTGCCCAGACTGGTCTCGAACTCCTGGGCTCAGGCAATCCACCTGCCTTGGCCTCTCGAAGTGCTGGGATTACTGGTATAAGCCACCACACCTGGCCTATATATTCTTTAATGTTTGGATAATATTGCCAGTAAACCTACCAGTCACTGGAATCTGTTGCCTTGAATATTAGATACAACAGGTACAGTGACCAGCAGATACAAATGATCATCAGTCGTAGGTATCTATTGCCTTTTAGGAGCACAGACACTGAGCTCAAATTTAAACTTTTTATGTAGTTATTGCTGTATATCAGTTATTTTATCTTCATGGGTTATTTTTCATGTTTTTCATCTATTTCATCCAGTTCTAATTTACTGTTGCATTGTTAATAGGTTTTTTTCATAAACACTTTTAAAAGTTTTATTTTTAGTTGATACATGGGCCACAGTGTGATGTTTTATACATAGGTACATTGTGTAATTATCAAATCAGGATAATTAGCATATCTGTCACCTCAAACACTTGTCATTTCTTTGTGGTTAGGACATTCAAGATGTTCTCTTCTAGCTATTTGCAAGCATTCAGGACATTTTTGTTGACTATATAGTCACCTTATTGTGCAATATTACATCAGAACTTATTTCTCCTATCTAACTATAACTTTGTACCCATTGACCAATCTCTTCCCAGCCACCCCCTCAGCATCTGGTAACCACTACTCTACTCTCTACTTACATAAGATCAACTTTTTTAGGTTCCACATATGAGTGAGATCATGTGATATTTGTCCTGTTCTTGGCGTATTTCACTTAATATAATGTTCTCTAGCTTCATCCAAGTTGTCAAAAATAACAGGATTTTATTCATTTTTATAGGTGAATAGTATTCTATTCTACATATATACCACATTTTTGAAAATCCATTTATCTTTTGATGGACACTGAGTTCGAGTCCATGTTATTGCTATCGTGGATAGTGCTGCAGTAAACATGGGAATGCGGATACCTCTTTGACATACTGATTTCATTTCATTTGGATATATACCCAGTAGTTAGATTGTTGGATCATATGGTGGTTCTGTGTTTACTGTTTTGAGAAACCTCCATACTGTTTTCCATAATGGCTGTGCTAATTTACATTCCCACCAAAAGTGTATAAGAGTTCCTCTTTTTTCCACATTTTTACCAGCATTTGTTATCTTTTTAATAGCCATTCTAACAGCAGTGAGGTGATATCTGATTGTAGCTTTGATTTGCATTTCCTTATAATTAGTGATGCTGAGCAATTTTTCATTTACCTGTTAGCTATTTGTATGTCTTGAAAAATGTCTGTTCAAATCTTTTGACTATTTTTTAATCAGATTTTTTTTTGCTGTTGAGTTGACTTTCTTATATTTTCTTGGTATTAACGCCTTACTAGATGCATAGTTTGTGAATATTTTCTCCCATTCTGTAGGTTGTCTCTTTTTTGTTTTGAGATGGAGTCTCGCTCTGTCACCCAGGCTGGAGTGCAGTGGTGCAATCTCTGCTCACTACAACCTCCGCCTCCCAGGTTCAAGTGATAATCCTGCCTCAGCCTCCCGAGTAGCTGGGACTACGGGCACGTGCCACCACGCCCGGCTAATTTTTTGTATTTTTAGTAGAGACAGCGTTTCACTGTTAGCCAGGATGGTCTCAATCACCTGACCTTGTGATCTGCCCGCCTCAGCCTCCCAAAGTGCTGGGATTATAGGCATGAGCCACCATGCCCGGCCTGTAGGTTGTCTTTTTACTCTCATTTCCTTTGCTGTACAGAGCTTTGTACTCTGATATAGTACATTTATCTGTTTTTGCATTTGTCAGTGCTTTTGAGGTCTTAAAAAATCCTTGCCCAGATCAGTGTCTGTTTCCCTGTGTTTTCTTCTACTAGTTTCATAGTTTCTAGTCTTACATTTAAGTCTTTAATCCGTTTTGAGTTGAGTGGTGAGATAGGGGTCTAGTCTCATTCTTTCGCAGGTGGATATTCAGTTTTCCCAGCACCATTTACCCAAGAAAGTGTTCTTTTTCCAGTGTGTGTTCTTGACCTTCTTGTTGAAAATCAGTTGGCTGCAAATACTTGGATTTTTTTTTTTTTTCCTGAGTTCTCTATCCTATTCCATTGGTCTATGTGTCTGTTTTCGTGCCATACCATACTGTTTGGTTACTGTTGTTTTGTAGTATATTTTCAAGTCATGGAGTGTGATGCCTCCAGCTTTGTTCTTTTTGTACAAAATTGCTTTGGCAGCCTGGCATAGTGGCTCATGCCTGTAATCCCAATACTTTGGGAGGCTGAGGCAGGTAGATCACCTGAGGCCAGGAGTTTGAGACCAGCCTGGCCAACATGATGAAACCCCATCTCTACTAAAAATAAAACAATTAGCTGGACATGGTGGCGGGCACCTGTAATCCCAGCTACTCAGGAAGCTGAGGCAGGAGAATCACTTGAACCTGGGAGGTAGAGGTTGTAGTGAGCCGAGAGTGTGCCATTGCACACCAGCCTGGGCGACAAGAGCAAAACTCCATCTCCAAAAAAAAAATTGCTTTGGCTGTTTGGGGATTTTTGTGGTTCCATACGAATTTTAGGATTGTTCTTTGCATTTCTGTGAAAAGTGTCATTGGTGGTATTTTGATAGGGATTTCATAACATTTATAGATTGTTTTGGATAGTATGGACATTTTAACAATGTTAATTTTTCTGATCCATGAACATGGAATATATTTCCATTTATTAGTTTCCTCTTTAATTTCTTTTGTCAGTGTTTATAGTTTTCATTGTAAAATTCTCACCTCTTTGGTTAAATTTATTCCTTGTGTTTTCTGGTAGTTTTTTTTTTTTTTTTGGCTATCATAAATGGGATTGATTTTCTTTTCACAGCTTCCTGTTGGCGTATGGAAATGCTACTTATTTTTGTACATTGATTTTCTCAGTCATTAGCACCTTATTTTGTTCATTTGATGAGCTCATATTTTCCTGAATGTTCTTGATGTTTATGGACACGTGATGATGTCTGCGCACTGAGCAATTTATTCAAGAGTTCACAGGCTGGACCTGGTGTCTCATGCCTGTAATCCCAGCATTTTGGGAAGTCGAGGCAGGTGGATCACCTGAGGTCAGGAGTTTCAGACCAGCCTGACCAATATGGTGAAACCCCATCTCTACTAAAAATACAAAAATTAGCCGGCCAATGGTGGTGTGTGGCTGTAGTCCCAGCTACTCAGGAGGCTGAGACAGGAGAATTGCTTGAACCCTGGAGGCAGAGGTTGCAGTGAGCCGAGATCATGCCAATGCATTCCAGCCTGGGCAGCACAGAAAGACTCCATCTCAAAAAAAAAAAAAAAAAAAAAAAAAGAGTTCGCAGTCTGGCTTTGTTTGTGCCCATCCTTCTTCCAAAGGCCTTCCAGACATTCTAAACAGACTTTCTGTTTATTCCCTTGAGCCTGTAACCACTGCATCCATCTCAGCATTAGAGGGCATTAAGCCCAGGCTTCCTGCTAGACTTGCAAGGGTTCCAAGGTTATTGTGGCTCTCCACCTGGCACTATATGGGAGTCCAGACAGGGACCTGAGCCCAGAAGACTGTCCTGGTGGCCCAGATAGGTGTGCCTTCAGCAGGTCCTTGCACAGGCAAGATAGGTCTCTAATTACAGTGAGAGGACTGAAGCTGAGACTGGGCCCCCTCAGGATTTGCTGTTGGACAGAGGCTGGCAAGCCTATCTTCTTGGCTTAGACAGGTCCACATCTCCTAGCATGTCTCTGCACAGATGGGGTAGTTCTATGACAACAAGAAGGGCTAGAGCTTAGACTGGGCCCTCTCAGGATCTGCTGTGGGACAGAGGCTTCCACGCACAGATGGGATAGTCCCCTGACTGCAGTGGGAAGTGCTGCAGCTGTGACTGGACCCCCTGAGGATGTGCTGTGGGATGGCAGCTGATGAGCCCATCTCAGCCCACATGGGTGTGTCTCCCACCATGTCTACCCAGAGGGGATGGTTCTCCAATTATTGTAGGAGGGCTTAAGGCAAAGACTGGGCTTCCTCAAGGTCTGCTGTGGGACAGAGGTTGGTGAGCCCATTGTGAAGACTCCAACTCCCAAACCATGAAATACGGATGAATCTTACTCTGGATCCTTGTATGAGCAGTTCTGAGCTGGCACCCCAGCTGAGGAGGCTGGAGCTAAGCCACAGAGCAACTGTGAGGTTCACTACCAGGACTCTTGTCAGCAGGCATAAGAGACTCTCCACCTAGACACTAGTGTGCATGATTCCTCCTGAACCTTTTGGCAGATGGTTTTGATTGCACACCCAAGGCCAAATGGGGCTGTGGCCAAGCCCTCTGGGAAATGGGGCCATTTTCAAGCTTGAACCTGGGATCAGCATGGGAGATCAGCCACCTGGGTGCCAGTCTGCACTCTCAAAATGACTTTCCTAGGTCTTGGGCTTTACCCGAGTTTTACAACCTCCTACCTGAATTCTAAAGCTTCTGCAAAGAGACTTTGATCTGTGGATGGGTGCAGAATTCTTGTTGTGAGGGGATATGAGTGGGTTATCTCCTATTTCTGCCATCTTGCTGATGTCACTCCCATAATCTGTCATAAACACTTTTTAACTCCTAAATTTATGGTTTCTTTTTTCTCTCCAGTGCTTTGGATTTGTGCTCAATCTAATTTTTTTCTACACATCCCTTTTTTTGTATTATTTATGGATATTTTCAAAGAATTTTGGTATTTTGGTTTTGCTAATTATTTCTGCTGTTTCTACATTTCTGATTTACTCATTTTCTGATTGTTATCTCATATTTTGGGTTTTAGTTATGCTTTTTGCTCACTTCTTCTTGAGGTGAAATCTTAATTCTCTTGTTT
Organism: Colobus angolensis palliatus; assembly: GCF_000951035.1. Lineage (NCBI taxonomy): Eukaryota > Metazoa > Chordata > Mammalia > Primates > Cercopithecidae > Colobus > Colobus angolensis. The sequence goes on from NW_012116377.1 coordinate 926,347, forward strand.
TTAACTATAATATTGTTTTTTTCTTTTTCTTTTTTGAGACCGAGTCTCGCTCTGTCGCCCAGGCTGGAGTGCGGTGGCCAGATCTGGGCTCACTGCAAACTCCGCCTCCTGGGTTTACGCCATACTCCTGCCTCAGTCTCCCGAGTAGCTGGGACTACAGGTGCCCGCCACCTCGCCCGGCTAGGTTTTTGTATTTTTTAGTAGAGACGGGGTTTCTCTGTGTTAGCCAGGATGGTCTCGATCTCCTGACCTTGTGATCTGCCCACCTTGGCCTCCCAAAGTGCTGGGATTACAGGCTTGAGCCACCGCG
>NW_012116377.1:926766-928053 GCF_000951035.1 Colobus angolensis palliatus
AGACGGAGTCTCGCTCTGTCGCCCGGGCTGGAGTGCAGTGGCCGGATCTCAGCTCACTGCAAGCTCCGCCTCCCGGGTTTACGTCATTCTCCTGGCTCAGCCTCCCAAGTAGCTGGGACTACAGGCGTCCGCCACCTCGCCCGGCTAGTTTTTTGTATTTTTTTTTAGTAGAGATGGGGTTTCACCCTGTTAGCCAGGATGGTCTCGATCACCTGACCTCGTGATCCGCCCATCTCAGCCTCCCAAAGTGCTGGGATTACAGGCTTGAGCCACCGCGCCCGGCCTTACTATTTAGTTCTAAATTGTTTTAAAATTTTATTTTTATTTCCATCTATAACAAACATCATATAGAATTGTTTTAGTTAATTCTGGGATTATGTGTTTTTTCTATGTTTTAATAATTTTTAGTTTTATGCTAATGTGATAACTGAAAACATTTTATGTCAGTTTTCTCTACCTATATACCTATATTATTAATTATGTTATAGTCTTCCTTGTTTTTATTTTTGGTCTGTTTATATTCTATTCTCTACTATGATTGTAATTAATTTCTTTGTATGTCTGCTAGTTTTTGTTTAGGAGCTAAGTTGTTAGTTACATAATGGTTGTGACTATTTATTCTCTTGCCTGGCTCTTAGATGATGTCCCTGAGCTGATTTCACTGAGAAAACTGAAGCTAGCAGAAGAGAAGAAAGATTCCTGCTTCCTTGTCTGTTTGCCTACCTTCATCTATATTCATTCGACCTCTTTTCCTATTGACATGTAACCTTTTTGTGCCTTTACTTAAGCCCAGTACCCTCACTTGTATACTGAATTCCATTCCTTCTCATATTTTGACACTGTTGAAGCAATTGCCCTTTGTCTCCTCTAACATGAACTTGTCCATATCTTTTACAATAATTTTCATCAGCATACAAACATGCCATAATTTCCTCTATCTTAAAAGGAAAAAAAACAAAAACAAATCTTTTGACACACATTTTCCTCTTGATATAGCTCCATTTCTTTGCTACTTTTTACAGAAAAATACAAAAGAATTTTCCATATTCCCTAACTCTAGCTCTTATCTCATTCTTTTGAATCTGGTTCAGTCAGAACTTGCTCCCATTATTCTGCCAAAACTATTTTTGTGAAGATTACCAGTAATCTCCATATTGCTAATAAAGCCATTTTTAATTTAGGAAGCACCATTTAGGCCGAGCACGGTGGCTCACACCTGTAATCCCAGCACTTTGGGAGGCCAAGGCAGGGGGATCACCTGAGGTCAGGAGTTCAAGACCTCAGCTT
>NW_012116377.1:934138-936736 GCF_000951035.1 Colobus angolensis palliatus
GATCTCCTGACCTCATGATCCGCCCGTCTCGGCCTCCCAAAGTGCTGGGATTACAGGCTTGAGCCACCGCGCCCGGCCAAAACACTTTTTTCACATGGCTTCTGGGGTTCCGTGCTGTCTTAATTTTTCTCCTTCCTCATTGGCTACTCCTCCTTAGTCTCCATTGCTGTTTCCTTCCCATCTACCTGAAGTGACCCAGGGTTCAATCCTCAAACTTCTTTTTCATCCTTCCCCTTCTGTTTTGTATATAAAGGTATGCCCTGGGTGACTTCATCAAATCTTGTAGCTTTAAATGTTATTTCGTGATGACTTTCAAACTTATATCTGTAATCCAAACACCTCCCTAGAGTCACATGCTTGTACATATGTGTCTATTGAACTCTTCATTTGATATCTAATAGTTCAAAACCAGACTCTTCACATTCTCTCCCAGATCTGCCCCTATCACAGTCAGGAACTCTCAGTAAGTAGCACTTCCATTGTTCCAGCCTTTCAGGCAAAACATGCAGTCTTCCTTGTTTTCTCTTTTCATGTTACATGTCCATTCCCCCAACAAATCCTCCTTAGTATACCTTCAAAATATATCCACTATCTAATGATACCGCGCTTCCTCCACCCTTACCTCCACGATCATCTGGTCTGAGCAAGGTGCATTATTGTTGTAGCCACCTAATTTCTATCCATCTAGCTTCTGCACTTTCCCATTAAATATCTTTGTATTTATTAGTTTTGGCTCCCCAACTCAGAGTAAAAGTCAATTTTTTGCCGGGCGCGGTGGCTCAAGCCTGTAATCCCAGCACTTTGGGAGGCCGAGACGGGCGGATCACGAGGTCAGGAGATCAAGACCATCCTGGCTAACACTGTGAAACCCCATCTCTACTAAAAATACAAAAAAATAGCTGGGCGAGGTGGCGGGCGCCTGTAGTCCCAGCTACTCTGGAGGGTGAGGCAGGAGAATGGCAGAAACCCGGGAGGCGGAGCTTGCAGTGAGCTGAGATCTGGCCACTGCACTCCAGCCCGGGCGACAGAGTGAGACTCCGTCTCAAAAAAAAAAAAAAAGTCAATTTTTAAAAAAATGTCCAAGACTGAGGTCAGATGGATTTTTTCCTGTCTCTGAACTTTAGGCCTTGAATAGGTTCCAATGTCATAAAGTGGTTTATTTCTAACCCCTGCCCTTTTGTGGGTGAAGGGCTTGTCTCTTGAATTTTTTCAGAACACTAAGATACAACCTTAGGCTATTGAAACCAGCAAATGTCCCAAGGGTAGGACATGAAGGCTCTAACTTCAGAGCATGTTCACCTCTCCATTTCTGGCTCTCACTTCATTGCTTGATCTTCTTTATTTTCTTTTAACCTTGTCTTTGAGATGGAGTCTCCCTCTGTTACCCAGGCTGGCGTGCAGTGGCGCAATCTTGGCTCATTGCAACCTCTACCTCCCAGGTTCAAGTGATTCTCCTGCCTCAGCCTCCTGAGTATCTGGGACTACAGGTGCCCACCACCACGCCTGGCTAATTTGTGTGTGTGTGTATTTTTAGTAGAGAGGGGGTTTCACCTGTTAGCCAAGATGGTCTCAATCTCCTGACCGCGTGATCCGCCCGCTTCAGCCTCCCAAAATGCTGGTATTACAGGCATGAGCCACTGTGCCCAGCCTTAATCTTGTCTATATTTTTAAAAGGATGTTTGTCATATTTATCCACCAGTTATTGGTGTTTGTTCGGAAATCTGATATACCATTCAGATACCAAGTGTATCTACCTACTATCACAGCCATAATATACAACAGTTCTATTAACCATCCCTAAATTCCCTCATGCTTTCTCCTTTCATTGTCAACCCCTCCCCTTTCCCCATCCCCAGCCTATGAAACCTACTCACCAAATTCCATCTATATAGTTTTGCTTTTTCAAGAATGTCATATAAATAGAATCAAAATAAGGTGTTTTTCACTTAGCAAAATATATTTAAGATTTATCCATATTGTTGCATGGATCAGTAATTTTTTGTTATTGTTGAGTAATGTTGCATGAATCAATACTTTGTTTCTGTTATTGCTGAGTAATGTTCCAGTATCTAGAAGTGCCAAAGTTTGTTGATTCATTCGCCTTTTGAGAGACATCTGGTAGTTCCAGTTTGGGACACTTCTGAATAAAGCTGTTATAATCTTTGACATATAGATGTTTGTGTGAGCATAAGTGTAAATATCTACTAATATGACCACTGTATCATATGCTATATGTATGTTTAACTTTATAAGAAACTACCACACTCTTTTTTTTTTTTTACCAGAGTTACAGTGTTTTGCATTCTTAGCAACAGTGTTTGAGATTTTTTTGTGTTCTGTTTCTTGATTTGTATTTCCAACTGAAATATTCTTTATCACTGCAGACTCCTTCCCTTATATTGGATAATTGCTTTTTTTTTTTTGAGAAGGAGTCTCACTCTGTTGCCCAGGCTGGAGTGCAGTGGTGAGATCTTGCCTCACTGTAACCTCCGCCTCCCTGGTTAAAGTGATTCTCCTGCCTCAGCCTCCCAAGTAATTGGGATTACAGGCACTTGCCACCACACCCAGCTGATTTTGTATTTTGTTTGTTTTTTTTTT
>NW_012116377.1:937813-944161 GCF_000951035.1 Colobus angolensis palliatus
AAAAAAAAAAAAAAAAAAGAAGTATGATGGTGGGTGGATACATGATTTGAGTCCTTATAGGTCAAAGTTTCTTTTGTTTGTTTTTTCTTCTGTTTTTCAGTTGTCTTATGCTTTCATTCACCTAGTTTTTATTGAGTGCTAGACATCACAAAGAAAAGTTACAAAATATCAGTCCTTGGATAACATTATACAAAATCCATAAAGATTTAAGTTTGCTATGGCAAACAGTCTTGAATCACCTTAATCCAAATTTTTGAATTTGAGACAATTCAAAGATGATTCAGACTTCAGACTCTGTCCAGATTGGTCTGCTGTTTCTCCTTTATTCCTCAGTGTAGTCCTCAGGGTTCCCAGCCCAAAGTATAAAGAATTTATGGCAGGCCCTGTCCTCCAGTTATTGTTGCCCAGCCCTGTGACACAGTCCAAAACACTGCTTAGTTTCTCCCCCTCTTAAGTACTTTTTCTAGAATTGTAAGACTTCTCTAAGTGGAAACATGGACCCAAGTGTTGGGCTCATCTCTTTGACTTCTCATATTTTTCAACTTTTAGCCGCCCAGTCTTTATTCTTATGTTAACGTGCCAGTGCCTTCACTCAGGTGCATTTTATAATTTGTTCAATTTGTGTAATTGCTGTCATCTAGAAGGTTGGTCTAAGTTACCTAAATTACAAGAAATGAATGTTTAAGATTTAGGGACTGATTATTAAACTGAGACCTGAAGAATGAGAAAGAGCGTTTGTGTAGTCTCATCCACAGCAGTTCAAAGGAATGGAATAGGCTCTGGCTAGCTTTTAATTGAAAAAGGTCTGTGACTTTTTCAGAGTTGAAAGGAAGCTAGTTTTTCTGGCAAATAAGGAGCAAAGCTGAGAAGGCTCAACAGATACATAAGCAAGGACAAGACCATGGAAGGAGAAATAAGTCAAAGTCATTGAAGAGTTTGGATTTTATATTAAGTTTAACATGGACGCTACTAAAAAGTATTAAGCAGATACAGAAAATCATGGTCTGAATCTGAATCAGTTAATAGGAAGTATTAAAAGTAGAGATCTCCAGGATCTTTTTCTGATTCATTAGCAGTTAGTCTGGTGTATGTTGGACAGCTGTAATTTTAGCATGCTCCCCAGGTGATTTTGATCCCCACCAAAGCTTGGGAACTACTCACTTCAAAATTTTTCTTAATCTGTTCCCTGATCTTCTCAGGTGAGTTTTCATTATTCTCTAATCTCTCAGATGCCTTTTTCATATATTAATATATGAGATCCTTCTAAGCTAATTTTTTTTTTAATTCTAGATAGGAACATTACCATGAAATCAGTTTAGTGGGTTTTGTCTGTGTGTGTATGAGAGAGAGAAATTGAAAAAAGTAGAAATATTGCAGAACAGAATAGACAGCAGGGGAGGTACTGTTTTATGAAACTGTATGTATATAGTACATTGTGATGTGAAAGGTAGGTATCATGGGTCGTAGTAATCAATATTTGAAAGAAACTCATGTGTGTCTGTTATTTCTTATGGGTATTATTTTCCTATTATTTGTATTTGCTATAGAAGTTATATTTCTCAATTTTTTTATTCTCTCATCTTTCAGACTTGCCTTCAAGGTGTGCAAGTAAGGACTTATCTCCAGAAAAGAACACTTATGAAACAGAATTATCCCAATGGGAAATGAACGACAGACTTGAAAACTGTGATCTTGAAGAGTCCAAATCCAGGGATTATTTGGAAGCCAAAGGCAAGATGGAGAAGCAACAAGAAAATCAGAAGGAATATTTCAGGCAAGGGATGATCATATATGACAAAATGTCCATTTTCAACCAGCATACTTACTTATCTCAACATTCAAGATGTCATTCTACTGAGAAACCCTATAAATGTAAGGAATGTGGGAAAGCTTTCAGACGAGCCTCACACCTAACACAACATCAAAGTATTCATACTGGTGAAAAACCCTATGAATGTAAGCAATGCGGGAAGGCCTTTAGTCGTGATTCACAACTCAGTCTTCATCAGAGACTTCATACTGGTGAGAAACCCTATGCATGTAAGGAATGTGGGAAGGCCTTTACTCAAAGCTCACAACTTATTTTACATCATAGAATTCATACTGGTGAAAAACCATATAAATGTGAAGAATGTGGGAAAGCCTTTATTCGTAGCTCACAACTTACCCGACATCAGAAAGTTCATACTGGTGAGAAACCTTATGAATGTAAAGAATGTGGGAAGGCCTTTACTCAGAATTCACAGCTTACACTACACCAGAGACTGCATACTGGTGAAAAGCTCTATGAATGTAAAGAATGTAGGAAGGTCTTTACTCAGCTCTCACAACTTATTCTGCATAAGAGAATTCATACCGGTGAGAAACCCTACGAATGTAAGGAATGTGGAAAAGCTTTTATTTGTGGCTCACAGCTTTCTCAACATCAGAAAATTCATAATGGAGAAAAACCCTATGAATGTAAGGAATGTGGAAAGGCCTTTATTCGGGGCTCACTACTTATGCAACATCAGAGGATTCATACTGGTGAAAAACCCTATAAATGTGAAGAATGTGGGAAGGCGTTTATCCGTGGCTCACAACTTACTCAGCACCAGAGAATTCACACCAATGAAAAGCCCTATGAATGTAAGGAATGTGGAAAGATGTTTAGTCATGGCTCGCAACTTACTCAACATCAGAGAATACATACTGGTGAGAAACCCTATCAATGTAAGGAATGTGGAAAGGCGTTTAATCGTGGCTCACTCCTTACACGACACCAGAGGATTCATACTGGTGAGAAACCCTATGAATGTAAAGAATGTGGAAAAACCTTTAGTCGTGGCTCAGAACTTACTCAACATGAGCGAATTCACACAGGTGAGAAACCCTATGAATGTAAGGAATGTGGGAAATCTTTTATTCGTGGCTCACAGCTTACTCAACATCAGAGAATCCATACTGGTGAGAAACCTTATGAATGTAAAGAATGTAGAATGGCCTTTACTCAGAGTTCACATCTTTCCCAACATCAAAGACTTCACACTGGTGAGAAACCCTATGTGTGTAATGAATGTGGAAAGGCCTTTGCGCGTGGCTTACTACTTATACAACATCAGAGAATTCATACTGGTGAGAAACCATATCAATGTAAGGAATGTGGGAAAGCCTTTATTCGTGGTTCACAGTTGACTCAACATCAGCGAATTCACACTGGAGAAAAACCCTATGAATGCAAGGAGTGTGGCAAGGCCTTTAGTCATGGCTCTCAGCTTACTCTACATCAGAGAATCCATACTGGTGAGAAGCCCTATGAATGCAGAGAATGTCAAAAGGCCTTTACTCAGAGCTCACATCTTTCTCGGCATCAGAGAATTCATACTGGTGAGAAACCATATCAATGTAAGGAATGTGGGAAGGCCTTTACTCGTGGTTCACAGCTAACTCAACATCAGAGAATTCATATCAGTGAGAAATCTTTTGAATATAAGGAATGTGGGATTGACCTTAGTCGTGGCTCTCAAGTTTACATGTGAATTGTCTGATTCTTTGAGATCACTATGAAGAGGTTCTCTGGTTGTTATCAGCAAAGAATTCTCACAAATGTGAATATGGGCACGTATTTGCCTCATAAAGCACAGCATCAGAGAATTTATGTGAGAGAAAAAATGTTAGTGTCATTCATATAGAAAAACCTATCATTACTGGAAACCTATTACAAATTAGCAAATTGGAGAATAGTTTTAATATAGTAAATGTAGGAAGCCCTTTAGCCATATTGAAAACAAATATCTTTTTCAACATTATTAGCTCTACTAGTTGATCTTTTTGTTATATGGATTGTGATACTTAACTTCTACCTTGGTTTAATCATTCTAAGATAGACCTAAGTATATTACCTTTATTATAAGAGTCTTGGAAGTATTAAGTTATTACATGTAAAAGCTCTTAGAATGGTGCCTTGAACATAGCATACCACAAATATTAGCTACCATTTTCACTAGTGTTATTTTAGAGAATTTGCATGAGAGGAGAGCACTTATGAGTTTAATGAATATTGAGAAATCTTTTATCAACACATCCTAGATGACTTGGGTGGAAAGCACTGTATGCCATAATGAATGTGAGAAAGCTGTCATTTAAATCTCATCCATTAGTGCTATAAGAGGAAATTCATACTGTTAAAAAAAAAAAAAAGCACAGTGGATTTAATCAGTGGATTATTGAGCACAGCTATTAGAGAATTGGGGCAAGGTGTGAAGTGATTTTTAACAAAGTCTAAGATCCAAAGTCTAATCTACGAAATTTTTAAAAACTTGAATGTATTGCTTTTGAAGTAAACAAAATAAGAACTGATATTACAGACTATTTTGCAATGAAAAATGATGAGAGTTTGTGATAGAGACTGCTTTTTTCCTACCCTATATCTATTTTCTCTTTTTTATTAACAAAATTCTGGGCTAAAAAACTATCTCAGCCTTTCTTGCAGGTCAACAAGATAGAAGTGGTATTTATATGAGTAGGAGATTTATGAAATCCATTTTTCCTGTCTTTTTTCCCTGCCTAAAATGTGGACATCTAAGCTGGAGCTCTGACACTGTCATGGGGACTTTGAGAATGATATCTGGGTGTTACGGATCATGGAGCAGAAATACAGAAGGAGTCTGCAACCCAGATGACTTTGTGAAACAGCCATACTAGCTCTGGTCTGCTTGCCTCCTGTGTTTCTTTAAATGAAATTAAACTTCTTATTTGCTGATGCTATTGTAGTTCTGTTATTGACAATAAAAATTCTTAAGGAAATAAAATTTTGTACTTGGAAGTGGGATGCTATGGGTAAAAGAAATCCCAAATGGGGTATTGACTTAGGGCCATTGAGAATGAGGAACTGCCCAAATTAAGCTAGGAATTGGAAGATCCTTGTAATAGGACATTTTGTCACTGCCTCCCACTCTTACAAGCATGCTTTATATCAAGTTGATGCTGTAATGTTAGAAGAAATGCTAGAAGTGATTCAGAATATGTGTGTTACATGTTTCTTGCTGCTTTCAGTAATGTCTTGTGAACGAGATAAATTTAGAGTAGACCTAGGCAGCCCACTAGCAGCAACTGAAAGCAATATTGCTTTGGTAAGATGTTATCTATGATGGCAGGCCCTCAGTCCTCTACCCTTAATCCCCCTTAATCCACTTACAATGATTTCATGTGACAACCTGAACAAGAAATTAGACCAGTGCCCATGCATACAAAGGCAGTCTTCTAGTAAGCGTGGTTACGCTTTCCTCACTGTAGCCTATTGCTCTAAAGGTAGTCAGTTATTAGGTACTTAATATATTCCAGCCACTATCTTAGGTGTTTTGGATATTTGTCAGTGAGCAATTCTAACAGGAGGAGATAATCATACATACAGAGTACATTAGAACACAAGTGTTATGGGGGAAAAGTCATTCAAAAGATGGAGGGATATGATCATTTAGGTTGCTTTGTGAAATACAGAGATCAAGGTAGACCATCAAGAAGGATAGACTTGAGCCAAGACTTGAAGGAGTGTGGTGACTCCAGGCAGAGGAGAGAGGTCCTACAATGGAACTATGCTGAAGTGTTTTAGGAAAATTGGGGAAGTTACTGAAGAACACTGTGCAAAGGGATGGTTGCTAGAGTAGAACAGAGAGCCATATCTTGCCAAGCGTGCAAGCCATTGTAAAGATACTTTGAGGGAAACACGGCTGTTGAAAAAAAATCGAGGAGGAGATTGTAGTAGCTCAGATGAAAGAGGATGTCATGGCTTGGGAAGAAGAGGTAACAATGGGTATAGTGGTTATTGGTTGTATTCTAGGTATATAGTAAATGTGACAGCAAGCAAGATTTGTTTAAGGGCTAGAAGTAAAAGAGACAAGTCCAGGGTGACTTTAACTCAAAGGTTTTAGTCTTGAGCATCTGAGAATACAAGCTTTTCTTCAACCAAGATGGGGAAAACTTCAGTTCCAGCAGGGTTTTAGGGGAAGATTGAGAGTTCAACTTTGAATACGTTGAATCTTTAGATATCTTTTAAGACACATAATGGCAGTAGGGAATAGGCACTTGATGTATGAGATATACCAAAATTGATATTATATTACTTTAGTAGGTATTGCCCATATTTATTTAAATGATTAAGGATTTTAGTATAGAAAAGGTAAAGAACAGCAAGGACTGAATCATGGAGCATTCAAACATTAAGAGTTCAACAGTAAAAGAACAACACTAAAGAAACTAAGAGCTGGGTGTGGTGGCTCACGCCTGTAATCCCAGTACTTTGGGAGGCCAAGGTGGGCGGATCATAAGGTCAGGAGATCGAGACCATCCTGGCTAACACAGTGAAACCCT
>NW_012116377.1:945779-947011 GCF_000951035.1 Colobus angolensis palliatus
CATCTGAACAGGCACAGAGACAGAGTCAGCTTGTTGGTAAAAGGAATGGAAACCCACAACTCCATAATAATCACACCTGCCCAATCATTAACAAATAAACGTGGAGAAAGAAGCACCATGGAAGTGAATCCCCAAGAATGTTGTCCCTGATGTACTGGAAAAATGATTTTTGTTGATAAGATTGAGCCTGACAAAAATCTAGACCCATCAGAAATAGGGAAGACAAAAAAAGATGGAGGTCATGGAACAGGCTAGAGCTCACCCATGATAAATCACAGCCAACTGCCATATGGAACTGGGAACAAACGCAAAATGAAGACTATTTCACTAGACACCACACATAGACACACAAAAACACAAAATTACATTCACACACACAGACATACAACAGTGACACAGAAACACACACTCAGGCCGCTCCTGAGGCTGCAGGGTTCTGCTCTCTGTGAGGAAGTCCCTCCAGAAAGAGAGCAGCCTTGAGACACAGACAGGCCAGTCCTCAAGGTGACAGGAGGGACAACTTTTGGGGAGACTCACTCACACACCGTCTAGGTGGCCCTGAGGCTGGGATCCCACAGTTTATTTCTGGGGCTCCCCTTGATGTTTCTTCAGCCTTTTCAGCCCTCCACGATGCCTAGAATCCCAAGACCATCCTGTTGAACCCCTGGAAAAGACAAGCCAGAGCCGAACGCCAATGAACTGCCACAGAGGGCTCCTGCTCCGATGGTGGAGGAAAAGAGGTTGCGCGGGACAGAAGACCTGTCCTAACCATCCTGTCCTCAACCCCCACTTCACTGGAATTCTTTCTGAGTTCCTGGTGGAGGAAGAGCTTCAGGACAGGAGATGGGCACTCCTTAATCCTCTTTGGATCTGATTCTGGATTGGATGGTGTGGGCAGAAATTGGGTCAGATGGGGGTGAGAATAAAATCTGGTGAGGTGTGAAGGGGGCTGTTGGGGTACATAGACACCTGAGTTCCCCAAGGAAGGTATCAGCAAAAAATTCACTGACCCATGAGCTCACTGCCTCCCTTCCACCTGGCCCTAGCGGGGCCCTGCCCTGGCCTCAAAGCCCAGGGGCTCCCGCTTCTCACTACTGTCCAGGAAATATGGAAATGAGGACAAATGCAAGGTGGGGCAAAGGCAACCACACCTGGAACTATCATTCCATGGGGGAAGATGGGTTGGGAGTGTCTCTCTGAGGCAGCTGGGGTAATACCAGGACAGACAGTGG
>NW_012116377.1:949876-969842 GCF_000951035.1 Colobus angolensis palliatus
AAAAAGAAAACAAAGAAGAAACAAAGGACTCCTGAGACTGAAAAAGGGCCTGTGCTGGAGTCCAAACCACCTTTGGGGATTCCTGCCACAAGACCCATGAGGTTTCTGCAAAGTGTACCCATGCCCATCTCCAACACGGGGGACCCCTAACACAGCCTCACCTGCATCCAGCCAATCCCCAGTCTCTTTTATTCAATAAAAAAGGATTCAGTGCTGGAAAGCAGTCACATCGAGGAACAGGGGAGTTAGATATCCCTCAAGAGTGAAAAAAATGAAAGACAACCTTAATTAAAAGGCAAAGGCCAGCCATGGATGTTACCTCTCATCCTATGTGAATCATGCAGTCATCTGATTGGATATTGCAAGAAAGTATCTTTTTGTTTTTTTGTTTGTTTTTTTAGTGAAAGCTGTGAAAACCTAGAGCTCCATGATCATCACACCTGCCCAATAATTAAAGATGTGCGGAGAAGGAAACACTCATGAAATGGATCCCCTAGAATATTGTCCTTGGTGAACTGGGAAATATTTTTTGTTGATAAGATTGACCCAGACCAAAAAAATCTAGACCCATCAGAAATATGGAAGACAATAAAAGATAGAGGGCATAGTAAGAGAACAGAGGCGATGTAGGGGAAATTACTGCCACTGCCATGTGGATGCAGGAATGAGTACAAAACTTGTGACCTAGCCAGAAAGGCTGCAGTTTGATTTAAAGAGATTGTTCGCACGTTGTATTCTTCTCAGTATTCAATCATGGTGACTTTTGATGTGACTATTAAGGGAAAGGAAGAATGGAGTTAGAAGCATCTTCTTTGACATCTGACTACACTACTTCTGCTCATGGAAAATATGTTCCTGTGAGGTTTCTGTTGTCGGATGTGGTATTGTCACCTTATTTTAGAAAAGTTGGCCTCTCCAGAGACAAGGTTATTTTTATTCCTCCTGGTGCCAGGCAGGCCCCCTCCTACCCCAGGCCTTAACAAAACACAAGCTGGAACCACACAGAAAACATTACACACAGCCCAAGCAGAAACGCAAGGAGAGGTACACCAGAAGGAATCCAGACTTGAAAGAAACCTCCTCCAGTGCACAAGGCACATTTGTCCCACCAGATACCACAAAGAGAAGACACACACACAAACACATCCCACACAAATACACACACACACACACACACACACACATATACAAAGTTTACAAACCAGCTACAGCCAGTTTGGACCAATAAGTGTTGGTTTATGCCAGTTCTAGTTTTTCATGGCTGGTTCTGACTGGTTTAGAATGGTTTCAACTGACCAGAACCTGTTTAGTGTGACTATAGTGAATTTGACCAGCTTGGGCCTGTTTTGACTGACCAAAACCAGTTTATGCCAGTTCTGGTCTTTGTTGGTTTTGGTAACATTAGACTCATTTCAACTGGCCACAACTGTTTAATGCCCAGTAAAAATGGCCTCAACAGGTTTTGACCAATTTCTTATATCATCTATATCCTCATGTAACCCTTGTCATTTTTTATAAGAGACTTCTTACCAAATGAGGGACATGAGAAATATTAGAACTTGAGCACACAAACAAGAACCACTCACAACCTACAGGGGAATTATCATTATTGTGGATGAAAGAGGACCTTCCATATTTTCCCTTAGACCTTAGAATCTTTTTCACTCTTTCATTGTACAATTTTGAGCACCTGTTTTTACTGGTTTTCACAAGCTGGAACTGTTTTATGCCAATTGTGATCAGTCTAAGCTGGTTCTGACCAACTTAGACCGGTTCCAACTGGTCAAAACTGGTTGGTACTGGGTATTACCGGCCTTGACCAGCCTGAAGCAGTTTTGATTGGGCAAAATCAGTTCATGCCTATTCTGAATGGTCTTGCCAGTTCTGACCAGTTTAGATCAGTTCCTCTGTCCAAAAATGACTGATATTGGCTCTGACTGGCTACAACTGGCTTGAAAAAATAAGCACCAATTTATGCCACTTCCAATTTGTCACAGCTGGTTCCAACCAACTTAGAATGGTTTCAGCTGGCTACAACCACTTTAGAGGGGCTATAATTAACCTTGACCAGCTTGCACCTGTTTTGACCAGCCAAAATCTGCATATGCCAGCTCTGACTACTCTTGGCCAGTTCCGAAAGGTTTACACTGATTTCAACCAGCCACAATTGGTATAGATGGAGTATAACAAGCCTCAATAGGTTTTGATCACTTCAGTGTAGAATCTATAGCATCATGTAGGCCTTGTCAGTTTCTTTTTGACATATTTCTTACAAAATCAGAGACATCTAGACACACAAGCAAGAAACACTCAAAACCCTTTGAAGAAAGTTTCACTATTGTAGATTAAAGGAGACCTTCTACATTCCCTTAGACTTGGAATACTTTTCACTCTTTCATTGTGAAACCAGCCCAATTTTCCAACAAGCTGGATGTCCATAAAACTGAAGCTTGAGAAACTTGTATTTGTACAATGAAATACATTTGCTGCTTGTTGACCAACTCCACTTCTTTCCCCTCCTGTTTTTACTCTGGGCTATTTAAACCCTTAACTTTAATCAAGGAGGAGGGATGAATTTGAGATTTGGCTCCCATCTCACAGGCTGATGTCACCTGGGAAATAATAAGCCTGCTTCCCTGGCAATACTCATCTCACTGATTGGCTTTTGTGCATTAACTAATGGGACCCAAACGTAACTTCTGGTGTTTGCTAATAATTGTACAATTTTGAGCACTGGTTTTGACTAGTTTTTATAAGCCAGAAACATATCTTTTTTGAGATGGAGTCTCATACTGTTGCCCAGGCTGGAGTACAGTGGCACAATCTCAGCTTATTGCAACCTCCGCCTCCCAGGTTCAAGCAATTCTCCTTGCCTCAGCCTCCCTAGTAGCTAGGATTACAGGTGCCCACCACCATGCCCAGCTAATTTTTTTGTATTTTTAGTAGAGAAGGGGTTTCACTATGTTGGCCAGGCTGGACTCGAACTCCTAACCTTGTGATTCACATGCCTTGGCCTCCCAAAGTGCTGGGATTACAGGTGTGAGCCACCACACCTGGCCAAGTCAGAAACATTTTAAGACAATTGTGACTGGTCTTGGCTGGTTCCAATCGGTTTGGATCAATTTCAACTGACTGTAAATGGTTAAGACTGGCTCTGACTGGCGGCAACCAGTTTGGAATGACCATAATTGGTTAATGCTGGTTCTGACTGATCATGGCTGGTTTCAAATGGTGTAGATTGGTTTCAATCTTTGTGGGTTGCCATATTACTCTAATGATAGTATCCTCTGATGCACAAAAGTTTTCAATTTTAATGAAGGCCAATTTTTCTATTTTTTTCTTTTGTTGCCTGTGCTTTTTGTGTCATATCCAAGAACCAAATCTAACGTCATGAAGCTTTTGCCCTATGTTTTCTTCTAAGGGTTATATAGTTTAAGCTGTTACATTTAGGTATTTGTTCTACTTTGAGTTATTTTTTGTATATGGTGTTAGGTAAGGATCTAAAGTCATGCTTCTGCATGTTGGTATCTAGTTTTTCCAAACACTTTTGTTCAGAAGGCTGTTTTTCTCCCCAGTGAGGGAAATGAATGGTCTTGACACCCTTGCCAAAAAATCATTTGACTGTATATGTGAGGGTTTATTTCTGAGATCTCTATTATTCCATTGGTTTATATGTCTTTTTGTTTGCCAGTACTACACTGTTTTGGTTACTGTAGCATTGTAGTAAGTTTTTAATCAGGAGATGTGAGCCTTCCAACCTTATTCTTTTTCAAGGTTGTTTTAGCTATTCAGAGTCCTTTCAGATTCCATATGAATTTTATGATAAATTTTTCTATTTCTCCATAAAATATATGTAGATTGCCTTAGATAGTACTGACTCCCAAAATGCAAATATTGGTCTATATGATGGTGTCCCAAAGGTCTCTTAAGGTCTATTCACTTTTTTCACTCTTTTTTTCTATTCCTCAGACTTTATTATTTTAATTTTCATATCTTCAAACTTGCTCATTCATTCTTCTGCCTGCTCAAATCTGCCTTTGAACCCCTTGAGACTTTTTCATTTCAGCTATTGTACTCCAGAGTTTCTCTTTTTTTATGTTTTCTATTTCTTTACTGATATATCTATTTTGTTCATAAAATGTGTTCTAGCCAGTTAACTGGCCAAAGAAGTCTACAGTCAATGCTATTCCTATCAAAATACTGTCATTTTCCACAGAAATAGAAAAAACTACTCTAAAAAATTATACAAAAAGAGGCCAAATAACCAAAGCAATTCTAAACAGAAAGAACAAATCTGGAGGCATCACATTACCCAACTTCAAACTACTATAAAGCTACAGTAACCAAAACAGCATGGTACTGGTAATTAATAAATAAAACAAAACCCACAAACCCACATATACCAATGGAACAGAATAGAGAACCAATATATAAAGCCACACACCTACAGCCATCTGATCTTTGACAAAGTTGACAAAAATAAGCAAAGCAGAAGAATTCCCTATTCAATAAACAATGCTGGGATAACTGGCTAGACATATGCAAAAGAATGAAACTGGACTCTTAACTTTCAAAATATACAAAAATTAATTTGAGGTGGACTAAAGATTAAATGTAAGACCTCAGGCCAGGCGCGGTGGCTCACAGCTGTAATCCCAGCACTTTGGGAGGTCAAGGCGGGCTGAGCACCTGAGGTCAGGTGTTCGAGACCAGCCTGGCCAACATGGTGAAACTCCGTCTTTACTAAAAACACAAAAATTAGCCGGGCGTGATGGTGGGTGCATGTAATCCCAGCTGCTCAGGAGGCTGAGGCAGGAGAATGGTTTGAATCTAGGAGGCGAAGGTTGCAGTGAGCCAAGATCATGCCACTGCACTCCAGCCTGGGTGACAGGGTGAGAAAAATAAAAAAAGAAAGAAAATAAAAAAGACCTCAGCCTATAAAAATCCTAGAAGAAAACATAGGAAATACCCTCCTCAACACTGGCTTTGGCAAAGAACTTATGGCTAAGTCCTCAAAAGCAATTGCAGCAAAAACAAAAATTGACAAATGGGACTTAATAAAGCTAAAGATCTTCTGCATAGCAAAAGAAACTATTAACAAAGTAAACAGACAACCTACAGAATGAGAGAAAATATTAACAAACTATGCATGTAACAAAGGTCTAACATTCAGAATCTATAAGGAACCTAAACAAATCAAACAATAAACAAATAAATCAATTTTAAAATGGGCAAAGGACATGAACAGACACTTCTCAAAGGAAGACATACACGTGTCCAACAAACATGAAAAAATGTTCATCATCACTAATCATTAGAGAAATGCAAATCAAAACCACAATGAGATACCGTCTCACACCAGTCAGAATGGTGATTGTAAAAAAGGTAACAGGTGATGACAAGGCTGTGCAGAAGAGGGCATGCGTATACACTGTTAGTGGGAATGTAAATTTAGTTCAGCCACTGTGGAAAGCAGTTTGGAGATTTCTCAAAGAACCTACAACTACTATTTGACCTGACAACCCCATTCCCGGGTATATACACAAAGGAAAAATAAATTGCTCTTCCAAAAGACACATGCACTCATATGTTCATCTTCATTGCAGTGCTATTCACAATAGCAAAGACAAGGAATTAACCTAGGTGCCCACTAATAGTGAACTGGATACAGAAAATGTGTTACATACATACCATGGAATACTACACAGCCACAGCAAAGAGTGAATCATGTCCTTTGCAGCAACATTGGTCCAGTCGGAGGCCATTATCATAAGCTAAATAACGTGGCAACCGAAAACCAAACACCACATGTTTTCGCTTATAAGTGGGAGCTAAGCATTGAGTGCACCTGGACATAAAGATGGGAACAATAGTCCCTGGGGATGACTAGAGGCGGGAGAGAGAAAGGAGGCTATGGGCTGAAAAACTACCTATTAGGTAGTAAACTTACTACCTGAGTGACAGGATCATGTGTACCCCAAACCTCAGCATCACACAATATACTCATCTAGCAAACTTGCACATGTACCTGTTCAATCCAAAATAAAACTTGGGGAAAAAAAAGAGAAAAGCAATTAAATGAGTTTTTTTGTAGACAACAAATAATTTGGTCTTATTTTTACATGCACTTTGACAGTCTCTGTCTTTTAATGATTGTTGTATGTTTCTTATGTACAATTTGCATGCAACAAAATGCATAAATCTTAAGTGTACCATTTGCTGAGTTTTGACAAATGCATAATATGTTGAATATGCATGTTTAGTCAACCTGTTCAGCATCAGGCTCCTGCCCCAACACTTCCTCCTTTGGAATGCCTATTTCTGGTCATGGCCAGAGGCACACTTCCCAGTCTGTGGACGGCCACTTTGCTGGCTGTAACCCTTTATAAAAAATAAAGTCTCCTCTGTTTTTTAAATTTAAATAGTGTGTGGCCAGGCACGGTGGCTTATGCCTGTAATCCCAGCATTTGGGGAGGCCAGGGTGGGTGGATGATTTGAGGTCAGGAGTTCAAGACAGTTCCAACATGTGAAACCCCATGTCTACTAAAAATACAAAAAAATTAGCCAGACCTGGTGGCATGCACCTGTAATCCCAGCTACTCGGAAGGCTGAGGCAGGAGAATCACTTGAACCCGAGAGGCGGAGGTTACAGTGAGCCAAGATCACACCACTGCTCTCCAGCCTGGGCAACAGAGTGAGACTCCATCTCAAAAAAAAAAAAAAAAAAGAAAGAAAGAAAAAAATACTGTGGTTTTTCTTAAAGTTAACATATCCATGTCAGTACTTAGTGGCCCACGAAGGGAAGGTAAAAAGGGTAGCTCCATTGGGTCCTACCTAATCAATGTTTCCTCTATCTTAACTTGGGTTGCCATAACAAAATTACATATACTCAGCGGCTTAAACAACAAAAATTAATTTTCTCACAGTTCTGGAAGCTGGAAAGTCCGAGATAAGGTGCCAGCATGGTCCACTTTTGGTGCGGACTCTCTTCCTGGCTTGCAGATGGCTGCCTTCTTGCTATGTCCTCATATGGCTTTTCCTAGATGCAGGAGACAGAGAGAAAGAGAGAGAGAGCCCCTCTTCCTATTTTTGTAAGACCACCAATTCTATCAGATGAGGATCCCACCCTTATGACCCTAATTAACTTCAATTACCTCCTAAAAGCTCTGTCTCCAAAATAGCCACATTGAGGGTTAGGGCTTCATCCTCTGAATTATGGGGGGACACAGTTTAGTTCATAGCACCCTCCAAAGGATACTCCTCCCCTTTGACATGTGTGATGTTAACCACAACCATCACATATGTCACACAGGTGAATAGGGTTCCTGGCTACAAAGCTTCAGCAACCGAAAGCCTGGAGCTACCCTTGGTTCTGGAAGCTTCTTTACTTTTACTTTGACGTTTTCAGTTCCCATTGAGGGAGACCCTCATCCCACCTGTAGATGAATCATTTTTCTTCTTGGCCAAACTGGAGACTGCATGGAATCACTTTTATTCTTCTGCAATATTGTTCCAAAGCCAGAAGAGACAGCTTTAAATTACAGCACCTGGGTGAGACCTGGGAGGCTGGCCCCGTATTCCCGACATTCCGCACTGCGGCCTTCCATTGAGTGACCGCAGCTGACTGCCAATTCCCAGAACCATAAGCTTATGTTTACAATCAAGGACTCTTCCACCTGCCTTACACACAAACTCAGCAGAGTCATTTTAATTACCTTTTTTTTTTTTTAAGATGGAGTCTCGCTCTGTAGCCCAGGCTGGAGTGCAGTGGTGGGATCTCGGCTCACTGTAACCTCTGCCTCTCGGGTTCAAGCGATTCTCCTGCCTCAGCCTCCTGAGTAGCTGAGATTACAGGCATGTGCCACCACGCCCAGCTAATTTTTTTTGTATTTTTTGGTATTTTTAGTACAAACCCCGTCTCTACTATATATCAAAAGGTCTTTTCAGGTCAGGAAGCCACACAAGTGCGCAGTGTATGTATACTAGCCAGGACCAGTCTGTGCTCAGTGGTCTTTTCATCAGGAGAAAGTTACTGAAGTTAGTCTCTCGTCTAGTCAAAGCTATAGTTACAGCTGGTGGAATAGGGGGCGGGGGTCAGTCAGCATCTGGTGGAGCTGAAAATTGTTTTAATATTGTTTATGTTGAGGCCAGTGCTTGTTTAGCTCCCAGAGAGGGGGGAAAAAAAAAAGCCTTGTGGCAGTTAGAACATACTTTATTCTTTTTTTTTTTTTTTAGACGGACTTTCATTCTTGTTGCCCAGGCTGGAGTGCAGAAGCACGATTTCAGCTCACCATAACCTCCGCCTTCTGGGTTCAAGCAATTCTCCTGCCTCAGCCTCCTGAGTAACTAGGACTACAGTTACAGGCATGTGCCACCACGCCCAGCTAATTTTGTATGTTTAGTAGAGACGGGTTTCTCCATGTTGGTCAGGCTGGTCTCGAACTCCTGACCTCAGGTGATCCTCCCGCCTCAGCCTACCAAAGTACTGGGATTACAGGCGTGAGCCACCGTGCCTGGTCAGAAAATAATTTATTCCTTAAGTGTAGGGAGATGTGACCTATTCCTTGCCTGGCATGGCCTTGCGTCCAGTGTATGTCTTATTGCCACAAAGCATCTGTTCTGTCAATCTTATGATCTCTGTTTTAACATTCATGTTGGTCAGTTTTTATATTTAAACCACAAAAGAGAAGGGTATAATGAGGCCTGTCTAACCTTCCATCCTGTCATGGCTGGGAACTAAGTATTAAGAGTTTTCTGGGGGCCAGGCACGGTGGCTTTACACCTGTAATCCCAGCACTTTGGGAGGCTGAGGGAGCCAGATCACCTGAGGTTGGGAGTTCAAGACCAGCCTGACCAACATGGAGAAAACCCATCTCTACTAAAAATACAAAATTAGCTGGGCATGGTGGCGCATGCCTGTAGTCCCAGCGACTCAGGAGGCTGAGGCAGGAGAATCCCTTGAACCTGGGAGGCAGAGGTTTCAGTGAGCCAAGATCGTGCCACTGCACTCCAGCCTGGGCAACAAGAGCAAAACTCTGTCTCAAAAACAACAACAAAAAGAGTTTTCTGGGCCCCTCCATTCAGTCGGGGAGTGGTTTAGGATTTTAGGTTTATAAATCTTAGGGAAGGACTCCCAGGAGAGTAAGTAAGACATAAAGCCATATCATGTAAAGATTTAAGTGTATGTCATTGTTATAATAGGCAGGGTTATAATATTAAAATAATGATAATGATGATGTTAACAATGTCCTCTTCCTATGGGGCGGGGATGCAGGAGTAACCAGCCTTCTTAGGAGAAGTATTATGGCTACACTATTACTACTGTACTACTTTATAACTACAGCATGATCATATACACTATAACCAAGCCTGGGAGTGATCACAGTAATGATGTCCTTTCAGGTGCAGCATTGCATAGGGGTTAATAGAATGGACTCTGTGGTCAGCCAGCCTGGGTATGAATTTCCCTGTGCTATTTACAAGTTTTGTGATCTTGGAAAATTCCTTTATTCCTACATGACACATTCTTTGTGCAGGAAACAAGTATAATAATTGTGCTCATCTCAAGCATTAGGAGGATTGAACGAACTAGAACATGGCCTGGTACACATTAAACACTTAACTAAAATCTGCTGTCATCATTATTGTCATCACAATTAGCACTGTGTACTGGGTGCCACATCATTTATGCTTCACAAAGACCTTATAATGTGCAGACTATTTCCCTCTGGGTTACAAGATTGTCATTATTCAACAGTGGTATCAATTGCAACGATAACGGTAACATAAACACAAATAACCACAATATCATTGTGGTAGCCAGCCTCCAAGATTGCCCTCAATCAATCTTATCTCCTGGTGTTCAAACTCTGTAGAGTCCTCTTTCATGATAAATAGAATTGACCACTGTAACCAATACATTCACTATGTGGTGAACACACTCAAGTATTCTTGTGGTGGGTTCCATGAGGTGAGAAACTGAGGCTTTCACCTTCTGCTCATAGTCCTGTGAGCTTAGAATCAGATCCAATCAGCCCCAGTGAGCCTTCAGATGACTGCAATTCCGGCCAACATCCTGACTGCAACCTCATGAGAGTTCCTGAGCCAGAATCACCCAGCTAAACTGTGCCTAGATTTCCAGCCCTCAGAGAGTGTGTGGGAGGATAAGTGTTTATTATTATGTTAAGCCACTAAGTTTTGAGTAATACGTTACAAATGGCGATAAATAATTAATATGGTTGTCCTAGTCTGTTTGGGAGGCTATAACAAAATCCCTAGGCTGGGGGATTTATAAACAAGACAAATTTATTGCTCACAGTTCTGGTGGCTGAAAAGTCCAAGATGAAGATGCCAGCACATTCAGTGTCTGGTGAGGATTGTCTGCTTCATAGATGGCGACTGCTTGCTGTGTTCTCGCATGGCACAAAGGAAGAGAAACTCCCTTGGCCCTCTTTTGTAAGCCCATGAATTGCATTCCTGAAAGCAAAACCCCCATGACCTAATCACCTACCAAAGACTCCATCCTCTTAATATTATCTCAATGGGAAACTGATTTCAGTATGTAAAGTTGGTGGGGGGAGGCACAAGTTTAGACCATCGCAGCAGTCAACACTGTATTGTAAATGTGCCCATTTTCCACAGTCTAACAGAACACAGCACGGGTTTTCAGGGTTGGCATTTATTGTAGGCACAAACCTAATATAACTCAAATGATTGTGCTAATGTGCTTCTTACATTGTCCTATTTCACAAACGTAAACAGAGAACACCATTTTTTGTTTTAATAGCAGTATTCCTTGTTACAATAAATATTAAAACAACACCATAATAAAATCCCTAAGGTTACAACCTAACTGTGCTGAATTCCCAGAGGGTGGAACACATCACCCCAGCGGTGGGACTCCTGTGTTTATATCATACAAACACCTGAAGGTGGCAGAAACTAGCAGAGACAGAGGATTTTTTTTTTTTTTTTTTTGAGACGGAGTCTCGCTCTGTCGCCCAGGCTGGAGTGCAGTGGCGCAATCTCGGCTCACTGCAATCTCTGCCTCCCGGGTTCACGCCATTCTCCTGCCTCAGCCTCCGGAGTAGCTGGGACTACAGGCGTCCGCTACCTCGTCCGGCTAGTTTTTTGTATTTTTTTTAGTAGAGACGGGGTTTCACCGTGTTAGCCAGGATGGTCTCGATCTCCTGACCTTGTGATCCACCCGCCTCAGCTTCCCAAAGTACTAGGATTACAGGCTTGAGCCACCGCGCCCGGCCAGAGACAGAGGATTTCTTAGCATCAGAATTGATATGTTGCTATTTATGATATCTTAATAATTTAGAGGCATAGAATAAATAATGACAAGGATTCTGATATTTGTTATAAAGTGTAATTGTGTTGATTATATTTAAAATCATTAATAGAAACAATATAATTGTAGCATTAAGTATAACTGTAAGTGGTATGGTATGGCATGGTGTATGGTACGGTATGATATGAGGAATGTGGAGTAGAGTGTGGTGGGGTGGCATAGGATATACCATAGATAATAGTCACATTGGGTTGGGTGCGGTGGCTCAGGCCTGTAGTCCCAAAGCTTTGTTGGCCGAGGTGGGCAAATCATGAGGTCAGGAGATCGAGACCATCCTGACCAATGTGGTGAAACCCTGTCTCTACTAAAAATACAAAAAATTAGCTGGGTGTGGTGGCAGGTGCCTGTAATCCCAGCTACTCGGAGGCTGAGGCAGGAGAATCCCCTGAACCTGGGAGGCAGAGGTTGCAGTGAGCCAAGATCGCGCCACTGCACTCCAGCCAGGGTGACAGAGCGAGACTCCATCTCAAAAAAATAAAAATAAAAAACAGTCACTATTTGGCACTAGTAGCCCAGTTGAATGCTAAGGGTGGAGGGTGTGATTCATCCTGGCATTATGGGAAGTGCCCATGACAACCTTGGCTTTAAGCTGACTTTGGCCACAGGGTCAACATCTGCCACAATGCATCACATTCATTTTCCAATGAAGTGCCTGAGGCCCAGAACCCTCAGCCCTGCCACATTCCTCTTGCTCCTGGGGTTCCATATTTTCCAGCGGCTGCTCAAGTGGAGGAGGTGGGGCAGATGACACTGACAATGGGATACAGGATAGAAAGTGCTAGGGTAGATGCTGATGGGAGTGGCCCCCTGCCTATGGATCCCCCACTACTGCCCCTTTCCCCCTCTACGTGGCCTGACACTGTGACCAAGAGGAGGCTAAGTTAGGAGATCTTGTAAACAGTGGGGAATGTAGGTAGGTAGGATACTCAGTTGGTCACTGCCCTGAGTTAGAGCTGGGTGTGCTGGACCATGGTGGGAGGAGGCATTAAATCTTGAATTAGAAGACCTGAACCCACCCCACCAACTTCCCCACGCATGTAACCAATCTGTGTGGGGCATTTGGTCAACCTCGATATTATTGCTATTACTCATTCATCCATTTAACAAGCTTGTACTGAGCATCTGCTTTGAGCTGGCACTGTGCTGGGTGCCTGGGATACAGCAGAAACAAGACAGACAAAGTCTAGGTCTCATGAGGCTGATGATGGTCCAGTGAGGAAGAGGGATGAGAAACCAAAAAAAAGGAATATTTAATCAGGTCAGATAGTAGTAGCATTTGCAATGCAAATACAGTACAAAATAAGGGAGCAGCAAGTGAGCCCTAGAGATGTGTTACCTCAATGGAAGGATGCCATGGGGGTGGAAGCACGCCAAAGGTGGAAGAGGAAAGCAAGATGCATGGGTGCTGGAGAAGCAGAGTACTCTCAAAACAGTCAATGCAAAGGCCCAAAGCCAGAGAAAGCATCCTTGATGTTAAAACAGCCAGAATTGAGATGCCTGACAAATAAAAATGTTGACTAACTCCAACTGTGGGCTCTCTGGACCCTATGGCCTCTTTTATTGTAGTTATATCTTTACACTACAAACATTAAATGCAACTATGTGAAAGTTTGATATGTAAAATATTAAAATTAGGTAATCATATAAAATAAAATATATACTATAAAACAGATACTATTCTATAAAATACAAACTATTTTATTATAGTAAGGAATATACAGTAATAAATAGTACAATATGCTATATAACATACTGTAGACACAATTTCCTATAGTGTGTAATGACAGGCGCATATAAAATTAAAATATATAAATCTAGTTATTTACATTTATAAATCTTTTATCAAATGTAATTCAAGTTATCACATGGTAAAATATAACAGTACTTTTGAGATTCATCCATTTTGTAGCAGGTGTCAACAAATCTTTTTTTTATATCTGAGCAGCCCTCCATAGAATCGGTGCACACAATGTGTTTAATCACTCATCCACTGATGTACATTTGTGTTGTTTCCTCATTTTGGCAATTATACTATTGCTGTGAACATTGGAGTATAGGTTCTCAAGGAAACAGAATTTTTATTTCATCTAAGGTAAATACCTAAGTGTGGGCTTGCTGAGTCATATGATCAATGTATGGTTTATAAGAAGCTGCCAAACTTTTGTGCAGAGTGGACAGACCATTTTATATTCCTACAAGCAACGCAGGGAAATTTCCATCAGTCTGTATTCTCGCCAATGTATGGTACATTTTCATTTTTAGCCATTCTAAAAGCCCATTCTATAGTAGTATCTCATTGTGGTTTAATTTGGATTTTCCTGATAATTAAAGATGTTGAGCATCTTTTCATCACCTTATTTTCCATTTGTTTTTCATATAACCATATGGATGAATCTCAAACACATCACGTTAAATGAAAGCACTCCGACTCAAAAGGAGATATACGTACACATACAAAACACACACACACACACAATGACTCCACTTATACAATATTATGGAAAAGGCAGAACTACAGGGACAGAAACAGACTGGTGATTGCCAAGGTCTGGAAGTGGGAAAAGGGACTAAAAAGTCCCTTTCACTCATACGGTTTCTCTCCAGTATGAATTCTATGATGTGTAATCAACTCTGACTTCTGTCGAAAGGTCTTCCCACATTCAGAACAAATGTAAGGCTTCTCTCCGGTATGAGTTTTCTGGTGCTTACTGAGATTTGACCTGCCACTAAAGGCCTTCCCACACTCGGCACACACATAGGGTTTCTCTCCTGTGTGAACTGGCTGATGCACCAGGAGCTGAGACTTGGAGGTAAAGGATTTCCCACAGTCACTGCATTCACAAGGTTTCTCTCCAGTATGAATTCTTTGATGAGTAATAAAGTTTGACTTGCGGATGAAAGCTCTTCCACACTCGGTGCATACATAGGGTTTCTCTCCTGTATGAGTTTTCTGATGAACAATGAGTATTGATTTCTGGTTGAAGGCTTTCCCACATTCGTGGTATTCATACTGTCTCTCTCCAGTATGAATTTTCTGGTGTATATTAAGATTTGACTTCTGAGTGAAGGCTTTTCCACAAGTACTGCATTCATAAGGCTTCTCCCAGTATGGATTCTCTGATGTGTAATCAAGTCTGACCTCTGGGTGAAGGCCTTTCCACATTTGGAACATGTATAAGATTTCTCTCCTATATGAGTTTTCTGATGTGTAATGAGATTTGACTGGTTGGTGAATGCCTTCCCACATTTATTGCACATATAGGGTTTTTCTCCCACGTGAATTCGTTTATGAAAAATGGAGTTGTGACTTGGAAGTAAACAATTTCCCACAGTGACCACATTTATAAGGTTTTTCTCCGGTATGAATTATTTGATGTGCAATCAAATGTGCCTTCTGAATGAAGGCCAGTCCACATTTCATGCATATATATGATAAGAAAGAAATCAGAGCAGTGAGGGACCTGTTTTCTCTCGATTGTAATGTTGATTGCATGATTAGATACAACTGTCAAAACTCAGAGCTCTACACTAAAAAGTGTGAATATTACTCAATGTAAATGATACCTCAATAAATATAACTTTAAAAATATTTCAGTTATGTCCACACAAAAAGCCTGCACAGATATTTATAGCAGCTTTCCTTATAATTGCCAAAACTTGGAAGCATCCGACAGTCCTTCAGTAGATGAATAAACCTCCAGACAATGGAACATAATTTGGCACTAAAACGAAATGCAGTATCAAGCCATGAAAAGACATGGAGGAAACTTAAATCTGCATTACTAAGTGAAAGAAGTCAATCTGAAAAGGCTACAACCTGTATGATTTCAACTATATGATATAAAAGGTAAAAGGTAAAACTATGGAGACAAAAAAAAGGTTGCCAGGGTTAGAGGGGACGAAGGGAAGACAGGCAGAACACAGAGGATTTTTAGGGCAGTGAAACTACTCTGTGTATAATGGTGGATACGTGCCATGATCCACTGGTTCCAACAAACAGAAAGTACAAGATACATTCTATGGTGTTATATCAAGAATGAGCCCTAGAGACTTGGGGTGATAATGAGTGTCAGTGAAGGTTCACCAATTATCACAAATATACCACTCTGAGAGGAATGCTGATAATGTGGGAGGCTATGCATATGTGGATGAGGGGATATATGGGAAATCTCTGTAATTTCTGCCCAATTTTGCTTTGAACCTAAAACCACTCTAAAAAATAAAGCCTTCTGTACATATGGGCATATGCATATACACATATATGTAAGTACTATACTATTGTTACAATACATATATAAGAGAAATAATCAAAAGTCATTTACAATAAATTATTTCCCTTCATAAGGCTTGGGCATATGGAGGATAGTCAGATGCTTATGTTGACTGATGACTAATATTAACAGGATGCTCTCACTGGGCCCTGCTGACTCAGATCCTATCCATCAGGTGACCCAAAAAAAGTCACTTCATTCTCCCATAATCCCATTTTACAAGTGAGGCAATTGAGGCCCAGAGGAGGTTTCTGTGAAGGCTGAGGGTCCCTATGTGGATCAGTGTTGGCACCAGAATTTGAACGAATATAGATAGCTTTCACTGTTCTGCTCACACCACTACTCATGTAGTAGACAGGAAGCCCAGCTTGTGATCTCCTGAGATCTCCAGATCATCCCTGGCCTACCCTGGGTCCATCATTCCATTGTGCTTGGGGGGACCTCAGAGGAAAAGGTCTATGAAGCTGGGACCTCGTCCTCATCACCATCTTCCAGGGATCATGATCAAGCAAACACGGAGATGTAATTTTGGAGAAAGTACAGTAGCCAACAGTGACTAAGGCACCTCATGAAGCAATGTGGGAAGTTGGGAATCAGCAGACATTGGGTTAACAGGGGCCAATGGGGAGCCAAGAGATACCATCAAAATTTAAGGAGGGGTCAGACACTGTGTTAGTGATTAATGGGCATCAATAGACATTGGGCTAGCTTTTTTTTTTTTTTTCAAACTGGGGTCCTATAAAGAAGGGGACAGAAGAGGCTCCAAAATACAGTTGGGAAAGGTGGACATTATGGTTCATTGTAAGCCACTGCCCTTACCTGAGTGGAAGGAAGGAAGTTAACAGCATCCACCGTATTGAAGGCATTCCCACATGCGGTGTTAGAGACAGTTAGATACTGCTAGGTGAGTAATGGGAGATAATTGTTCATCATTGTGAGGGAAAAATCAATAAGGGGGATCACAAGACATCCTGCTGGAAGTATAATAAAAGTATCAGGAGATAGTAACCATTGTATTGCGGGGGGCACACCACTGTCCCCGATTCTGAGGATTGTAATAAGTGGTCATCACGCAGAATAGAGAGTGGACCTTACTAGACATGATCACAAGTGGGAGGAGGTAACAGACATCATGCTGGAGTGAGGTGATTGTAAAAGAGGTAATGAGGAGATCTCCAGAAACTATTTTCTGAAACTGATGAAGTGTGACACACATCTAAGAGTAAGGTAAAATGGGAAAAATAGCCAGGCATTGTGGTCCTTTCCAGCCCTAACCATATGGTTGTGTTGGTTTTCATATAAGTTATTAATCTGTTACATGAAAGTCACATCATTAAGGAAGTCAAATGCTAAGCTTCAAGTCAGTGATGAGTAATGAAAAAAAAAAAAAAAAGGCAACTGAGTTGGAAGAACTGTGACAGCAGAAGGGAGATTTAAGTTGTCTCAGATGACCTGAAAATTCTTACCTCAGAAGCTTCCTTGAAGGCGATGGGAGTTCACAAGACACTGTGCTGGGGGTCAAAACACAATATGCTGAGGGCCTGTGAGGTTGAGAGACAGTCCTGGTAGATACTGAGGGGGTTGCAAGTCTTGGTACTAGATGACAATGGGGACTCAACATACATTCTGAGGTTTACATCTGTATACATAAAGGTTTTTTCTTTTTTTATTGTAGCATCTCTTTCTTGATAGAAATATTGAATGAGGGTTGGAAATGACCAACTGTGGTAGATTTGAACGAGAAAGAAAAACACCCACGAGTTTGTTACACAATGTGTTCCGCAACGAACAACTTACATAACTTAGGATTCATCACTATCAAAATAACTATGTGTTATGTTGCTTTATCATTCAATTTGTTGGCACTATACCTAATCCACAGTAAACAGGATTATCATTAACGTAATATGATCTTTCTTATGAAGAATTTGGTAACAGTGTTCTATTGTCGTTTTCATGAGAAGGCTTTTCCTATTCACCAAATTGACTCAGTTCCTTGTCAGTATGAATAATCCCCCAAGGTTTACTGGGGACAGTGACAACGTAGGAAGGGTCCCTCGTCTCATTCAGTGCCTTCTCAGGGGCCCTCTCCAGAACAGCCATGTGTGACATTCTGATGTGGCTGTTTCTATTTACAATAATATATATGTATTTCTGCTGCATGCATGCAACAGTGTGTACAATCAGACCCAACCCTCAGTGGGGTTTTCTCACACTGTTTCTCTCAAGTGTGGCTGCTCTGATGGACACTGAACACTGATTTCTGAACAAAGCCTTTCCCACAGATGCCACACTTGTAGGGTTTGTCTCCAGTGTGTGTTGTCTGATGTTTATTTAAATTTGACCTGTCAGTAAAGGCCTTCCCACACTCAGCACACACGTAAGGCTTCTCTCCGGTGTGAATTCGTTGATGCACTTGGAGCTGTGATTTTTTAGTGAAAGACTTCCCACAGTCACTGCACTCGTATGGTTTCTCTCCAGTATGAATTCTATGATGTGTAATCAACTCTGACTTCTGTCGAAAGGTCTTCCCACATTCAGAACAAATGTAGGGCTTCTCTCCGGTATGAGTTTTCTGGTGCTTACTGAGATTTGACCTGCCACTAAAGGCCTTCCCACACTCCGCACACACGTAGGGTTTCTCTCCTGTGTGAATTGGCTGATGCACCAGGAGCTGAGACTTGGAGGTAAAGGATTTCCCACAGTCACTGCATTCATAAGGTTTCTCTCCAGTATGAATTCTTTGATGAGTTATAAAGTTTGACTTGCGGATGAAAGCTCTTCCACACTCGGTGCATACATAGGGTTTCTCTCCTGTATGAATTTTCTGATGAACAATGAGTATTGACTTCTGGTTGAAGGCTTTCCCACATTCGTGACATTCATACTGTCTCTCTCCAGTATGAATTTTCTGGTGTATATTGAGGTGTGACTTCTGAGTGAAGGCTTTTCCACAAGTACTGCATTCATAAGGCTTCTCCCCAGTATGGATTCTCTGATGTGTAATCAAGTCTGACCTCTGGGTGAAGGCCTTTCCACATTTGGAACATATATAAGATTTCTCTCCTGTATGAGTTTTCTGATGTGTAATGAGATTTGACCGGTTGGTGAATGCCTTCCCACATTTATTGCACATATAGGGTTTTTCTCCTGTGTGAATTCGTTTATGAACATGGAGTTGTGACTTGGAAGTAAACAATTTCCCACAGTGACCACATTTATAAGGTTTTTCTCCGGTATGAATTATTTGATGTGCAATCAAATGTGCCTTCTGAATGAAGGCCAGTCCACATTTCATGCATACATATGATTTTTCTCCTGTATGAATTCTCTGATGCACTGTGAGTGCTGACTTCTGAGTGAAGGCTTTTCCACAGTCACTGCATTCATACGGTTTCTCTCCAGTGTGAATTCTCTGATGAATAATCAACTCTGACCTGTAGGTAAAGGCCTTCCCGCACTCAGTACATATAGAAGATTTCTCTCTAATTTGAACTTTCTTATGTGTAATGAGGTTGGAATTATTGCTGAAGACCTTCCCATATTCGGTACATATATAGGGCTTCACTCTTGTGTGAACGCGTTGATGTACCTGAAGTTGTGACTTGGAAATGAAGGATTTGCCACAGTTACTGCACCCATATGGTTTTTCTCCAGTATGAATTCTTCGGTGTGCAATCAAATGAGTCTTCTGGATGAAGGCCTGTCCGCATTCAATACAGATGTAGGATCTGTCGCCTGTGTGGATCTTCTGATGCATCTTGAGTGTGGACTTTTGTGTGAACGCTTTGCCACAGTCAGTGCATTCATGGTGTCTCTCTCCAGTATGAATTTTCTTGTGTATACTGAGATCTGAGTTATAAGAGAAGCCTTTCCCACATTGGCTGCATTCATAGAGTTTCTCTCCAGTATGAATTCTCTGATGTCTGAAGAGAGACGATACTTGAAAAAAGGATTTTCCACATTCATTGCATTTAAAGGGTTTCTCTCTCATATGGGTTTTCTGGTGTATAATAAATTCTGGCTTCTGTACAAAAGCCTTCCCACATTCAATGCACACATAAAGCTTTTCTCCTGCAAGAACTTTCAGGTATACTTTGAGCTGTGACTTCTGGGTGAATATCTTTTCAAATTCAGCGCATTCGTAAGGTTTCTCCCCGGGATAAACTCTTTGTGGTTGAGAGGATACTTGTTTATAACTGAGGATTTTTCTACACTGATTATGGTCCCATAATTTCTCTCCTGTTGGAACACACTCATGGTTAGTATAGGAAGACATTTTATCATTTGGTAATCTTTTTTTTTTTTTTTTTTTGAGACGGAGTCTCGCTCTGTCTCC
>NW_012116377.1:971617-972897 GCF_000951035.1 Colobus angolensis palliatus
GGCCAACATGGTGAAACCCTGCCTCTACTAAAAATACAAAAATTAGCTGGGCATGGTGGCTGGCACACACCTGTAATCCTATCTACTTGGGTGGCTGAGGCACAAGAATCGCTTGAACCCAGTAGGTGTAATTTGCAGTGAGCTGAGATCATGCCACTGCACTCCAGCCTAGACAATACAGCCCAGGCTGTGACCGAAGCTGTGACAAAAAAAAAAAAAAAGACAAAAGTCATCCAGGGAGAATGCATTTAGTGATATGAGAGGCCAAGGGGCATCAAGAAATACAAAAACATTCAGAACTTTCCAGAAAAAGCATCTTAATAGTATTCCAAGGGTGTTGGTGTTTCTCAAGACAGCTGAGATTTCCTCCGATCTCCCATCTACCCAAGTCACACTCGCTTCGCTCACCTGGGCAGCTTTGACGTGGCCTCTCACCCTGCAGTGCCCATGGTTCCTTTCCTTGCTCCAACATGACCACCTCTGCTTCAGGAACTTGATACCCTGTTCATGGGAAATGATAAACGTCTGGGTCCAGCTAATTGTGTTTCAGGGCCCAGTCAATAAACTCTTATTCTTTGATGAAGATTTTTTCTTCAGAAAAGTAACCATAACTTTTCAGGGTAATATTCTGAGTGCCCTAAACAAATAAAGAATCCTAGACAAATCAAGGACAAAATCATCACCTTTTTAAGATGCGGACAGCATTCATCAATGAGAATGGAAGCACTCTCAGTGAGGCTTCCTTTCAGAAATGAAGGTGACTATGCTTACCTACTGAGAGCAGGTGGCTGTAGGTCTCCAGCATCACATCCCGGTACAGATTTCTCTGAGAAAGGTCCAGGTGCCGCCATTCCTCTCTGCTGAAATCGATAGCTACATCCCTGAAGGACACTGATCCCTGTAAGGGCACATTCCTGTTCAATGTGCATAGTCAGTTTAGGGGGTTGGACAGACTATATTTACGAATATGGAATACGGTTCTTGTTGTTTTAAATTTACATTCTCTTTTTAAAAACTCACTCCCATTTCTCTAATACTTTATTATGAAAATTTTCAAACACACAATTTAAAATAATTGTACAGTAAGAAAGGTATACCTACCACCTAGAATCTATCATTAACACTTTACTTGCTTTATCATACATCTAAGCCATTCTTTTATCTATCCATCTTGCTTCTTTGTACATTCCAAAGTAAGTTGCAGATGATACCACACTTCCTCCTAATACTTCTTTTTTTTTTTTTTTTTGAAACAGAGTCTCACTCTGTTGCCCAGGCTG
>NW_012116377.1:973913-977054 GCF_000951035.1 Colobus angolensis palliatus
ACTTTGAAAATAAATTAGACTGA
This sequence comes from Colobus angolensis palliatus, assembly GCF_000951035.1. Lineage (NCBI taxonomy): Eukaryota > Metazoa > Chordata > Mammalia > Primates > Cercopithecidae > Colobus > Colobus angolensis. The sequence goes on from NW_012116377.1 coordinate 973,937, forward strand.
AGTTTTTTAAAAAAGAAGACATAACAAATTCATTAAGGTATTGGAAAGCAGATGCCTTATGTGGAACACACTGAGGGCCCAAAGAAACAAAAAGTACATGTTACATGAGGGAGTAAGTTTACATTCCATAGAGTTGACGAATTTAACTTGGAAGATACAAAGTGTAACCCAGAATATGGGGTGAAGGGGACAATGCCCAGAAAAGACAAGAATAAAGGGTCTAGAGATAGAAAAATACACTACAAGTTTAGGGAACAGCAAATAGGTTTATATAAATGGAGAGAAGTCTGCCTGATGTGTCAGAAAAGCAGTATAGGAAAAACAGTTTGGTCAAAGTATGGAATTTTTACTTTCAGTAATGGTAATTAAGGTAATCAGATTTATATCTAAATGTTTTTTTTTAAGTTCTGTATTACAAGATAACCAAACAGTTGGTGAGGAAAAGCTCTTTTTTATTTTTTCAGACAAGAGTCTCACTCTGTCACCCAGGCTGGAGCGCAGTGGTGCGATCTCAGTTCACTACAACCTCCACCTCCTGGGTTCAAGCAGTTCTCTGCCTCAGACTCCCGAGTAGCTGGGATTACAGGCACCTGCCACCACACCAGGCTAATTTTTGTATTTTTAATAGGGACAGGGTTTCACCATGCTGGCCAGGATGGTCTCGATCTCCTGACCTCATGATCTACCTGCCTCGGCCTCCCAAAGTGCTGGGATTACAGGTGTGAACTACTTTGCCTGGCTGGAGGTTCTTTATAGAATGATTCTAGCTAATAAATAAAGAAATTAGGATAAAACTAAAATACCACCATGTATAACTACTAATGAAGTAACGGAGGCAATAATCATTAATGGCTGTTGGAATGTTTCAGTTGAAAGGCTGAAGGGAAGTGTACAATGGACAGATCAGCTAGTGACATCTGCATCCACGAATCAGCTCTCGTAGGCCTGCTGACATGACATAGTAATTAATTTCATTACACTACTTATGAAGTATTCTTGCCAAAAAATAAAATTCAAACCCCTATCTCACTAAGCCTCCAGATCTAACAAGCCATTCACAGGAGTGGGAAGGAGAGTGAAACACACTGAACAATGTGAAGACCAAGACATCAGCTATATTCAGAAGGTAGCAAATGACCCACTTCTTCAAAAAATTAATTACAAGAGAGTGGATGTGGAAGGGAATATTTTCTTTATTAATAGAGACTTAAGAGCCATACTAACTGAATGCGACTTGTGGACTTTCGCTCCTAATTAAAATGAACCAATCTTAAAAAAATATTTATGACAATTTAGAGAAATGCAAATGGTGGGTATTAGAGGGTATGAAGGAATTACTGTTATTTTGTTGTGTGACATTAGCTTCCTGGTTATGCTAAACAAAAAAGAAAAAAGGAATTCATACCTCTTTGAGATATATATCAAGGCATTTTTAGACAAAACATTTTTTTTTAGATTTGCTTTAAAATAATCTAGCCAATGAATGGGAGGCGGTTTCAAATGAAGTAAGAATGGCAGAATGGGCCAGGCGTGGTGGCTCACGCCTGTAGTCCCAGCACTTTGGGAGGCCAAGGCAAGTGGATTGCTTGAGGTCAGGGGTTTGAGACCAGCCTGTTTGAGAAACCTCATCTCTACCAAAAAATACAAAAATTAGCTGGGTATGGTGGCAAACACCTGTAATCCCAGCTACCCAGGAGGCTGAGGCACGAGAATCACTTGAACCCAGGAGGTGGAGATTACAGTGAGCTGAGGTCATGCCACTGCACTACAGCCTGGGCAACAGAGCAAGACTCCAACTCAAAAAAAAAAAAGAATATTGATGACGACTGAAACTGGATGACAGGGACAATCAGTGAAAGGGATCTTTATACTGTTATCTTTACTTTTGCATATATTTAACTTTTTTCATAACAAAATGCTTTTTGAAAACAAAATACATGATCCTCCAAATTAAAAAATCTAACTTGGAATTGCACCATTAAAGGAATGCCTATTACCACATGGAGCTGTATACATAAAGAAAGTATACTAGAGACTTGAATATTCCTCCCTCACCTTAGCAATTTATCAAAATACTAGACAGGACATCATCAAGGCTATAGAAAAGGCAGCTGCAATGAACAACAGCAGAATGCACATTCTTTTCAAGCACCCATAGAAAAGTGAGCATGATAAACCATATCCTAGGCTGTGAAACAAACCTCAACAAGTTTATAAGAATTAAAACAATACAAAGTATGTTCCACAAGGGAATCAAACAAAAATTAATACCAGAAACAAAACAGAGAAAATCACCAAGCAAATGAATAAATAACAAATAAAAACAACCTTAAAAACCCACAAAATATTTGAAAATTAATAGCACTCTTCTTTAATGACCCACAGGTCAAAGAAGACATTGCCAAAATAATATTTAAAATACATAGAGTTCTATGAATAGACAGTAAAAATACAACCTATCAAAATCTATGGGATGCAGGCAAAGCAAGGCTGAGAGGGAAATTTATAGTATTAAAGGATTACATTAGAAAGGGAAAAAGCTACAAATCAATAATGTATGCTTCTACCTTCAAAAACTAGAAAAAGAGGCCAGGCATGGTGGCTCACTCCTGTAATCCCAACACTTTGGGAGGCCGAAGTGGGAGGATTGCTTGAGCCCAGGAGTTCGAGATCAGCCTGGGAAACATGGCAAAACCCCATGTCGATCAGTAATACAAAAATTACCCAGGTGTGGTAGTGCGCAGCTTGTGGTCTCAGCTATTTGGGAGGCTGAGGCAGGAGAATCACTTGAGCCTGGGAGGGCAGAGATGCAGTGAGCCGAGATGGTGCCACTGCACTCCAACCTGGGCACCAGAGCCAGACCCTGTCTCAAAAATAAATAAATAAATAATAAACTAGAAAAAGAAGAGCAGGCTGGGCGCGGTGGCTCAAGCCTGTAATCCCAGCACTTTGGGAGGCCGAGACGGGCGGATCACGAGGTCTGGAAATCGAGACCATGCTGGCTAACATGGTGAAACCCCGTCTCTACTAAAAAAATACAAAAAACTAGCCGGGCGTGGTGGCGGGTGCCTGTAGTCCCAGCTACTCAGGAGGCTGAGGCAGGAGAATGGCGTAAACC
>NW_012116377.1:978539-979882 GCF_000951035.1 Colobus angolensis palliatus
AGCCACTGTGCCCGGCCCCAAACTAATATTCTTAAGTCCGGTATCACTCCAATGTCAAAATCAGACAAACACAGTAACAACAACAACAACAACAAAAAAAAAAACCACACACACACACAAAAACTACAGGCCAATATTTCTCATGAATTTAAATGCAAACATTCCCAACAAAATGTCAGTAAATTGAATTCAAGAATCAATAAAAAGTATCATGTACCACAATAAACTGGAATTTATGGGGGAACTCTTTGTACTGTATTTTCTAACTCCTTATGTATCTATAATAATTTCAAAATAAAAAATTGAAATATATATATTACTTAAAGAAAGATTATTTTCAAAACCTACATAACATTTGGGAATAGACAAGACTGGAAGATCAGAGACTCACTGCACAATTGATGAGAGAGAATATAAATTGTAGTTGAACCTGAACAACACAGGTTTGAACTATGCAAGTCCACAGATACATGAATTTTTTTCAATAAAAGTTACACAGTGTGCATGACTCTCCTGCCTCCCCTTCTACCTTCTCCACCTCTTCCACCTCTGCCACACGAGCCTGCAAAACGAAACCTTCCTTTTCCTCCTACTCCTCAGTCTGCTCAATGTGAAGACGACAAAGATAAAAACCTTTAAGATTATCCACTTTCACTTCATGAATATTAAATATAAATATCTTCCTTTTGACTTTCTTAATAACATTTTTTCTCTGGCTTACTTTATTTTAAGAAAGAAAAGTCGTATGTATGAGTAGGTCTCTGAATTCAGGAGAGGGCATGAGCACGCAGGAAGAACTTAGAGAAATGTATTAAAGATACTTGTGATCATTAATATCTGAAAGTAATTTTTTTTTTTTTTTGAGACAGAGTCTTGCTCTGTCACCCAGGCGGCAGTGCAGTGGCGCAATCTTGGCTCACTGCAACCCCTGCCTCCCAGGTTCAAGCGATTCTCCTGCCTCAGCCTCCAGAGTAGCTGGGACTACAGGTGCCGGCCACTATGCCTGGCTAATTTTTCTATTTTTAGTTGAGATGGGGTTTCACCATGTTGGCAAGGCTGGTTTTGAACTCCTGACCTCAGGTCATCCACCCATCTGGGCCTCCCAAAGTGATGGGATTACAGGCGTTAGCCACCACACCCAGCCTAAAAGTATGATTCTTAAAAGCTACTTTTTAAATTTATTCATTTAATTGTGTTCATAGATCACAATTTGTTTCTTTGTGATGTATGTTGACTCTGTTTATGAGGCTTAGAACATCTCCATTTATTAAAAGGAAGGCTTGAGGGCCGGGCGCGGTGGCTCAAGCCTGTAATCCCAGCACTTTGGGAGGCCGAGACGGGCA
>NW_012116377.1:980157-985476 GCF_000951035.1 Colobus angolensis palliatus
AATAAATAAATAAATAAATAAATAAATAAATAAATAAAAGGAAGGCTTATACACTGTTGGTGGGAGTGTAAATTAGTTCAGGCCTTGTGGAAGACAGTGTGGTGACTCCTCAAAGACCTAAAGACAGAAATACCATTTGACCCAGCAATCCTGTCACTGGGTATATACCCAAAGGAATATAAATCATTGTATTATAAAGACACATACCCACATATGTTCTCTGCAGCAGTATTCACAACAGCAAAGACATGGAATCAACCTAAATGCCCATCAGTGATAAACTGGATAAAGAAAATGTGGTGTATAATACACCAGGGAATACTATGCAGTCATAAAAGAGAATGAGATCATGTATTTTGCAGGGACGTGGATGGAGCGGAGGTGATAATCCTTAGCAAACTAACGCAGGAACAGAAACCAACTACCACATGTTCTCACTTATAAGTGGGAGCTAAATGATGAGAACACATGGACAGAAAGAGGGGAACAACACACACTGGGGCCTTTTGGAAGGTGGAGGCTGAAAGGAGGAAAAGGATCAGAAAAAATAACTAATGGGTACTAGGCTTAATACCTGGGTGATGAAAGTCTATACAATAAACCCCCATGATACAAGTTAACCTATGTAACAAACCTGCCCTTGTACCTATAAACTTAAAAGTTAAAACAAAAAGTTTCCTATATACCTGAAATGAATATGCATGCTCTAATTTTCTCTTCATCATACACTTGCATATTCATACCCTACACACACTGAAACCCCAGACCCCAAAACTCATGTTATCAAAAAATGTAATGGGGAATCAAGACAATGTCATGTTAGGCTAGAATGGAGTTTTGACACCTCACCAAATGATCTTACACAAACAGTTTGTCAGGAAGAAATCTCCTCATTCAAAGATAATAAACACCTGACGTACAAAGATGCTATGAGTAAAAAAAAAAAGAGAGGAGATTAAGGGGAATACACTAGAAATAAATTGACATACAACAGAAGAAATCATATCCTCCATGAATTGAAGGAATTCACTGAAACAATTAACTACTTATGGAAAAACAGACTAAGAACATAGTGATATAAATTTCTGAAAAAGAACAGAACTCAGTAAAAAAAATGCAACACAAAAATAAAAGTCTCCCTGAAAAAAATGAAAAGACCCTGCAAAAACAAAAGGTGGCAAAGAGCAGATTAAGAGAAGTAAGCAACATGAGATGGAAATAAAGGTTTTTTTTAAAGAAAAATAGGAAAAAAAAATAAAAGTAGTTTAATAAAAACACCCAATGAACAAAAGAATACTTGAAGTGGCAACAACAGAACTGTTATCATTATTCACAGTACAAATTTAATAAATACTGCCTTAAAGAGTAGATTTGAATATTTAATTCAAGAAGTTAACATTATAAAGATGACACACACCAAAAAAAAAAAAAAAACAAAAAGGAATCCAAACATTCCAAATTACATGGAAGACACACAGAAACAAAGCACAAATATAGAGTATATAGTGAAAGATTTATAAAATAGCAACATCAGAAGCATAACATAGAATGCATCTTTCCAGAAAAAAAAAAAAAGCACAAGAACTCCAAAGGATGACATTAAAAAGATGACCAAAGGCATATCTGGAATTGCCAACAGAAAAGAAATAAGAGCCTCCACCTTAATATTAGATAGGACTGAATTGTAGGGGAAAAAATATTAAACAAGGACACAATGTGAAATGAGTTTCAGATGCTGTATTTACTATCAGTGCACCAAACTACATAGCATTAAAATTTATAAACAAAAACTATAGGAAAAAGGCCGGGCATGGTGGTTCAATCCTGTAATCCCAGCACTTTGGGAGGACAAGGCGGGCGGATCACGACATCAGGAGATCGAGACCATCCTGGCTACCACGGTGAAACCCCGTCTCTACTAAAAAAAATACAAAAAATTAGCCGGGCGAGGTGGCGGGCGCCTGTAGTCCCAGCTACTCGGGAGGCTGAGGCGAGACAATGGCGTAAACCCGGGAGGCGGAGCTTGCAGTGAGCTGAGATCCGGCCACTGCACTCCAGCCCGGGCGACAGAGCGAAACTCCCTCTCAAAAAGAAAAGAAAAGAAAAGAAAAAAACTATAGGAAAATATAGATAGAAATACATTTGTGGTGGGAAACTTTAAATAGTATCTCTCAGCTCCTTGAGACAAAGTAGAAAAAAATGAGTACTTCTATAAAAACCTCATAGCTATAAATCTTATTGATAAGCTATCAAATTTTTTTCAAGTGCCTATGCAACAATCCCAAAACAAAACAAAAAAACAAACAAATACCCGTAATAATCTCTCTAAAAGTAAATGTCTCCAGTGCTGCAATCCTAATCTTATTAAAAGTAAAGTTTTTTGTTTTTGTTTTCAAGACAAGGTCTCACTGTCACCTAGGCTGGATGTAGTGGCAATGTCGTGGTTCACTGCAGCCTTGACAGGCTCAAGCAGTCCTCCAATCTCAGCCTCCCAAGTAGCAGGGATCACAGGCGCACTGCCACCACACTCAGTTAATTTTGGTTTTTGTTGTAGAGACAGGGTCTCACTATGTTGCGCAGGCTGGTCTCAAACTCGTGGGCTCAAGCAATCCTCCCGCCTCAGTCTCCCAAAGCGCTGGAATTACAAGTGTGAGCCACCACACCTGGCCAAAAGTAAAGTTAAAAAATGAAAATCTTAAAACCTAGAAGTAAAATGTGGTAAATGGTAATTAAAGATTTGGTAGGGTAATGTTCTAGAAATTCATCCTTTTCAGCCAGGCGCAGTGGCTCACATCTGTAATCCCAGCACTTTGGGAAGCCTAGGCAGGTGGATCACGAGGTCAAAGTCGAGACCATCCTGGCCAACATGGTGAAACCCCATCTCTACTAAAAAAAAATTACAAAAAACAGACCTGGTGTGGTGGCTCACACCTGTAATCCCAGCACTTTGGGAAGCCGAGGCGCGTGGATCACGAGGTCAGGAGATGGAGACCATCCTGGACAACAGTGAAACCCCGTCTCTACTAAAAATACAAAAAATTAGCCAAGTGCAGTGGCGGGCGCCTATAGACCCAGCTACTTGGGTGGCTGAGGCAGGAGAATGGCGTGAACCCAGGAGGCAGAACTTGCAGTGAGCCAAGATCGTGCCACTGCACTCCAGCCTGGGCGACAGAGCAAGACTCCATCTCAAAAAAAAAAAAAATTAGCTGGGCATGGTGGTGCGTGCCTTTAGCCCCAGCTACGTGGGGAGCTGAGGCAGGAGAATTGCTTGAACCCGGGAGGTGGAGGTTGCAGTGAGCCAAGATCACCTCACTGCACTCTAGCCTGACTACAGAGCAAGACTACGTCTCAAAAAAAAAGAAAAAAGAAAAAAGAAATTCATCTTTTTCATTTAATTTTTTTATTCATTTGCATGAGATAAATTATATTTCTAAATTATTTTATTACAGTTTTGCTATATACCAGAGCTTCTGATATATAGATAGCATTTTTATTATTTTTGAAATATTTTACAATTTTAGTTCTGACTTTGACTTTGGGGTGGGTTGCTGAGAAAATAGCAGTTGTTTCACTAGTCCCAGTAAAAACCTACTAGGCTATTGTTTTCTTCTACTCTTCAATGCAGTTAGTTAACATATTTGACTTCTGAATCTATCTTCATAATTTCCAGTTCTTTCAGGCATCAAGGTTAACACTGTAAACAAAATAAAACAAAAACCAAAAGCAAGGTTGAGAATAATTTTAGATATTATTCTTTACCCAAAACTTCAGCATAATAACCAACTGTAAAAATGCATGACCTTTCCATTATTTTTTACTGTGTTGGAAATGCTGAATCAACATTTTAATTTCTTCAAGGACTTTGAACCATTTATTCCTAACAATTACATCTATTTTTTGTAACCTTTTATCCTTTTGTTTATACTTTCATATTTTTGGCATGACTTTATATAATATTCATTCATGATTGTCTGAATCTTAGATATGGAAGTAACTGCTTCTCCTGTTTTGTTACATTCTTTTTTTTTTTTTTAGTCTAGCTCTGTCTTCCAGGCTGGAATGCAGTGGTATGATCTCGGCTCACTGCAACCTCTGCCTCCCAGATTCAAGTGATTCTCCTGCCTCAGCCTCCCAAGTACCTGGGATTACAGGCCTGCACTGCAGTAGCCTGCTAATTTTTATATTTTTAATAGTGATGGAATTTCGCCATGTTGGCTAGGCTGGTCTCGAACTCTTGGCCTCAAGAGATCCACCCACCTCAGCCTCCCAAAGTGCTGGGATTACAGGTGTGAGCCACCATGCTGCCCCAGTCTTTTTTTTTTTTTTGAGATGGAATCTCGCTCTTGCTCTGTCGCCCAGGATGGAGTGTAGTGGAGTGATCTCGGCTCACTACAATCTCTGCCTCCTGGGTTCAAGAGATTCTCCTGCCTCGGCCTCCTGAGTAGCTGGGACTACAGGCGTGCACCACCACAGCTGGCTAATTTTTGTAGTAGAGACGGAGTTTCACCATGTTGGCTAGGATGGTCTCGGTCTCCTGACCTCATGATCCACCCACCTTAGCCTCCCAAAGTGCTGGGATTACAAGTGTGAGCCACCATGCCCAGCCACTCAGTTTTTGATTATGTAGATATTTACTCCTTTTTCTTGACTGTCAACACATAGAAGCAACTTGTGTTTCTGTCAAACTCATACCTTAGGTTTTTTTTTTTTTCCAAACATCCAGAATTCCGAAAAGAAGCAATTAAATCTATAGTTTTTCCCCTCTACCCACAGGTTAGCTTTGGCACACAAACTTACTTTATTTATTTATTTATAAGACAGGGTCTCACTGTGTCACCTAGACTGGAGTACAGCGGCATGATCTTAGCTCACTGCAATCTCCACCTCCCAGGATCAATCGATCCTCCCATGTCAGCCTCCCAAGTAGCTGGGACTACAGACCTGCACCACCACACTTGGGTAATTTTTGTATTTTGTAGAGATGGGGTTTACCATGCTGCCCAGGCTGGTCTCGAACTCCTGAGCTCAAGCAATTCACCCACTTCAGCCTCCCAAAGTGCTGGGATTACAGGCATGAGCCACCACACCCAGCTTACCACACAAACTTTAAAATGCACTACTTTATCCAAATGGCTTTTTTTTTTTTCGTTTTTTTGTTTGTTCATTTGTTCTTTGACACGGAGTCTCACTCTGTCGCCTGGGCTGGAGTGCAGTGGCACAATCTCAGCTCACTGCAATCTCTGCCTCCTGGGTTCAAGCAATTCTCCTGCCTCAGCCTCCCGAGTAGCTGGGATTACAGGTGCCTGCCACATACCCAGC
>NW_012116377.1:985688-996455 GCF_000951035.1 Colobus angolensis palliatus
AGTAGCTGGGATTACAGGTGCCTGCCACATACCCAGCCAATTTTTTGTATTTTTAGTAGAGACGGGGTTTCACCATGTTGGCCAGGCTGGTCTCGAACTCCTGACCTAGTGATTCGCCCACCTCAGCCTCCAAAAGTGCTGGGATTATAAGCATGAACCACTGCGTCTGGCCCCACATGTTTTTTAATTGTGGTAAAAATACACATAACATAAAAGTTGCCATTTTAATATTTTTAAGTGACCAGTTTAGTGGCATGAAGTACATTCACATTGTTGTGTAAGAACCTTTTACTTTTTATTTTTATTTTTATTTTATTTTTGAGATGGAGTCTTGCCCTGTCACCCAGCCTGGAGTGCAAAGGCTCAATCTCAGCTCACTACAACCTCCACCTCCCAGGTTCAAGTAATTCTCAGCCTCAGCCTCCCAAGCAGCTGGGATTACTGGTGCATGGAACCATACCCGGATAATTTTTTGTATCTTTAGTACAGATGAGTTTCACCATATTGGCCAGGCTGGTCTCGAACTCCTGACCTCGTGATCCACCCACCTCGGCTTCCCGAAGTGCTGGAGTTACAAGCGTGAGCCACTGCCCCAGGCCTTACTTTTTATTTCTAATTTAATGCTCTTAGAAAACAGAATCGGGCGCGGTGGCTCAAGCCTGTAATCCCAGCACTTTGGGAGGCCGAGACGGGTGGATCACGAGGTCAGGAGATCGAGACCATCCTGGCTAACACGGCGAAACCCCGTCTCTACTAAAAAAAATACAAAAAATTAGCCGGGCGAGGTGGCGGGCGCCTGTAGTCCCAGCTACTCGGGAGGCTGAGGCGAGACAATGGCGTAAACCCGGGAGGCGGAGCTTGCAGTGAGCTGAGATCCGGCCACTGCACTCCAGCCTGGGCGACAGAGCCAGACTCCGTCTCAAAAAAAAAAGAAAAAAAAAAGAAAACAGAATCAAGGTCAGGCATGGTGGCTCATACCTGTAATCCCAGCACTTTGGGAGGCCGAGGCGCGTGGATCACGAGGTCAGGAGATGGAGACCATCCTGGCTAAAACAGTGAAACCCCATCTCTACTAAAATACAAAAAATTAGCTGGGCGTAGTGGTGCACGCCTGTAGTCCCAGGTACTTGGGAGGCTGAGGCAGGGGAATCGCTTGAACCCAGGAGGTGTAGGTTGCAGTGAGCTGAGATTGCGCCACTGCACTCCAGCCTGGCCACAGAGCAAGACTCCATCAAAAGAAAACCAAAAAAAAAAAAGAAAGAAAGAAAACAGAATCAGTATGATGGCAAAGGTTTCTATTTGTCTGCCTTTAGAGTAGTGTACTAAAATGGCCAATAGTATATTTAAAGATTTCTGTTCATTTTTACTTAATATAGTTCAAAGATACATTATTACTTTGATAACTTTTATTTGTATATTATTCCTTTTGTAAGTATGAACCATCCTCTTCATCACTTTGATTTTCACCTTAAATTCCTCATTCCTTTTGACCTATTCCTAAATTGCATCCCTAGCTTTCTTTTGGCTCATTCCTTTATTTTTAAATGAGGATAAAAGCAGCCCCTGACTGCTGAGAGTTAGCCTGGCACTATCAGTTAAACCTCAGTTTTGCTAGAAGCTAGCCTGGCAGGGGCCAGCTAACTCATGGTGTTCTCCATGGCGCTACACAAAAATAATCTCTTGGAACACCAATAGCAAACAAGACCAATCTCTGACCACCATGGTAGAAGACAAAATCAAGAACACTCTGTCATTGTACTTGAGCACAGGCAAAAATCAAATCATCTTCAAACCACAAAAGTAAGTCTCCTTACTCTGCCTAAGAAAAGTGACTGCCAATTATACCTTTACCAATTACAACTTTTGCTTCAATCTACCCTTCGTATCTTCTAGATATCTTCTAGATAAAAATGATTAAGATACCCAATCATAAAATTTCCCAATAGGAACAGAAGGGCAGGTTCAGTGAAATTCAGCTAAGATTCTTATTATCTGTGATTAAAACCCTGAAATGAAATTCTACTATGACTTATACATGCAACAGAAAGACATAAGAATGTCTACTGATACATAGTTCATAATATAATCTGTATTTTACCAAACAAATATTTAAAAAGCAATGTGTGAAAATTTAGTCTATTATGGCACCTTTTGTGAAATAGAAAACAATGTGTAGCTGTTTTTACTTGTTTACAAAACCAAGCAATCAAAGAAAAAGAATAAAACTGGTCCTCTATGTTGAGAAACATGGGGGTAGGTGGGGAACGGAGGTGGGTGAACCACAGATTCATGTTTCCCCTGAATTTGCTTCCTATAACACTTTCTTTTTTTTTTTTTTTTGAGACAGAGTCTCACTCTGTCACCCAGGCTGGAGTACAGTGGTGCAATCTCCACTCACTGCAAGCTCCGCCTCCCAGGTTCACGCCATTCTCCTGCCTCAGCCTCCCGAGTAGCTGGGACTACAGGCGCCCGCCACCATGCCTGGTTGATTTTTTGTATTCTTAGTAGAGATGGGGTTTCACCGCGTCAGCCAGGATGGTCTCGATCTCCTGACCTCGTGATCCGCCCGGCTCGGCCTCCCAAAGTGCTGGGATTACAGGCTTTAGCCACCACGCCCAGCCTCCTATAACACTTTTTAGGGTGTGTTACCTTTAAATATATTTCTAATGGCTTTTAATTTTTATTTTTTACTATTATTCCCATTTTACCAACATTATTTTTGAACTAAGTGTATATATTCCCTATTCAAAAAACTAAACATTCGTAATACACTATCACAATATCTCCAGAGGTATAAGAAATAAAATTATACTCATGAAATAAGAACAAGATGCTAATCAAAAAGAATATGTAGAAAATAAATTACAGTTATTAAAAATTAAAACATTCAATTAAAATGTTGATGGTGGTAACAAGAAACTCAAAAGAAGAGCTGGAAGGCAAATGTGACAAAGCTTCCTGAAAAAGAGAGCAGCAAAGAAATAGAAAACAGTAGAGGGAAAAAAAATGAAGAACCAATATCCAAAAAACAGATATTTAAAAAAAAAGAAACAAAATGTTTGTGTTTGAGGAGGCAGTTTAGGAAGAAACAGAGAAATACTTTGAAAATCCCACAGAAAAGTGACTTCTAACCAGGAAAATCTATCCACAGCCCAAAGATCAATGTAGTGTGATGACAAAATAAACAACAGTTTTTTCTTGACAGTGCACCTCTCCACTGTCACACAGGTGGCCTCCAGAGATGAAGACATTACCTACGTGTTGCTTATTCTCAATAGGAAGATCAAGATTTGTTTCAGGAGCAGCAGGTCTTAGAGTCCAGCTGCTTCCTGTGGCCTAGGTGCCTCCCTCAGTTATGAGGTTCTAGTGACAAGTCAGAGCTTTCTACTCCTGGATTGAATTTCCACCCCCTGGGACGACTCCTCCTCACCTCACAGGAGCTGCCCTGATCCTCTGGAGCCAGGGCTGAAGATTTCTGAGATGAGGTCCAATTAGCTGGCATGGCCACACTGGGTCTCAACCGTTTTTCTCTAGGGTGTCTGAAGCTTGGCAGTCATCTGTGAACTCAAGCAGAGCTGCTCTGAAGAGGTAGGCTGGAGTCTGGAGGAAGATCTGGCCCAGGGGCTCCCCAGAGACACCCAGAAATCTGGAAAGACAATGTTCCCATAGTCAGTCATGTAATATTCACCGCATAAGCACTTCCTGGATACATCAAGGTGCAGGTCCCTGAGCTAGAAACCAAAGCAGTGGTTCTCAAACAGGTAGGCATTCAAGTTACCTGGAGGACCTGTTAAATGAAACACAGTTAAAAATTCTTAGCCCTACTCCACAGTTTCTGATTCAGTAGGTCAAAAGTAGAACCCAAGAAGTTTCATTTCTAACCGGTGCCCAGGAAACGCTGATGCTGTCAGTACAGGGACCACACTTTGAGAAGCAGCACTGTGGAGAACATAAAATTTAACAAAATCTGTGATAGGTATTAGTTACAGTGAAATATGGGAAAAGTCACGAGATATGGAGTAACATCACTGCAGATTTTTTGAACTGCAGCTCTACCACTTTTCGCCTATGAGAACAGAAGTTTCTTCACTCTTTTTTGAGACGGAGTCTTGCTCTGTTGCCAGGCTGGAGTGCAGTGGTGCCATCTCGGCTCACTACAACCTCCGCCTCCCAGGTTCAAGCAATTCTCCTGCTTCAGCCTCCCGAGCAGCTGGGATTAAAGGCATGTGCCACCACGCCCAGCTAATTTTTGGTAAAGACGAGGTTTCACCATGTTGGCCAGGATGGTCTCGATCTCCTGACCTCATGATCCGCTCACCTCAGCCTCCCAAAGTGCTGAGATTACAGGCATGAGCCACCGTGCCCAGCCATTTCTTCACTTTTAATTTCAGAAATGAGGATGAAAATGCTGATCTCAAAGTTACAAAAATTAAATGAGATAATACCTGTAAAGTGCTCAACACCTCCCTGGCACACAAAAATCATACAATACATATCAGCGATTACCATGCATTATCAGATATTAAAACAATATAAAAACAATGTAATAAAAACAACTAAAACAATAAATATACCAGACAATATTGATCTATATATGTGAAAAAAGTGGTATTTAAATGAGTGTGCATAACACGTTCATTGCATAAGTGGCGGTGATATAACTGGCTAGCCACCTGAAAAAAAACAAACTAGATCTCCATCACACAGTATTCACTGTAAGCAAATGCCAGCAGGACTGATCACTTAATTATGTGTATTTGTGAAATCCCAAAGATTATTGAAATAAATTTTAGAAGTATATATGTGTATAACACTGTGGTGGGCTGGGAGGGATCTTATTACACGTAGGAGGAAACACAGACGCTATAGCAGAAAAATCAGATACTTTTGATTAGATGATATTTCCTAATTTTATGTTAAAATATACCACAAAAAAAAGTAGGACAAAAGATGAAAATTCACAGAAAAGGAAACAAATGGCAATTAACCAAAAAGATGTCAACTTTAGTAACTGGAAAATGCATCGGAGCAATTAGATATAATTTTCCCTCAAAATTTTAAAAACTTTTACAATGCAACAATATCCATTGCTGGAAAAGCATTTGGGAAAATGAATTATTTTATAAATTGTTGGTAGAGCTTGAATTGTTATATTTTGAGCTACTTAGTCATATCTATAACGTATTAAAAATGCACATAGGCCAGGCACAGTGGCTCATGCCCGTAATCCCAGCACTCTGGGAGGCCGAGGCAGGTGGATCACTTGAGGTCAGGAGTTTGAGACTAGCCTGGCCAAAATGGTGAATCCCCGTCTCTGCTAAAAAATACAAAAAATTAGCTGGGCATGGTGGCACGCGCCTGTAATCCCAGCTACTCTGGAGGCTGAGGCAGGAGAATCGCTTGAACCCACTAGGCAGAGGTTGCAGTGAGCTGAGATCGCGCCACTGCACTCCAACCTGGGCGACAGAGCGAGACTCCATCTCAAAATAAATGAAGTGCACACAATTGTTCCTAATAACATAATTTCACATATATAAAGCAGAAGAAGAAGGAAGGACAAATGGACAAAGAACCTTTCCAGAGTGACTACTTTACCTTCCTCTAATTAATTAAGCAGACAATCTGTGAGGAGACAGATATATTTTTTAAATATATGCTTAATTAATATCTATAACAATACAATCAGAGAACATAGTACACCGTTTTTATGTAATAGATGTGACATTCATGAAAACTGTCCACGAACTAGGTCATAAGGCAACTTTTCAATTTGAGCATTAAACAGACATTACTTAAAACAAAAAAGGAACTTCTAAATAACTCATGGATCAAAGAAAAAAAGCACTTAGATTTGAACAATTTTTTATACAAAGATTCACCAAAACTTGAGAATTTTTATATTAAAGAAGACTGAAAAATTAAAACGCTGAACTTTCAACTCAGGTTAGAAAGCAAGCTGATCACAGTCCTCACCGATCACCATAGCTGACCCTACAGGCTCTGTCACTGACCACAGACTCCCATCACTGATCCCCAAACCTCAATCACTCATCCCAAAGAGCTCTATCAATGACCCGAGAAATCCGTCACAATCAACAACGGACGCCACAGAACCCCATCACCGAACCCTCAAAACAATCTCTAACTCCACAGGCAACCTCGACACCCCCTATTACTGGCTCCACAGAAACCCCAGTCGTGACCAACCAAAATCACCTCAAAGATTTCTCGGTATTGGGATATGAAAATACTCTTGACACCAGCGGCAAAAAAGCCTTGGAGGACGGCTTCCACTTCCGGTCCGACTTACAGCACCTCCCCTTTGTAGGCTGTTGATACGGCGCATGCTCTGAATAAACTTGGAAGCCAATTTCAGCGAACAGTCAACAGGGCGCAGACGCAGCTCACAGTTTCCGTAATGTGGCGCTGTACGGCAGAGAACATGGCCGCGCCCTTACGGTATTTGTTCGTGTGGGCCGCCATCTTGGAAGCAAATCCGTTCCGTAGAGCAGAGGAATCGGCCGCCGGCAGGGTTTCCTAGAGCGAGGCAGGTATAGTTACATAGGACGCTAGAGTGTGACCCTCGTCTGACTAGGCTTCTATTCTGAAGGAGAAAGTTACTGGAAATGTGGGTCTGGCGCTCTATGTTATATTTAGAAAAGCTAAGTTACCCTTCTGAATACAGGACACTGAGGATAATAATTACCTGCTGGAAGAAACCACCAAGGAATAGAGGAGCGAGGCAAAAATCACCAAGAGAAGGGGATCCTGGGAGAAACCAGAGGCAGATGATAGGAGGAATCAGGATAGTACAGTCCACTTTTTAGAGATGCCATTCAGGGAAAAGGTGGAAAGGTCACTATGGGAGTCATCTCTTGAGTAAAACCACCCTGAAAGTCTGAGAGACATCTGAATGAGTAGTAGGCTGCAAGAAGGGTGGTACAACTTTTAATGGGAGAAACCACTTTTGGAAATAGGGGAGAAATCCGAGAATATTAATACAATCCTCTCCTGGGAGATACCACCAGAGGAGGGAGGAGAAGTCCAGGCGTCCACTTCTGAAGGGCTGAGTCGGGTGGGAAGGTGAATAGAGATTTGAATTACGCATTACTCTCCACACTACCTACCTCAAGTGCAACTATAGTAGGCAGCAATAATAACAACACTAATAGTCTTTAGTATGGCCAACATGTGACTAAAAGCACCTAAGGAAAACTGTTTTTATTTACCTTGAAGTTAAAATATAATTAATAACAATTGCCTTACCATGTCGATGAAGCTTTAAATGCAGTCTCTGACCTTTAGCTTCTCCTCTGTGGAAATTCTGAAGCTGCTTAACACCTCTGTACTCCCCTTTTTGGAGGATGTGGATGAGAAGTTGTAAGATGTAATTCCTTTCACTTGGTGAACTCCTAAACATTATTCACAGCTCAGCTTCTGACCGGAAGTTCTACCTGACAGTGGTGGGAAGTCATCTACCCAATGTGTTCAGTTCCAGCAGGTGGGAAACTTGTTTTCAGGGAACTGAACCTACACTCATGTGGGCATGCTGGATGCCTCCAGACCAGTTATGTCTGTCTCTGGGACTCGGCTTAAAAATATGTTTAGAGAATTGGACTCTGCTGATCTCAGGTTCTCTTTCTTCTCCCAAAGGATGGTCTAAGAAAACACCTGTGGAAGTCCATTAGTGAACACACATTTCTACCACGGGCCTAAGAATTACTGTTGATTTTGTCAGTAATGCAATTCTGTTAAAAACAAGATGACTTATCTTTTAGGGATTCATGTGGAAATATTTATGAGTGGAATAACATGAGCTTTAAAAACTTCACTGAGAGGCCGGGCGTGGTGGCTCAAGCCTGTAATCCCAGCACTTTGGGAGGCCGAGACGGGCGGATCACGAGGTCAGGAGATCGAGACCATCCTGGCTAACACGATGAAACCCCGTCTCTATTAAAAAAATACAAAAAACTAACCGGACGTGGCAGGCGCCTGTAGTCCCAGCCACTGGGGAGGCTGAGGCAGGAGAATGGTGTAAACCCGGGGGGCGGAGCTTGCAGTGAGCTGAGGTCCCGCCACTGCACTCCAGCCTGGGCGACAGAGCGAGACTCCGTCTCAAAAAAAAAAAAAAAACTTCACTGAGAAAAAACAACTCCACTGAGAAGGGGTATATGGTGTTGCAAAAGAAAATGTTGATAAATGTTAAAGTCGGGTGGTAAGTAGACAGAATTCATTATAATGTTCTCTTCCATAGTATTTGTGTGAAAATTTCATAGTAAAATTTTAATTTAAAAATAAAGGAATTAAAAACATTTACAAGGAAACATCAAGAAGATAGCAGGTATGGTCATAGTGTTAGGGAAGCAGAAACCTAAGAGACCCAGAGTGACACCATTTTAAGTTCAGCTCCATCTTGAGACTAGCAAGGCACATTCACTGCAAGTCACAAATCATGGTCCTAACATGTTTACAGCGAAGGAAGCAGCCCGGTAATGCTGGCAAGGACAAACTTCTAGAACAACAGAAAGTCCAGATGCCCATTACCCATAACAATAAATGCTTTCAAGATCATTATAGTTATAGTTTGATGTACTTACACACTAAAATTTTAGGGATAGTTTTCTTTAAATCAATAGAATAATAAATTTTGTCATAATGTCAGGCCACCCACGCATAGGCACAGCTTATTTCAGTCTTTACATAGACAAGACCCCTATATAAGAAAAACTTACTGGATGTTCCTCCACTTGCTTTCTGAGGACACCCTGCTCTGTTGTGGAGTGGCTTTCAATAAAGTATCTCTTCTCACCGCACTCTACAACTCACCTGAAATTCTTTCCTGCATGAGATCAAGAACCCTCTCTTGGAGTCTGGATTGAGACCCTTTTATTTCCATAACAATAGTATTATACAAACACAGGCATACCTCAGGGATATTTAGGGTTTGGTTCTAGACCACTACAATAAAGCGAGTCACACAATTTGTTTGGTTTCCCAGTGTGAAGGGGTGGCCTGCCCGTCCACATCTGTGGGTGTTTCTCGTCAGGTGGGACAAGAAACTGAGAAAAGAAATAAGACACAGAGACAAAGTATAGAGAAAGAAAAGTGGGCCCAGCGGACCGGTGCTCAGCATCCAGAGGACCCGCGCCGGCACTGGTCTGAGTTCCCTCAGTATTTATTGATCATTATCTCTACCATCTGGGAAAGGGGGTGTGGCAGGACAATAGGATAATAGTGGGGAGAGGGTCAGCAGGAAGACATGTGAACAAAGGTCTCTGTGTCATAAATAAATTTAAAGAAAGGTGCTGTGCCTTGATGTACAAGTATACAAACATCTGGGTGCATTAAAGAGCAGTATTGCCGCTAGCACATCTCACCTCCAGCCTTAAAGCATTTTTTTCCTATCTCAGTAAATAGAACATACAATCGGGTTTTACACCAAGACATTCCATTGCCCAGGGAGGAGCAGGAGACAGATCCCTTCCTCTATCTCAACTGCAAAGAGGCCTTCCTCTTTCACTAATCCTCCTCCGCACAGACCCTTTACAGGTGTCGGGCTGGGGGTGTCGGGCTGGGGGATGGTCAGCTCTTTCCCTTCCCACAAGGCCATATCTCAGGCTATCACATGGGAAGAAATCTTGGACAATACCTGGCTTTCCTAGGCAGAGGTCCCTGCGGCCTTCCACAGTGTATTGTGTCCCTGGGTACTTGAGATTAGAGAATGGTGATGACTTTTACCAAGCATACTGCCTTCAACCACTTTTTTAACAAAGCACATCCTGCATAGCCCTAAATCCATTTAACCTTGAGTCAACACAGCACATGTCTCTGTGAGCACAGGGTTGGGGCTCGGGTTACAGATTAATAGTATCTCAAGGCAGAATAGTTTTTCTTAGTACAGAACAAAATGGAGTCTCTTATGTCTACTTCTTTCTACATAGAAACAGTAACAGTCTGATCTCTCTTTCTTTTCCCCACTATGACCTAATAATCTGCCAAAGGCCCCACCTCTTAAGATTATCCCACTGGGGATTAGGCCTTAATATGAACTTTGAAGGGACACAGACATTTAGACCATATAAATAGACAACACTGCATTATAAATGGGCCCATTTTCCAGAGTATAATAGTACACACTGGGTTCTCAGGATTGGCATTTATTATAGTCACAAACTTAATATAAATCAAATGCTTGTATTGATGTGGTGCTTATATTATCCTGTTTCACAGATAGAAACAGAAAATACCAGTTTTTGTTTTAATAGCAATATCTATTATTATAATAAATATTGAAATACCACCATAATAACTTCACTAAGGAAGTAATCTGTGTTGATTTTGCAGAGGGAGAAAAACATTACCCCTAGAGCGGAGGCTATTGTGCTCACGCAAACTCCAATCTGAAGGTGGCGGAAACTAGAAGGAACAGGATTTCTTAGCCTCAGAGTTAATATATTATCCATGGTATCTTAATAATTAAAGGCATGTAACAAATAGTGACAAAGATTGTGATATTAGTTATAAATTATGATAATTATACTTAAAATCAATAATAGAATCAACATAATGGTAGAATTAAGTATTGTAGTTAATAAGTGGTATGATATGGGGAGTGGGGAGTACAGCAGGATAGGGTGGTTTAGGATATAACATACATAAGAGTCATATGGGCACAGTAGCCTCATTGAACCTGAGGGTGGAGGGCTCAATTCATTCTGACATTAGGGCAAATGTGCATGACAATCACAGCTTTTTTTTTTTTTTTTT
>NW_012116377.1:1001130-1006300 GCF_000951035.1 Colobus angolensis palliatus
TGCAGTGAGCCGAGATTGCGCCACTGCACTCCAGCCTGGGTGACAGAGCGAGACTCTGTCTCAAAAAAAAAATTAAAAAATTAAAAAATTAAAAAGAGGCAGGCAACTCAGTGGGAAGAATTGTAATAGCAGAAGGAAGAATTTAAGTTGTCCCAGATGAGCTGAAAATTCTAACCTCAGAGGCTTTCTTGAGGGTGGTGGGAGTGTACAAAACACTATGCTGGGCTGAGCGTAGTGACTCATGTCTGTAATCCCAGCATTTTGGGAGGCCAAGGCGGTCGGATCATGAGGTCAGGAGTTCGAGATCAGCCTGGCCAGCATGGTAAAACCCCCATCTCTACTAAAAATACAAAAGTTAGCTGGGCGTGGTGGCACGTGCAATCCCAGCTACTCGGGAGGCTGAAGCAGGAGAACTGCTTGAGCCCGGGAGACGGAGGTTGCAGTGAGCCAAGATAGCGCCACTGCACTCCAGCTTGCCGACAGGGTGAGACTCTGTCTCAAAAAAGAAAAAAAAAAAAAGAAAGAAAGAGAAAAAACACTGTGCTGGGTATCAAACACAATGTGCTGAGGACCTGTGGGGCTCAGAAATAGTCCTGGCAAATAATGAAGGGGGCTGCAAGTCTTTTTCTATGACAATGGGGACTCAACATACACTCTGAGGTCTGTGTCTGAATACATAGGGAGTTTTGTCTTATTGCGGTATCTCTTGCTTGATAGAAATACTCAATGGGGAACTGGATATGCAAAACTGTGTTGGATTCAAAAGAAGAATGAGAAAATACCCACAATCCTGCTAGACAGTGTGTTCTGGAACAACTTACAGAAGGATTCATCACTATCATATATATTGTCTTACCATTCAAACTGTTGGCACTATGCCTAATCCACAGTAAATAGGATTATCATTCCCGTAATATGATCTTTCTTATGAAGGATTTGGTAACAGTGTTCTATTGTTTTCATGAGAAGGCTTTTCCTATTCACCAAACTGACTCGGTTCCTTGTCAGTATGAATAATGCCCCAAGGTTTGCTGGGGATGGTGACAATGCAGGAAGGGTCCCTCGCCTCATACAGTGCCTTCTCAGAGGCCCTCTCCAGAACAGCCATGTGTGACATACTGATGTGGCTGTTTCTATTTACAATAACATACATATTTTTCTGCTGCATGCATGCAACAATGTGTACAATCAGACCCAACCCTCAGTGGGGTTTTCTCACACTGTTTCTCTCAAGTGTGGCTGCTCTGATGGACACTGAACACTGATTTCTGAACAAAGCCTTTCCCACAGATGCCACACTTGTAGGGTTTGTCTCCAGTGTGTGTTGTCTGATGTTTATTCAAATTTGACCTGTTGCTGAAGGCCTTCCCACACTCAGCACACACGTAAGGCTTCTCTCCGGTGTGAATTCGTTGATGCACTTGGAGCTGTGATTTTTTAGTGAAAGACTTCCCACAGTCACTGCACTCGTACGGTTTCTCTCCAGTATGAATTCTATGATGTGTAATCAACTCTGACTTCTGTCGAAAGGTCTTCCCACATTCAGAACAAATGTAGGGCTTCTCTCCGGTATGAGTTTTCTGGTGCTTACTGAGATTTGACCTGCCGCTAAAGGCCTTCCCACACTCCGCACACACATAGGGTTTCTCTCCTGTGTGAACCGGCTGATGCACCAGGAGCTGAGACTTGGAGGTAAAGGATTTCCCACAATCACTGCATTCATAAGGCTTCTCTCCAGTATGAATTCTTTGATGAGTAATAAAGTTTGACTTGCGGATGAAAGCTCTTCCACACTCGGTGCATACATAGGGTTTCTCTCCTGTATGAATTTTCTGATGAACAACGAGTATTGATTTCTGGTTGAAGGCTTTCCCACATTCGTGGCATTCATACTGTCTCTCTCCAGTATGAATTTTCTGGTGTATATTAAGATTTGACTTCTGAGTGAAGGCTTTTCCACAAGTACTGCATTCATAAGGCTTCTCCCCAGTATGGATTCTCTGATGTGTAATCAAGTCTGACCTCTGGGTGAAGGCCTTTCCACATTTGGAACATATATAAGATTTCTCTCCTGTATGAGTTTTCTGATGTGTAATGAGATTTGACCGGTTGGTGAATGCCTTCCCACATTTATTGCATACATAGGGTTTTTCTCCTGTGTGAATTCGTTTATGAACATGGAGTTGTGACTTGGAAGTAAACAATTTTCCACAGTGACCACATTTATAAGGTTTCTCTCCAGTATGAATTATTTGATGTGTAACCAAGTGTGCCTTCCGGATGAAGGCCAGTCCACATTTCATGCATACATATGATTTTTCTCCTGTATGAATTCTCTGATGCACTGTGAGTGTTGACTTCTGAGTGAAGGCTTTTCCACAGTCACTGCATTCATACGGTTTCTCTCCAGTGTGAATTCTCTGATGAATAATCAACTCTGACCTGTAGGTAAAGGCCTTCCCACACTCAGTACATATGGAAGATTTCTGTCTACTTTGAACTTTTTCATGTGTAATGAGGTTGGAATTATTGCTGAAGACCTTCCCATATTCGGTACATATATAGGGCTTCACTCTCGTGTGAACGTGTTGATGTACCTGAAGTTGTGACTTGGAAATGAAGGATTTGCCACAGTTACTGCACCCATATGGTTTTTCTCCAGTATGAATTCTTCGGTGTGCAATCAATTGTGTTTTCTGGATGAAGGCCTGTCCGCATTCAATACAGATATAGGATCTGTCGCCTGTGTGGATCTTCTGATGCATCTTGAGTGTGGACTTTTGTGTGAACGCTTTGCCACAGTCAGTGCATTCATGGTGTCTCTCTCCAGTATGAATTTTCTCATGTATACTGAGATCTGAGTTATAAGGGAAGCCTTTCCCACATTCACTACATTCATATAGTTTTTCTCCAGTATGAATTCTCTGATGCCTGAAAAGAGATGATACTTGAAAAAAGGATTTTCCACATTCATTGCACTTATAGGGCTTCTCTCTCATATGGGTTTTCTGATGTGTACTGAATTCTGGCTTCTGTACAAAAGCCCTCCCGCATTCAACACATACATAGAGTTTTTCTCCTGTAGGAACTTTCAGATGTACCTTGAACTGTGAGTTCCAGGTGAAGCTCTTTCCAAATTCGGCACATCCATAGGATTTTTCCCTAGGATAAATTTTTTGATCTTGAGAGAAGGCTGGTTTATAACCAATGATTTTTCTATGTTGATTATGGTCCCATAATTTCTCTCCTGTTGGAGTACATTCACAGTAAGTACAGAAAGACATTTTACCATATTTAGTATTCTTCTTAACATTCTTAGAAGCATCATTTCTATAATGAATGTGTAAATCTAAATTATGCTTCAAGCCATTTCCAAATGAGTCACATTGATAGTGTTTTTACGGGGATGTAATATGTTTGGGTTCACATGAATTGTTCTTCTGATAGCCTTATATTCATAATGCCTATTTGTAGTCAATATTTTCTTGATTAAAGCAACATCA
This sequence comes from Colobus angolensis palliatus, assembly GCF_000951035.1. Classification (NCBI taxonomy): domain Eukaryota; kingdom Metazoa; phylum Chordata; class Mammalia; order Primates; family Cercopithecidae; genus Colobus; species Colobus angolensis. Next base: position 1,004,634 of record NW_012116377.1, read on the forward strand.
CTTAGATATTTCTTTTCTTTTTTTTTTTTTTTTTGAGACGGAGTCTCGCTTTGTCGCCCAGGCTGGAGTGCAGTGGCCCGATCTCCACTCACTACAAGCTCCGCCTTCTGGGTTCACGCCATTCTCCTGCCTCAGCCTCCCAAAGTGCTGGGATTACAGGCGTGAGCCACGCGCCCGGCTTATGTCTTTATTGTTAGGCATGCTAAAAGGTGTGTATGGGTATCTCGTGGTTTTCATTTTCATTTTCTTGATAATTAAAGATGTCAATCATCTTTTCATCACCTTGTTTCCCATTTCTATCTCATATAACAATATGGATGGATCTCAAATACATCACATTAAATGAAACAAGTCAAACTCAAAAGGAGAGATACATACACATACACACACAGAGACACACACAGGATGTCTCCATTTATACAACATGTGGAAAAGGCAAAATTATACAGACAGAAAATGGGCTTGTGATCAAGGGCTGGGGGTGGGGAAAGGGATGGACTAAAAAGTAAAAGGAGGAAATGTAGGGAAGTGAGGGAACTCTTCTCTGTCTTGATTGTGGTACTGACTGCATGATGTAAATGTCAAAACTTTGAAAATTCTACACTAGGTGAATATTACTGTATGTAAATTATATCTCAATAAATATGACCTTAAAATATTACAGTCATGTTCACACAAAAACCTGCACATAGGTGTTTATAGCATCTTTATTCATAATCAACAAAACTTGGAAGCAACTAAAATGTCCTTCAGCAGGTGAATGGACAAATAAATCACGGTACATCCAGACAATAGCATATTATTCAATGCAAAAAAAAAAAAAAAAGGCTAGCAAGCCACGAAAAGACATGGAAGAAACTTAAATCTACACTACTATGTGAAACAAGTCCATCTGAAAAGGCTGCATACTGTATGGTTCAGAGGCTAAATTATGGAGACAAAAGAAAATAGGCAGGGGTGTAGGGGTGTAGGCAAAACACAGGATTATTGGGACAGTAAAACTGCTCTTTATCCTTCTATCATGATGCATGCATGTCATTATTCATCTGTCTCAACCCACAGAATGCACATCAAGACTGAAATTAAACCATGGACTTTGGCCCGTAGCGTCAATGTAGTTTCATCAGTTGTAACAAATGTACCACTCTGAAGGCAGATGCTGATGATAGGGGAGGCTGTGTATATGTGAGGGTAGGGGATATGTGGGAAATCTCTGTACCTTCTGCCCCATTTTGCTGTGAACCTAAAACTTCTCTAAAAACTAGTCTTTTATATAAATGGGTATACAAACACATATATATGTCAGTACTAAAATATTACATTACAATAAATATAAAGGATAAATAATTGAAAGTCATGTACAGTGAATGTGTTTTCCTCCATATTTCCTGGAATTCATGAGGAGTGATACACTTAGGAGTAAGGTAAAATGGGAATAATGAAGCGGACCAGTCTTGGTTCTAGGGTATGTTAAGAAGGAAGAGGTGATCTCCAGGGACCCTCCTGAGGGTCAGCAGACATTGTCCTAAGTTGGGGATCATGGTGTATCACAAAATATCCAGAATTGCAGGAAGAATAGTGAAGCTTCAGACACAGTGCTGGATGAGGTGAAGGGAGGTAATGGGTCAGCAGACATTGGTCTAAGATATTGAGCAGCATGTAATGGG
>NW_012116377.1:1006350-1007672 GCF_000951035.1 Colobus angolensis palliatus
CACACCAACATGGCACAAGTATACATATGTAACAAACCTGCACGTTATGCACATGTACCCTAGAACTTAAAGTATAATAATAAAAAAAAAAGAAAAACCAAAAAAAAGAAATATTTAATATCAAGTCAGATGGTGATGCCTACAACACAAATATATACAAAATAATGCAGCAGAAAGTGACCCCAAAGGATGTGTTACTTCAGATACAAATGGTGGGTGGATGCTTTTCAAAGATGGGGGAAGAAAGCATGATGCATGGGCACTGGGGAAGCAGAGTATGCCCAGAGAACACAGTTGGTGCAAAAGCCCAAAGCTGGAGAAAGCTTCCTGGATGCTAAAACAGCCAGAATTGGGATTCTTGACAAATAATAAAAATATTGACCACCTCCAACTGCAGGCTGTCCAAACCCTATGACCTGTTATTATATTTATAACTTTATACTATAAACATTAAATGTGATTATGTAAAAGTAGAAATAACTGAAATGTTACATGAAAGTTTGATATACAAAATATAAAAATTATATAATCATACAATAGATACTATATATTATATAAAATGGGAACTATTTTATTATAGTAAGGTATAATAATAAATATTAGAATGTGCTATAACATACTGTAAACACAATATACACTGTATAATGATATGCACACATAAAATTAAAATACATAAATCTATATTTTTATAACCTAGTATCTAATAATTTTTCAAATGTCATTTAAATTACCACATAGTAAAATAAACAGTACTTCTGAGATTCATCCATGTTGCAGTGTCAATAAATGACTTCTTTTCACGTTGGGGTAGTATTCTATTGTATAGATGTTTAATTAGTCACCCACTGTTACATTTGGGTTGTTTACTAATTTTGGCAATTATACAGTTGCTGTGAAATTTGAGTACACACGTTTTTATATAAACAATTTTTCATTTATCTAGGGCAAATACCTAGGAGCGGGATTGGTGGGTCATATGATAAGTGTATGTTTAACAGTATAAGCAGCTGCCAAGGCCAGGCATGGTGGCTCACGCCTGTAATCCCAGCATGTTGGGAGGCTGAGGCGGGAGGATCACCTGAGACCGGGAGTTTGAGACCAGCCTGACCAACATGGAGAAACCCCTAACTAAACCTCTATTTAAAAAATACACAATTAGCCTGGTGTGGTGGCACATGCCTGTAATCCCAGCTACTTGGGCAGCTGATGCAGGAGAATCACTTGAACCCGGGAAGTGGAGGTTGTAGGGAGCCAAGACTGCACCATTGCACTGCAGCCTGTGCAACAAGAGCAAAACTTCATCTCAAAAAAAAAAAAAAAAA
>NW_012116377.1:1017334-1020365 GCF_000951035.1 Colobus angolensis palliatus
CCCGGCTAATTTTTTGTATTTTTAGTAGAGACGGGATTTCACAGTGTTAGCCATGATGGTCTCGATCTCCTGACCTCGTGATCCGCCCGTCTCAGCCTCCTAAAGTGCTGGGATTACAGGCGTGAGCCACCGCGCCTGGCCTAGATATTTATTTTCTTTTCTGATAATACTGTATCTGGTTATCAATCTGTCACAGTTATTCTAGAATGAAATACAATCTCACATCATCTCTGTCATCATCTTCCCTTGCATTGTGGAAAGAAGTCTTTTTTTTTCCAGAGATTCCCTGGAAAAAAGGTTTGGAATCCAAATGCCCCTTTTCAAGGGATAATAAGTCACTTTTTGCTCATAGAGCAGCTAGCAGAGGCTAGAGGGGAAGGTAAAAATGGCTCATCCAGATTGAACACAGAGAAAAGGGTAAGGGTGGGTAATTGGATGAGGAGGGTGTGACACTACTTATATGAAACATTCTGGGGAATAATTCAGCAGTTAAAAGAAATAAAGTAGATGAACAGATAACACCATGAATAGACATGGAAAAAGTAAGGTAAAAGACATTATATATAGCATAGTAAGATTTATATAAACTAATGATCCATACCCCTAATTCACTTTAAATTTTACAACATGCTCGAATTAAAAAATGCTTCCATTATACAAAACAGTGGCTTCTGGTGGGAAGGGAGATGGGTGCGGGGAAAGAGAGAATAGGAGATTTTATCACAAAAATAAGAGAGAATCTTTACCCACATTCATGGTCATAGTGTGTCCTAAACTAAAGACAATGATTAAACTCAGACCTCATCAGATAAAATATAAAAATAAAGCATGACAAAAACAAATAAGCCTGGGCACGGTGGCTCACGCCTGTAATCCCAGCACTTTGGGAAGTTGAGGTGGGCAGATCACCTGAGGTTGGGAGTTCGAGACCAGCCTGACCAACACAGAGAAACCCTGTCTCTACTAAAAATACAATGTTAGCTGGGTATGGTGGCTCATGCCTATAATCCCAGCTACTCGGGAGGCTGAGGCAGGAGAATCGCTTGAACCCGGGAGGCAGAGGTTGCGGTGAGCTGAGATCACACCATTGCACCCCAGTCTGGGCAACAAGACTGAAACTCCATCTCAAAAATAAATACATAAAAATAAAAATACAAAAATTAGCCAGGGATGGTGGCACGCACCTGTAATCCCAGCTACTTGGGAGGCTGAGGCAAGAGAATCATTTGAACCTGGGAGGTGGAGATTACAGTGAGCCAAGATTGCGCCACTGCACTGCAGCCTGGGCGACACAGTGAGACTCCATTTCAAACAAACAAACGAGCAAAAAAAGCCAACCAGGCAGAGAGACCCTAACGGTGTGGAATCGCTCAAGCAACATCAGAAGGAAATGTGAGAAAGGGTGATTAATCATGTCATGTCAAACACAGCAGAGAGGTATTCCCAAAGATTAAGTGACAATGATTCCCAAGTCGTCAGCTGGATGAAAGGCCTGAAAGACTGGGAAGATATGAGAAATCTCATGGCCATTCCTATAGCGAAAATAGTTAGAAAGCCTGATTGGAAATAAAGTTCTTTTTTTTTTCCTTTTTTCTTTTTTAGACTGAATCTTGCTTTGTCACCCAGGCTGGAGTACAGTGGCATGATCTTGGCTCACTGCAATCTCCACTTCCCAGATTCAAGTGATTCTTGTGCCTTAGCCTCCCAAGTAACTGGGATTGCAGGCATGCACCACCACACCCAGCTAATTTTTGTATTTTTAGTAGAGACGGGGTTTTGTCATGTTGTCCAGGCCGGTTTCAAACTCCTGACCTCAAGAGATACATCCACCAAGGCCTCCCAAAGTGCTGGGATTTCAGGCATGAGCAACTACACCTGGCCCAGAGATAAAGTTCTGAGGCATCTCACAGTGAGAAAGACAGAAATAAAAGGGGTGTAGCAGGAGTGGGAGTGTGTGACACAGAGTAATTTTGAAAGAAAGCAGATCCGGGAATGCCTGGATGTAAACAAGAGACTCTAGGATAATATGGAAGGTAGGGAAAAAAAGAATGTTACAGAAAAGGAACATAATGAAGATATATCTTCAATGAGGCTGACTGGCACATGACTTATAATCAACAAGGAAGGTCATCCAGGTAGAAGGCATTTAGTGATCTGAGATGCATCAAGAAATACAAAAAATTCAGAACCTTCCTGAAGAGTGGTCGTAACAGCACTTCACAGGTTCTAGTGTTTTTCAAGACAGCTGAGATTTCCTCCCGTCTCCCATGTAACCTGAGTCACACTCACCTCACTCCACTCACCTGGGCAGCTCTGACGTGGCCTCTCACCCTGCAGTGCCCATGGTTCCTTTCCTTGCTCCAACATGACCGCCTCTGGTTCAGGAACTTGATACCCTGTTCATGGGAAATGATAAAGGTCTGGGTCCAGCTAATTATGTTTCAGAGCCCAGCCAATACAGTCTTATTGTTCAATGACAGTTTGTTCTTTAGGAAAGTAACCAGATATCTCTGAGAACAGAGTAATATTCTGAGTACCCTAAACAAACCGAGAACCCTGGAGGAAAAAAGGACAAAACCATCACCTATTCGAGATGCCAACAGCATTCATCAACTGAGAATGAAAACACTCTCAGTAAGGCCTCCTTTCAGATACCAAGGTGACTATGCTTACCTACTGAGAGCAGGTGGCTGTAGGTCTCCAGCATCACATCCCGGTACAGGTTTCTCTGAGAAAGGTCCAGGTGCTGCCATTCCTCTCTGCTGAAATTGATAGCCACATCCCTGAAGGACACTGATCCCTGTAAGGGCACATTCCTGTTCAGTGTGCATAGTCAGCTTTGCAGGGTGGAGTGACTATATTTTGGGATTATGGAATGTGGGTTTTGTTGTTTTTATTTCCTTTTTTTTTTTTTTGAGACACAGTCTTGCTCTGTCACCCAGGCTGGAGTGCAGTGGTGCAATCTTGGCTCACTGCAACCTCCGCCTCCCAGGTTCAAGGAATAACAAATACAGTTAACTGATCTTTGAAA
>NW_012116377.1:1021886-1024263 GCF_000951035.1 Colobus angolensis palliatus
GTTAGTTTGGAAGTGGTCTTCCTCTTTTATTTTCTGGAAGAGTTTGTGTAAAAATGACACTAATTCTTCTTCCTCTTCTTCTTTTTTTTTTTTTTGAGACAGAGTTTTGCTTTTGTTACCCAGGCTGGAGTGCAATGGCGCAATCTTGGCTCACTGCAACCTCCGCCTCCTGGAGTAATAGTTACTTCTATGCCTAAGATTCAATCATGAGTGAATATTATATAAAGTCATGCAAACAGAGCTGGGTGTGGTGGCTCATGCCTGTAATCCCAGCACTTTGGGAGGCTGAGGCAGGCAGATCACCTGAGATCGTGAGTTCGAGACCAGCCCAATCAACAAAGAGAAACCCTGTCTCTAGTAAAAATACAAAATTAGCCAGACGAGGTGGCGGCATGCCTGTAGTCCTAGCTACTTGAGAAGCTGAGGCAGGAGAATCACTTGAACTCAGGAGGCGGAGGTTGCAGTGAGCCGAGATCGTGCCATTGTACTCCAGCCTGGGCAACAAGAGCAAAACCCTGCTTTAAAAAAAAAAAAAAAGAAACAAACTAGAGTTTTTAAAAATGAAAACATTATGTTAAAATGTGGATAGCGGTAATGAGAAGCTCAACAGAAGGGCTGGAAGGCAAAAGACGTCAAAGTTACCCAGAATGGATAGCAGAAAATAAATAGCAGAAAATGGTAGAGAAAAGAAATGGAGAAGCAACATCTGAAAAACAAGTTTCAGAAAGAAAATAGAGAAAACATTTGTGTTTGAGGAGGTGGTTTAGGAAGAAATGAAAAAATGCTTTCAAAATATCAAACAAAAGTCACTTATAACAAGGAATTCTATCTGCAGCCAAAACATCAATACAGTGTGATGACAAAATAAACAACAGTTTTCCTTGACAGTCCACCTCTCCACTGTTCTACAGGTGGCCTCCAGAGATAGAGACATTACCCATGTGTTGTTCATTCTTGACAGGAAGATCAAGTTTTCTTTCAGGAGCACCAAGTCTAGAGTCCAGCTGGTTCCTAAGGCCTACCTGCCTCCGCCCTGAGGCTCTGGTGACAGATCAGAGCTTTCCACTCTTGGACTGAAATTCCACCCCCTGGGACTCCTCCTCCTCACCTCATAGGAGCTGCCCTGATCCTCTGGAGCCAGGGCTGAGGATTTTTGGAGTGAGGTCCAACTAGCTGGCATGGCCACACTGGATCTCAACCCCTTTTCTCTAGCATGCCTGAAGTTTACTGGTCATCTGTGAACTCAGCAGAGCTGCTCTGAAGAGGTAGGCTGCAGTCTGGAGGAAGGTCTGGCTCAGGGACTCCCCAGAGACACCCAAAAACCTAGAAAAACAATGTCCACATAGTCATTCAACATTCACCACATAAACACTTCCTGGATACATCAAGGTGCACCGCTGCGCTAGAAACCAGAGCAGTGGTTCCCAAACACACATGTGCATTCAAGTCACCTGGAGGGCTCGTTAAAACATAGTTTAGGCCGGGCGCGGTCGCTCAAGCCTGTAATCCCAGCACTTTGGGAGGCCGAGACGGGCGGATCACGAGGTCAGGAGTTCGAGACCATCCTGGCTAACACGGTATTTTGTATATGTATTATATTTTGTATTTTAATAATAAAAGTCAGCTAAAGAAAGGAAAATGCTTTAAAGAAAATCAAAAGGAAGAGAACATATATTTATTATTTATTAAGCGGAAGTGAATCATCACGAAGGTCTTTGCCCTTATGGTCTTCAGGTTAGGGAGGCAGAGGAAGAGGAGGAAGAGGAGAGTTTGGCCTTGCTGTTTTGCATGGCAAAAGGGGAAGAGGTGAAGGTGGAAGAGAGGGCAGGAGAGGGAGGCACACTCAGTGTAATTTTACTGAAAAAAAAAAAAAATCTATGTTACAAATGGGCCCACACAGTTCAAACCCATGTGGTTCAAAGGTCAACTGTAATTCACATTCTCTCATGTGAATTGTGCAGCGGGTCTTGTCAATGATCTTCCAGTCATAAGTATTCCAAAATATTCCAAATGTTTTGGAATAATCTTTCTTTAGGAATATATTTTTTAAACTTTTTATTTTGAAATAATTATAGATGCACAGGGAATTACAAAATGATACAGAGGGTCCCCCCGTGAATTTCAGTTTATTGTAGTGCATGATTCTTTTTATTCATTGCTGGATTCAGTATGCTGATATTTTGCTGAGGATGTTTGCATCTAAAATTATGAAATATACTGGTCTATAGTGTTCTTTTTTTATGCTTTGGTTTTGATCTCACAGTAATACTGGCTGTACAAAGTTAGTTTGGAAGTGGTCTTCCTCTTTTATTTTCTGGAAGAGTTTGTGTAAAAATGACACTAATTCTTCTTCCTCTTCTTCTTTTTTTTTTTTTTT
>NW_012116377.1:1030642-1032069 GCF_000951035.1 Colobus angolensis palliatus
GAGCTTGCAGTGAGCTGAGATCCGGCCACTGCACTCCAGCCCGGGAGACAAAAAAAAAAAAAACATAGTTTAAAATTCTCAGCTTCACCCCTTCGATGGGTCTAAGGTAGGACGTAAGAATTTTATTTTCTAATAAGTGCCCAGGAAATGCTGATGCTGCTGGTACAAGAACCACACTTTCAGAACTGTGGAGAACAGTGCTGAAACATGGGAAAAGCCATGAAATTTAGAGTAACATGACTGCGGATTTGAACTGCAGCTGTACCACTTTTCACCAATGAGAATATAAAGAAGTTATTCAGATTTTGTTTCAGAAATAAGGATGAAAATGCCTATGTCACAGTTACTAAGATTAAATGAGGTGATGCTTTTAAAGTACTCAATGCCTCCCTGCCATGCAAGAATCATGCAATAAATATTGGCAATTACCATGTACTATATTAAAACTTAATACAGAAAACCATGTAATCAAAACAAGATAATAAATATATCAGACAATATTGATCTATATATGAAATCAAAATGATATGTGAGAGTGCACACAGCATTCACTGTATACATATCCCTAATTGGTGCACGCAATTAGCCATGCACCTGGAATAAAACAAACTAGATCTCCACCTCACACTATTTTTTTTTTTTTTTTTTAAGATCTTTTTTTTTTTTTGGCCTTTTCACTGCAACCTCCTTGTTGTTGTTGTTTTTTTTTTTTTTTTTTTAAGATGGAGTGTAGCTCTGTGGCCAGACTGGAGTGCAGTGACATGACCTCAGCTCACTGTAACCTCCGCCTCTGGAGTTCAAGCAATTTCCTTCTTCAGTCTCCTGAGTAGCTGGGACTAGGTGCATGCCACCATGCCCAGCTAAATTTTTTTTGTATTTTTAGTAGAGACAGGGTTTCACCACGTTGGCCAGGATGATCTTGATCTCCTGACCTTGTGATCCGCCTGCCTCAGCCTCCGAAAGGGCTGGGATTACAGGCGTGAGCCACCGCACCCAACCCACCTCACACTAAGTGGACAAATTCCAGCAGCACTAAACATTTAAATACATGCATTTTTAAAAACCCCTAAGGATGTTAAAATAATTTTCAGACTATACATTTGTATAGCATTGTGGTGGGATGATAGGGATCTTATTACACGTGACAGGAAACCCGAAGCTATAACAGAAAAAAAAACAGATATTTCTGATTATATGTTTCCTAATTATATGTTAAAATAAACCATTCAATTTGACATAAAGATATATAAAACATTTTTTTGATATATGACGATAGGTTGCTTGTAATGTTAACTCTAGCAATCACTAAGCAAAAAAGGCCAAAAAAAGGCCAGGCGCGGTGGCTCAAGCCTGTAATCCCAGCACTTTGGGAGGCCGAGACGGGTGGATCACGAGGTCAGGAGATCGAGACCATCCTGGCTAACACG
>NW_012116377.1:1032439-1036440 GCF_000951035.1 Colobus angolensis palliatus
CTTGAGGCCAGGAGTTCAAGACTAGCCTGGCCAACATGGTGAAACCCTGTCTCTACTAAAAATACAAAAATTAGCCAGGCGTGATGGCAAGCACTTATAATCCCAGCTACTCAAGGCTACTCAAGGCTAAGACAGGAGAATAGCTTGAACCCAGGAGGCAGAGGTTGCAGTGAGCAGAGATCACGGCATTGCACTCCAGCCCGGGCGACAGAGCAAGACTCTGTCTCAAAAAAAAAAAAAAAAAGTAACAACATCCACTGTTGGAAAGCATTTAGGCAAATTTCTTTTATAAATTATTGGTTAAGGCTTGAATTGCTATAATGTCTTTTGAGCTATTTAGTCATATCTATTATTTTTATTTTTTTGAGATGGAGTTTCCCTCTTGTTGCCCCAGCTACAGTGCAATGGCATGATCTTGGCTCACTGCAACCTCCGCCTCCCAGGTTCAAATGATTCTCCTGTCTCAGCCTCCCGAGTAGTTGGGATTACAGGCGCCCACCACACACTGGGCTAATTTTTGTATTTTTGGTAGAGGTGGGGTTTTACCAAGCTGGCCAGGGTGGTCTCGAACTCCTGACCTCAGGTGATCTGCCCACCTCGCCACCCAAAGTGCTGGGATTACAGGCGTGAGCCACCACGCCCGGCCAGTCATATATCTGTTATTAACAATACACTCAACTGGTGCCAATAATATAGTTTTAAATATATAAAGCAGAAACTGACAGAAAGAAAGGACAAGTGGACAAATAACTTTTCCAGTGTGAGTAGTTTACCTTCCTTAACAAAATAATCTGTGAGGAGATACATAATATATACAACATGAGATTAATATCTATAACAATACAAATTAGAGAACATATTACAGTTTTCATGTAATAGATGTGACATTTATGAAAAATGAGGAAGAACTAGGCCATAAAGCAATTGTTCAACTGAAGCATCACCCACAGACACTAATTGAAACATAAAGCGCACTTCTAAATGGCTCATGGGTCAAGGAAAAACAATTACTGGAAAAAAAATTTTAAACACTTAGACGTGAACAATAGGAAACTGCTACACATCAAAACTTGTTCATCTTTATATTACAGGCTGAAACTGAAAGAACTGAACTTTTAACTCAGGTCAGAAAGCAAGCTGATCACAGTCCTCACCGATCACCATAGCTGACCCTACAGGCTCTCAGTCACTGACCACAGACTCCCATCACTGACTCCTAAACCCCGATCACTCATCCCAAAGAGCCTCATCAATTACTCGAGAAATCCCTGTCACAGACAACCATCAACAGACGTCACAGACCCCCCATCACCGAGCCCCGAAACCACTATCACTAATTCCACAGACAACTCCTCTATTACTGACTTCACAGAATTCCTAATCGCAAGCAACCAAAATCATCACAGAGACCTCTTGGCAATAAAACGTGAAAATACTCCTGACGACAGCGGCGAAATAGCCTTCGCGGACCACTTCCACTTCCGGTTCGACTTCCGGCACTTCCCCTTGTGGACTGTTGATATTGCGCATGCTCCAAATTAACTTGGAAGCAATTTCCGCCCACAGTCAACAGGGCGCAGACACATCTTTAGAGACATGGTGCAGTTTCCGTAATCGGCGCTATCGGGCAGAGAATATAACCGCGCCCTTATGGTGTTTATTCGTGTGGGCCGCCATCTTGGATGCGTATCGATTCCGTACAGTGGAGGAGTCCGCCTCCTGCAGGGTTGACTAGAGTAAGGCAAGGATTTTCACGTAGAATGCAAGACTGTTACCATCGTTTGGCCACGCTTATACCCAAGAAGAAAAAGTTTCTGCAGATAGGATCTGGAGATTTATTTATTTATGTATTTATTTAATTTTTTTTTTTTTTTTGAGACGGAGTCTTGCTCTGTCGCCCGGGCTGGAGTGCAGTGGCCGGATCTCAGCTCACTGCAAGCTCCGCCTCCCGAGTTTACGCCATTCTCCTGCCTCAGTCTCCCAAGTAGCTGGGACTACAGACGCCCGCCACCTCGCCCGGCTAGTTTTTTGTATATACGGAGTCTTGCCTAGGCTGGAGTGCGCTGGCGCCATCTCGGCTCACTGCAACCTCTGCCTCCCAGGTTCAAGCGATTCTCCTGCCTCCGCCTCCCGAGTAGCTGGGATTACAGGCAAGCGCCACTACACCCAGCTAATTTTTTGTGTGTTTGTAGTAGAGACGCGGTTTCACCATGTTGGTCAGGCTGGTCTCGAACTCCTGACCTCAAATGATCCACCCACCTCGGCCTCCCAAAGTGCTGGGATTATAGGCGTGAGCCACTGCGTCCGGCTGTTATATTTATAATAGCTAAGTTACCCCTTGGTTAGGGCACACTGCAGAAAACAATGATTCACTAGAAGAAACCATGGGGGAACAAGGAAGCCAAGGATCCTGAGAGAAATAAGGAAGATAAGTGGAGGCATTAGGATCGTACAATCTATTTTTTGGAGACACCACTTAGGAGAAGGGTGGACTGGGATCCAAGCTCACTCCTGGGTGAAACCACTAGGCAAGAGGGAGTTATGTCACAATAGGTAGTAAGGAACCTGCAGGAAGGGAGGTACAATTTTTAATAGTTGAAAACACATTAGGAAATAGGTTAGAAGTTGGGTTAGTACAATCCTCTCCTAGGAGATAACATAGAAGAGAGATTAGAAGTCTAAGCATCCCCTTTGAAGTGGCTGGTAGGAGGCTTTGGGATGTATAGATATTTTAATCCCCTTAATCTCCATCAGCATCCACCCTAGCTACCTCAAGCACGGCTATAGCAGGCAGCAACAATAAAAATAATAATAGTCTTGGCTTGGTTCACGCCTGTAATCCCAACGCTTTGGGAGGCCGAGGCAGGTGGATCACCTCAGTGGGGAGATCGAGACCATCCTAGCCAACATGGTGAAACCCTGTCTCTACTGAAAATACAAAAATTAGCTGGGTGTGGTGGCACATGCCTGTAGTCCCAGCTACTTTGGAGGCTGAGGCAGTAGAATCACTTGAACCCGGGAGGTGGAGGTTGCAGGGAGCTGAGATGGAGCCACAGCACTCCAGCCTGGTGACAGAGTGAGACTCCAAAGAGCTGGGATTACAGGCGTGAGCCACCGTGCCCGGCCAGGGAGTTTTGTTTTTTTTTTTTTAATTGCAAAGAGATGTTGAATTTTGTCAAATGCTTTTTCTGTTTCTATTGAGATGACCATATGATTTTTGTCCTTCATTCTGTTAATGTGATGTATTGTATGTATTTGCATATGTTAAACCATCTTTGCTTCCCTGGGATAAATCCCACTTGATCATCATGTATAATCTTTTTGACATGCTATCAGATTTAGTTTGCTAGTATTTTGTTGAGGATTTTTGCATCTGTGTTTATCAGAGATCTTGGCCTGTAGTTTTCTTTCTTTTGTCCTTGTCTGGTTTTAGTATGAGGGTGGTGCTGGCCTCACAGAATCAGTTTGGAAAAATTCCTTCCCCTTCAATTTTTTGGATTAGTTTGAGAAATATTGGAATTTGTTCTCCCTTAAAAGTTTGGTAGAATCAAATCCAAGAAGGGGATGATGAGAACCTCTAATTTTCAGGCAAACTGGACAGTTGTTGGTAATCAGGTGACTTAGTAGTTGTCATTGGCATCTGAAGAGGTGGGCAGTCTTGTGGGACTGAGCAATTAACCTGTAAGGTCTGTGCTAATTCAGGTTAGTGTCAGACTTGAATTCAATTGTAGGACACCCAGGTAGGGAGGGTTGGAGAAGGGGTGTCAGAAAAATTCCACATATTTTGTGTTAGAAATGAAACATTCTGGAAGTATTGAGTGTTGTGAGAGTATATTTTTAAAAACCAGTTTGTTTTCCCTATGCAACTGTATAAAAAGACATATCAAGTCTCACTCCCCCCGCCACCCCAATCACCACAGGTTACCACTATAGGTATTGTTTCCGGTTCACGTTTCCAATACTTCTTTTTTCCTATCTTTTCTTTTTTTAGTGCATATAAA
>NW_012116377.1:1045290-1045979 GCF_000951035.1 Colobus angolensis palliatus
GGTTGGTGACTCTGATGGCCAGCTGGGCAGCTCTTTCCACGATGGCTTTGCGGTTCTTGGAGGAAACATTGTGAGCAATCTCGGCACAGTAAGATCTGTAAGAGAATCAAGTAGGTAAGGAGCAAGACAGCCCTGAACACACTTGGAAAATTCCATTAAGAAGGCAGTGAGTTCCAGCACCAAGCTAAGAGAGGGCTGCTTGGTATGTGGCTGTGGAATGACACCTACATGCCCCCAAATCCTGACTCCCAACTCTATGGTTCCCTGATGATGACAAGAACACTTTCATTTACAAAGTACCCTCACTGTTCCCTCTCATCTAATCCTTACAGCAGCCTTGTAATCCAGGCATTACCTCCATTTTACAGATAAGGAAACCAAGGCCCACAGCAAGCAATGGACAAGGATCCAGGGTGAACCCAGGCCCACGCTCCAGGTTCAATGGTTCTCCCCCAGTTGCAGGGTGCTTTACCTTGCCCATGAAGTTTCAGAACTCTGCAAAGTGGTCAAGAGCAGAACCCAAGAGTCTGAATGGAGCCAAAAGCACCCAGTTTGACCGCTGAGGATACAAAGCAAGTAGAAGCAACAATGCTTAAAGTCACCCAGTCATAGCCATGCCTAATACCTGAGGACTTGGTGTGCCAGATCCAATTCTAACCCATTCCTTACAACTTTTTTTTTTTTTTTTT
>NW_012116377.1:1047214-1052319 GCF_000951035.1 Colobus angolensis palliatus
ATGGTCTCGATCTCCTGACCTCGTGATCCGCCTGTCTCGGCCTCCCAAAGTGCTGGGATTACAGGCTTGAGCCACCGCGCCCGGCCTTCCATGGATCTTAAAAAGACTGCCAAGCTGCCTTACAGAGCATATGGCAACCAGCCAACATGGGCACTGCAACTGAGTAATCATGTTGGCCTGTTACAGTTCAACTGTAGTTTCAGTGTCCACCATTAATTCCTATGCCCATCTTTTTCTAACAGAAATTTTCAGCATTTCAACACCTGGTTAAATTTCCAGCCTTGGAAGGTAACCACGTTAGAATACTGCTCTTGTTCATTTTTATTACTTATATCTACAACCACTGTAGATAAAAGATCTTTGTAAACATAAACACAAACATCCTAGTTACTCACACACACTCCATGTTCTTTCTAGTTTACTTAGGAAAATTCAGCTTTTTGGCTTTCATTTACCAATAAGTGAAGAAAATAAACTGTCACTTTCCATGAGAATTTTTCATTCCACTGCCTAGTTTTGGTCTAAGCAGGTCACCAAGTCTCTTATACACAGAGCTCACCAAGTGTCTAACTTACTCAAAACACCTAGAACTAGCTGGGTGTGCTGGAGCACACCTGTGGTCCTAGCTACCAGGAAGGCTGAGATGGGAAGAGACAGCTTGAGCCCACCTTGAGTTTGGGGCTGCAGTGTGCCATGATCACAGCTGTGAATAGCCACTGCACTGTAGCCAGGGCAACATAGATGCTGTCTGTCTCTCTCAAATCAAACCAGGCCAGGTGCAGTAGCTCATGCCTGTAATCCCAGCACTTTGGGAGGCTAAGGCAGGCAGATCACTTAAGGTCATGAGTTCAAAACCAACCTAGCCAACATGGCAAAACCCTATCTCTACTAAAAATACAAAAATTAGTCGAGTATGGTGGTGCATGCCTGTAATCCTAGCTACATGGGAGGCTGAGGCAGGAGAAACGCTTGAAACTGGGCGCTGGAGGTTGCAGTGAGCTGAGGTCATGCCACTGCACTCCTGCCCCAGCAAGAGAGCGAGACTCCATCTTAAAAAAACAAAAACCAATAAAACCCACCTAGAACCAATGCCCTGCAAACTCCATGCGCTTTCACTTCTACACCTTTGTGTAAGCACTCTCTGCCTGCCAAGTTTCCTCCTGTTCTCCACCTAATCCAAACTTGGTTGGTTCTAAAGCCCTCCTGTCCCTGAAGATACCCCTTACCACAGCACAGACTAAAGGGCCCCTTAAGGCCTAAGGTCCATGTTTGATCTTCTCCCTACCCTCCTTGTAAGCCAAAAATAAAATTCAAAGGCCCCCAGCAACTATCTGAATGCACTCCCTCCTTGAATAGGGCACTCTTGGTTTCCACAACCTCTTACCATAGCCAAGACATTCCTTTCTAGTGATAACCAATTCCTGATCAGAAACAGAAAATCTATTCAAAACCTCGAACTGCCGCCTTTCTGGACTAAACCAATGTATGCCTTAAGTGTATTTGATTGATGTCTCATGTCTCCCTAAAATATGTAAAACCAAGCTGCTCCCGGCCCACCTTGGACCCATATTCTTAGGGTCTCCCAAGGGCTGTGTCCCAGGCCATGGTCAACTCATATTTGGCTCAGAACAAATCTCTCCAAATATTTCACAGTTCAACTCTTTTGGCTGACACCTTCATAAAGAAAGCAACGTTCTGGAAACAACAGCCAAAGGATATTGTAGTAGTGGAAAGTGGTTATTATTGCAGTGTTCACAAAGCAGTCTTTTCCTGGTCTTGGGTCTCTACACTTAGAAGACCAAGTCTCCTCCCTCCGGTAAGGGAAACACCTTGAACTCCCCAACTTCTTTACTCCCCAACAAGCATTCTCTACAATCCTGCAAGGAACAACTTCAGATTCCCTCAGAGAATGTACAACCCCTCCCCGCCAAAATGCATCCCAAGAGTTTCTAGAGTTCCTGCCAAAGTGCTCATACAGATGCAAACTTCGGATCCCTGAAAACTAGAGGTGGGCCCAACTCACTTGTTGCACATCAGCAGCACTTCCAGCTCCTTGACGTTGTGGACCAGGAACTTCCGGAATCCACTGGGCAGCATGTGCTTTGTTTTTTTGTTGCTCCCATAACCAATGTTGGGCATCAAGATCTGGCCCTTGAATCTTCTACGAACCCTGTTGTCAATGCCTCTGGGTTTCCGCCAGTTACGCAAGGAAATAACACACAGGTGGGTTAGCGTCTGTGCAGAGTGCCAACTCTTCCTTTTGGGGAGGGCAAAAGGACCAGATGAAAAGGAAGTATGCCACACAGTAGTTGCCTTTGGTGACAGGACTTCACTATTTCCTTACTTTTTTGGTGGGAAAAACCACGACCTCGTGGCTTTAGCCACTAGGAATGCAGGCACCCCTGCCATTCCTACTCCCAAGCAATGGAGGAGGCACCAATGGGATGCGAGGGGACTGTGTAGATACTGAGATGGTGAGCACAGCTGCAGACACGGCTCTCAGCACCTCTGAGTTTTCTTGTCTATAAAACAGGGATTCTGCTGTCATAAGGCAACCCAAAATACACGACACAAATGCAAAGCCCTCTAAACACATCGAAATAGCCAAGTGTCCCTTTTCATTTAAATTTCACTTAACACATCAAGAGATGTTAAGTACCAGCACTAGGGCACAATGGGGGAGACCTGTATTTCTACAGAAAGCTCTTCCACAAACCAGTTCATCGGTCAAAGGTAATCCCGACTAGATGATGTCAGAAACTGACAGCCTGTTGGAAACTTCTTTCTTCACCCCACACCCATTTCCATCCCAGGACCACATACCTTAATTTTGACATATCGGTCTGACTGGTGCCGGATAAACTTCTTGGTTCTTTTTTTGACGATCTTGGGCTTCACAAGGGGTCTGAGGGCAGCCATGATGCCTTTTGGAAAGAAGCAGCCCCAGGTGAGGAAGAATCCTGGAAGGAGGCTTTCCCTCCCAAGGACTGAACACTGTCGCAGAGTGTCTTCCAATCGCCAGCTACGGAGCAAGCTGGGAATGGAATGGGTGCCTCTGCCAGGCTTGCTTTCCCTCCCTTTCCGAAGCTGGCAGAATACTAGGCACTCTCCAGACGCGATCCCAGGAGGTCAAAGGTCAACTCAACCACTCAGGGCGCAAAGAATGCCAACAGCTGAGCAAACCAAAACCGACCCCAAGACACTCAATTTGCAAGGGGCAGCAAATCCCACCTCGCCAGTGTCCGAACCCCGAGATGGCCTTGACCATCTACTTGGACCTGAGTCTCAGTTTCCTCACCTGTAGAATAGAGATGACACTGCACGCTGAATGCCTGCAGTGCCTGTCACAGGGTAAACGTTTAATAAAGAAAACCTTCTAATTCCCTAGGGAGCTGCTGCGCTACCACACCCTTAACACACACAAAACCATCACATCGTCTAAGATGCCTCAAACCTGGAAATCTTGCAGTATCAACTCACACCTTCCTCGGTGTGGTCTTCAGAGCCATTCATTTATTTCCTACGGCAGCAACCCTTCTGTTCGCAGCCATCAACTGGCACAGAGTGGGTACTCAGTGAACCACGTATTCAAAACGACTTTGCCTTCTGGCCCGTGATATCCTCGAAGGCAAGTTGGGGGCAGTTGCATCTTATTTCCAGAGATACTACCAGAATTTCTGCCTGCAACTGAACCAGCAGCCGCAGCAGCCCTAGGGCCAGAGACTTCAGCGGAAGAAGCGGGCCATGGCAATGAACGAATACACGTGGGCCGACATTCGTGAGCGCTGGGATCCACAGATCCCAGCTGACGGCTGTCAAGCTGGGACACCCCTGGTCGTCCCACGGCCCACAGGAGACCCCGCAGTCTGGGCTCAACTAGCACCCTCTACCGCCAAGGAACAAACAAGCAGCCCGCAGCTCTGACTACAAGCGGAGAGCAGGAAGCTCTGGGATGCAAAGCCCCATCAACCCGGGCTGCTTCGTTCTACTCCTGTACACGCCCCAGTAAGCTGACAATAACAATACCCACAGCCACTACCGCGCCGAAGGGGAGGCCCCCGCACCACTGGGCGACGGGGCCAGATGAATCCCGCAGGAATGCGGATGGCCACGGATTAAGACTTACCGAGGAGGATATGGCTACCACCTCCGTAGGCAGCGCCGAGGAAGAGAGAAGGGACAGTGGCACGCAAGGGCTGATGGGACGTAACCCCCTGGGTCCTGGCAGGGAAAAGACAAGCACTTCCGGTTCGCCTCTTTCAAATAAAATAAAGACACGTCAAAAAATAATGCCGCAAAAAATTCTGAGTATACCTGTTTTAATAGACCGTAATATCTAGGAATATGACTGAAAAATGTATTCTACCTGTCCTTGGGTCTACGGAGAAATTTGGAATTCTTTCTGAGCTAATAAGACCTGGTGGAGGGAGGAACTTACTTCCGCCAGAAGTTGAAGCCAATCCGCTTTTGGGCTATTTCCGCCCGCGTTTCTTCTACTCCGAAGTGCGCCTCTTAGTGGTCAGAAGAGAACAAGACAGAGACTTCCTAATAATTTCCTCACCGAATTTAGGCAGTAAATAGTAACGAAACTAACAGCTGACATGCGATGGAGTTCACTATGCCCACCACAATTCTATAACGTACCCCTATTATGTCTCCATTTTGCATATGTGGAAGGTGAAATTTGGAGACTTGACTCCAAACTCCATGCCCTAACCATTATGCTAAATGGCCTAGTTTTTGTTTGTTCATTTTTTAGAAATGAGGTCTCACTTTGTTGCCCAGACTGGTCTCGAACTCCTGGGTTCAAACGATCCTCTCGCCTCAGCCTCCTGAGTAGCTGGGATTACAGGCACGAGCTACTGCCTAGTTGTTTTTTGTTTGTTTGTTTGTTTGTTTTGTTTTGTTTTTTGTTTTTTTTTATACAGGGTCTCCCTCTGTCACCTAGGCTGGAATGCAAAGGCGCCATCTCACGGCTCACTGCAGCCACTGCCTCCCAGACTGCCTAGTTTTTAAAGTTAATCTTGGCCGGGCGCGGTGGCTCAAGCCTGTAATCCCAGCACTTTGGGAGGCAGAGACGGGTGGATCACGAGGTCAGGAGATCG
>NW_012116377.1:1053879-1055337 GCF_000951035.1 Colobus angolensis palliatus
TCACCCAGGCTGCAGTGCAATGGTGTGATCTCGGCTCACTGCAACCTCCGCCTCCTGGGTTCAAGCGATTGTCCTGCCTCAGCCACCTAAGTAGCTGGGATTACAGGTACCCACCACCACACCCAGCTAATTTTTGTATCTTTAGTAAAGACAGGGTTTCACCATGTTGGCCAGGTTGGTCTCAAACTCCTGACCTCCAGTGATCCACCTGCCTCGGCCTCCCAAAATGCTGGAATTATAGGCGTGAGCCTCTGCGCCTGGCAATCGTACACTTTAAATGGGTGAATTGTACAGTATGTGAACTACATCTCAAAAAAGTTGTTATAAAGAGTAATAATACGGGCATAGTTGCAGAAAAAAGGACAATCTTTCAACTGAATAAATTCAGCTTTGTAAAAGACTTATTTATTTATTTATTTATTTAGAGATGGAGTCTCATTCTGTCACCCAGGCTGGAGTGCAGGGGCGCGGTCTCAGCTCACTGCAAGCTCTGCCTCCCGGATTCACGCCATTCTCCTGCCTCAGCCTCCTGAGCAGCTGGGACTACAGGTGCCCGCCACCACGCCTGGCTAATTTTTTTGTATTTTTTAGTAGAGATGGGATTTCACCGCGTTAACCAGGATGGTCTCAATCTCCTGACCTCATGATCCGCCAGCCTCAGCCTTCCAAAGTGCTGGGATTACAGGCATGAGCCACCGCGCCCGGCCTGCAAAATACTTTTTAAAAAGAGAAGGAAAAAAGAAGCTGAGGGGACCCATTGAGCCACGGCAATAACTATATGTGCAAAGGAGGGGGGCCTTTGGGAGCAAAACCATCCAGTCTCTATCTTGGCTGAGGAGCCCTGACACACTCCTGCACTCCTGGAGCACTTGGGTAGGACTAGGGGAGGTGCCACTAACTCTAGGAGCTGAGGATTGGGCTGTGTGAAGGGGGAGTAGGGAGATGCAGAGGCAGAGAGGCCTGTGTTCACTGTGGGATGACACAGGAGAAAAGACTGGTCAGCTCTCTGTCTTCCCAACTCCCTCCGTTAAAGTTGGCGAGAAAAGCCCTTAATTGTATTGCATTGGCTATAGATTCGGAAATGGTTTTTCCCTTGGTGTGTGTTCTTTTTCCTCAGATTGGAAAGGATCGGGCACTGAACTTTGACCCCTGCTGCATCAACTATTTTGCTAAAGGGGAGTACGTTTTGCTGGGGGGTTCAGACAAGCAAGTATCTCTTTTCACCAAGGATGGAGTGCGGCTTGGGACTGTTGGGGAGCAGAACTCCTGGGTGTGGATGTGTCAAATGAAACCAGGTTCCAACTACATGGTAAGAAGAGGAAGTTTGTTCTGTGGGGCCATGGCTTGAAGAGGCACTGAGCAACCGCCATGTCTCGAGAGACATATCACTGGGGTTTGTGTCTGACAAATGGGAGTGCAGACTTTCTCCAGAGAGCTGGGAATTGACAGTTCTCTCAC
>NW_012116377.1:1063937-1073121 GCF_000951035.1 Colobus angolensis palliatus
TGAGTTCGTTCCTCCCTCCCTCCCTCCCTCCTTTCTTTTCTTTTCTTTTCTTTTTTAAGATGGAATTTCGCTTTGTTGCCCAGGATGGAATGTAGTGGTACAATCTCGGCTCACTGCAACCTCCGCCTCCTGGGTTCAAGTGATTCTCGTGCCTCAGCCTCCCAAGTAGATGGGATTACAGGTACCTGTCACTATGCCCAGCTTACTTTTGTATTTTTTAGTAGAGATGGGGTTTCACCATGTTGGCTAGGCTAGTCTCAAAATCCTGACCTCAGGTGATCTGCCCTCATTGGCCTCCCAAAGTGCTGGGATTACAGGCATGAGCCACCACGCCCAGCCTAAAGATTTTACAATAAGAGCGTCTCACTTTAATTGCCAGTAGTTTAAAGTGATAGCTTTTTAATTTCTCTGCCTTCCATTTAGTTAACAATCTCTTGCTAGAACTAGATTTTTTTTTCTTTGACAGTTCAGATTAAATGCAAAGAGAACACCAAGAAGATTGCCATCTATAGAAATTGATTAGCTATCCAACTAATCCTCTGCTATAATTGTATTCAGAGGACTCATTGGGCATGCATTACCAGGTAAAAGAAAAGATCGTCAAGAAGTTTGAGTGCAACCTCTTGGTGATGTGTGCCAATCACATCATCCCATGGCAGGTGGCTGTGCATATATATATGCGATATCTGTAGTCCCAGCATGACAAAGTGCCCTGCAATACAAAAAAGTATTCTCCAGTTTATGGCTTATGACATGCTAATAGAGTCTGGTTCCTCTAGATGTCAGGAAATGAAAGCCAAAGAGCAGCCACTTAGTTTGAGGAAACAGACTTGTTTTCTAGTGACCAGTGTTAAAACCATGAGGTGGGCGCCCTATTGTTGTAGCAAACATGAACGGAATTCACCCCAACTCCTCCAACATGCTGCTGCCCACCTGGCAGAGGACGATAATGTGATTGGCACACACCACCAGGAGGTTGCACTCAACTTCTTGACCAGTGGTCCCCCAACCATTTTGGCACCAGGAACGGGTGGAAAACAATTTCTCCACAGATGAGGGGAATGGTTTCAGGACGACACTGTTCCACCTCAGATCATCAGGCATTAGATTCTCATGCAAGCTGGATCCCTCACATGTGCAGTTCGCAATAGGGTTCTCACAGCTATGAGAATCTAATGTTGGTGCTGATCTGACAGGAGTCAGAGCTCAGGCGGTAATGCTCACCCCACCACTCACCTCCTGCTGTGTGGCCCAGTTTCTTTTTTTCTTTTTTTTTTTTTTTGAGATGGAGTCTTGCTCTGTCGCCTGGGCTGGAGTGCAGTGGCCGGATCTCAGCTCACTGCAAGCTCTGCCTCTCGGGTTTACACCATTCTCCTGCCTCAGCCTCCCGAGTAGCGGGACTACAGGTGCCCGCCACCTCACCCGGCTAGTTTTTTGTATTTTTTAGTAGAGACGGGGTTTCACCGTGTTAGCCAGGATGGTCTCGATCTCCTGACCTCGTGATCCGCCCGTCTTGGCCTCCTAAAGTGCTGGGATTACAGGCTTGAGCCACCGGGCCCGGCCTGGAGCATATTCTTGTAAACGTTTTTCTGTGTATAGAGATGTATATTTCTTCTGTAATAGAAGTGGAATCCCTTTGCTGATTCTCCAGTTTCTATATAGGGATTCATATTTCAGGAGAACATTTTTCAAAAGTAACGCTTGCTTACTGAAAAATTCCAAAAACACGCAGTTGCATGGCGGGGCTTGCCTCTGTTCATTTCTCTGTGGTTCCCTTTCCTCCTTTTCCCTCCATCCCACTGTAAGCAATTTAGTGGGGTTCAGTCTTTAAGAGGATATTGGGCTGAAATGTGCAAGCACTGCCCAAGCCCAGGGTGGTTCTCACAGGATCCCCACCGTCCCTGTCCCCCAGGAACTAAACGCCAACAGTGTGGCCTGGAACACCCAGTGTGAGGACATGCTCTGCTTCTCTGGAGGCGGCTACCTCAGCATCAAAGCCAGCACCTTCCCTGTGCACCACATCCACCAGAAACTTGCTCTTCCTCAATTGCACCAAACCAACTCTGCTTATTAAAAGTTTTCTCCCAAGATTGCCATCCTGACCTCAAAAATAAATGCAGTTTGCTGCTCCCTGACTGTGGCCGGCCAAGAGGAGCCAAAGGGGTGGCCTGGGGCTGCCTCTACCAGGACCTTAAGATTCAGCAGCAAGGCCAGGTCTGGTGGCTCACACCTATAATCCCAGCACTTTGGGAGGCCGAGGTGGCAGATCACCCCAGGTCGGGAGTTCGATACCAGCCTGACCAACATGGAGAAACCCCATCTCTACTGAAAATACAAAACTAGCTGGGCATGGTGGCGCATGCCTGTAATCCAGCTACTCAGGAGGCTGAGACAGGAGAATCACTTGAACCCGGAAGGTTGAGGTTACAGTGAGCCGAGATCGTGCCATTGCACTCCAGCCTGGGCAACAAGAGCGAGACTCCATTTCAAAAAAAAAAAGGATTCATCAGCAAAGTCTTGCTGGCTGTACCAAAGCCGTCCTGCTGATACAGCAGGTCAGGACTGTCAAAAGTTAGGAAAGGCAGTCTTAAGACAAAGGCAACTCTGTCGCCTCTGCCTGCGGCCATCCTGCGGTTTTGGCCTGGAGAGGAGGGATAAAGCATCAGATACAGTCTTGGAATTTTTGGTTTCCCTTCAAAATTTATATCATCTTGTGCAAGAACTGGTTTGTCAGGGCTGCCAGCTAGGACAGCAAGTCCTAGGAGGGAGGGCTTCTCCAGGTGTTGGTGACTTCATGTTTGGAATGCAACAGCAAGATAAAGTATAGCTCAGAGGGTGAGTGAGTCTCAGAGGGTGAGTGAGTCTATTTCTAAAACTCTACTCAAATTGTGCCTCCCAGAAAGTCCAAGTGTTAGCCATCCATCATATGCTCAGCTGTGACGTGCCTGTCTGAGTGCCTGCCCCACTCACGGGACAGTCAGCATGGCAAGGAGTTGTGCGGTTCGGGGAAGGAGCACCGGCTTTCAGTCCTGACTCTGCCATTCAAACATTTGCTGAACAAAGGACCTGTCTAAGGCACTGCTAGGTGGTGTGGGGTGACGCTAAGATGAGGTACTTATTTAGTTCCTGGGTGTAAGGAGGTGACAATCTAGAGGGAAGACTTTAAATTTCATTCTGTGTCCAAAGCATACAACACCTATTCTAGGGATTTTGTCTTCCTCCTTGCTGGCATTTCTGAGTGGGGCAGAGGGGGAAGCTCCCTCCATGGAAATGCCTCCTCCCTCCTCTGAATCTTACAGCCTCCTCCATCTCCACTTTCCGACACTGAGGACATCTAAAAATATAATCTAGATCATTGTTACACAACGATCACTTCCCTTGTTTAGTAATGGCTAGCATCTGTACAACCATCCCTGATTTAAATTCCCCTTTACAACATCTCAGTTAAGCCTCATGACTGCAGCGGGCATTCTCACAATCCCCATTTCAGAACTGGGAGGACTGGGGCTCTGAGGGAAGCGGCTGGCCTGAGGTCCCAGAGCCCCTTATGTGGCACAGCTGGTACTCAACCAGGCTTCTGAGTCCTGGTCTGGTCCAGTCTCCTCTCTCTTCATGCCTACAAGTCTTGACCTAACCCAAGGCGGGCATCACATCCCTCTTTGCCACTCCTTCAGTATCAGCCCAGGAGTATGCACAAAATGAACAGCTCGTTGATTCACTGTGGGAAGATAAAGAGGGAAGGGGTAGGGAAAAGGGGTTGGAAGCCATTCCTTCCTCCATCTCAGGTTCTAGATGGAAACACAGCTCAGGAACATACCTGGGCTTTTTCTTATGTGCAGAAAGGGGTCAGATGTTTTCAGCCATCTCTCTAGCTTTCATAGACTAGGCCAGGAAAGGACACAACGAATCAAGTCCATGAATCCCACCATGAAGGTATGTGGGAAGTGCCCACATTGCTGTCAGAATCAGAGACCTTGACCATCTTCTCCACTCTAGTTGACAGATGCTAAGAAAAACAGCATTGTGTAATACATGGCCAGTGATTATACCGATAATGAAAGCCACCATTTACGGAGTGCCTATGATGTGCCAGGCTACTACCAGGTGCTTGCCATAGATGACAGCTAATAAGAGTGACAGCCAGAATCTGAGATCTGCTCCTGGATCAGGCTTTACAGGCATCTTCCCACTCAATCCTCACAACTTTGTCCAGCTGTGCAACAACTGAATTACAGATGCTTGCAGGGTAGCCTCTGCCCAGAAGCCTGGCCCTGCAGGATGAAAGGATGAAGTCACATTGTGTTCCTCTTCAAGGCAGCCAGGGGCCAGGGGCTCGCTCATCTCCCCAGGTCTTTTTAGAAGGGAGGATGCCATAGAGCCAAGCAGAGGCTGCAAGTGGCCAGGGTTGCTCCACACTTTCAGTTCAAAGTGCTCCAGAGCTGCCGCTTCCTCTAGGTGTAGGTCAGCCCATTTCGACTGGGACAATCCATGTGGGCGCTCTTCTAGATCCTCACGCCAACTGAATGAGGCAGGTACTATTGCTCTCTCTATTCCATGCAGGAGGAAACTAAGGCTCAGCGAGGCTATGCCACATTCCCATGGGTCCACAGCCAAAAGCTCAGTGAAATTCAAGCCCAGTCTGTTTCCTAAGCTCATGCTCCCTCCATCACGTCCCCTCTCCACCTGCGCATTGTAAGGGACATCTGTCTGTTCTGGGATTTACCTACCTGCACGGTAAAGGGCTTGTTCAGAGCCATTGCCAAAAATGCCCAGTGCTGCTGACTCTCAGTTGTAAATCCGCTGGCCTGGATCTAGCGGTCTTCACCTGAAGCCAATGAGCATAATTTTTCTCTCTATAAAAGTAACCAATTGCTGTGGGGTCCAACTATTGTCATTTGTCACATCTTACTGAGGTCAAAATGTCTGCCTCTCCTCATGTGCTATGAGGTGGGAAGTGAGTTAAAGTAAACTCCTAAGAGTGTTTCTCGAAAAAAAAAGTGTCTTTGAGTACACTCCATGTTGACTGTCCTATGGCCTTAGGTGCACACATCTGGGTGCCCAGCATAATTCCAGAGAACTGCGGATCCTCAGCAGGTGCCTTTTGGAGAGGGAAGATGTTCTTGTCCTGCTGACGGGGGAAAAGAATCTGTCCACATTGACCTGCACCTGCTGAGTGCCAGGCCATAGATGGTTTTTATTGGTCATAGTGATATCCTGGGGCCTAGAATGGATATGGTCTGAATTTCATGTCTGTTAAATTCTTATTGTAAATATATATTTTGTAGCGATAGGGTCTTGTTATATTGACCAGGCTGGTCTGGAACTCCTGGGCTCAAGCGATCCTCCTGCCTTGGCTTCCCAAAGTACAGGATTTACAAGTGTGAGCTACTATGCCCAGCCAAAACCATTTTTTTGTTTGTTTATTTGTTTTTTCACTCACTGCCAGATTTTAATTCATCTCCAAGTACTAGGATTTAGTCTGTCTGGTGAGGATTTTTAAAAGATGATTTCTGTCAGTTGGGAAGCATGTTAAAATGCCCTCCCTGAGCACCCCATCTGCAGTGTGGTTACCCCCCATCTTCCATCATCACTTTTCTTGGTATTTCCTTCCTAGTTCCTATCTCTATTGAGAGTTTTTTGCACTGATAGACTAGTCTCCCTTGCCCAGTTAATGCCCTCTCCCCACCCCAAGGGTCAGCCCCAGGCAGGCCAGGCCACTGTGCCTGGGGTGCCTGTCGCATGTGCCCTTGATGGGTGGCCCCCAGGAGACACAGCCACACTCGGTCAGCTGTGGTCCTGGGGCAGCCACGTCTGGGTAGGCGGTACTTAGGAAGGACAAACTCCAAAACCCAGGGCTCCAAAGGACCCATGCAAAGATCGGGAGGCTCAGGGGAGTGAATCTGTGCTGGGCCCAGTGATTCGAGACCACTGGGGACACAGCAGGGGGACCCCCTGAGGTATCTGGAGGTGCTGAGTGTGTCCGGGAGCCGCAGAACCTGCTGAGGGCGCCCAACAGTGTGGGTACAGCATTGCCTGGAGAAAGGTGGCCATGGTAGCCCACAGGGGTCCAGCTGTGCCTAGGGAGACCAAGCTGGGCAAGTCCTTTGCCCATGGGAGTTCTGTTTCAGACCCACCCCCAGCACCTGGCCCTGCCCCAGTCTCTGCCCTGTTTGTGCCTGCAACCATGGTGCCCAGGCTTGCCCCACCAGGAGACACCATGAGTCTGTCCATGTGTCCACATTTCTGCTTCTTCCCCATGAAGTGGGCAATAGGTCAGGGATCCAGTCTGTTATAATCAGGAAAGGGAAGGGCCTCCAGGCCCAGAAAGTTTGGCAGCTGAGGTGTTGTCAGCAACAGTTAGTGACCTTAGCCTAGTTAGCCACAGTGGTGCTGTGCATCTTAGCCTAGTTTGCAGAGAGGTAGGACTTGTAAACAGTGTAGTTAGGAGTACCGTGGAGCAGGGATCGGCCTCCACCTCACTTGACAAAAAAATACAAAACTATAAGATCATAGGCACCATCCACCAGGGATCTGGCCCAGCATAGGCTAACTGAGACCCAGGTTGTCCTCCAAATCATCTCTAAAAAGGCTGGCCTTGCTCTCCAGACAGAGATGAGCATCATAAAAATTCTCCATCACCCAAATATCATTCAACTCCACCAGGTGATTGACAAGGCAGTCACCTTGACAATTAGGTGGTAATGGAGTATGCCGGAGGAGGAGAGCTGCACCACCTGATACACCACCACCACCACATCAAGGATGGGGAGGAGGCCTGGATCATATTAAGGCAGATTCTGTCAGCCCTGCAGTACTGCCACTTAAAGAACATCACACATCCACACCTAAAGCTACAAAACAACCTACTCAATGAGGAAGGCAATATAAAAATCATGGACTTCGGCTTTAGCACAATATTCAGGGAGCAGCAGATTGCTGAAAACCTTTTGTGGGGTGTACCCCTACATGGTCACAGAAATCTTCCTGGGCCCGGGGTACCATTGACTTGCCATAGATGTATACTGCCTCAGCAGTATTCTCTATTCCACAATGTCCGGATCCCTGCCCTTTCGACTCAAGAAAGAATTATCAGACCTCAAGAAAAAATTATCAGTGCAGAATACCATTCACCACAATTGTATTCCCTACGAATGGAAAGACCTACTGAAAAGTGACCAGTGCTGGACCCCAGGGAGTGTCCTTCATTGAAAAAAGTGATGAAAGATCCCTAAGTGAAAAGTGTCCAGAAGATGTCACTACCAATGTATAAAAAGCCACTCCTGGACCACCTGAACCGCAAACCATCCAGCTCATGGTGTCATGGAATTCCAGACCGAGAACATCTCAGTTTCAACAGTGGAAGAGAAATTAACTATCCCATGGCAAATATCTCATTTGAGAACACAAAAAATAAGAGAAGAGGAGGCGCTCAACCATCGAGCACCACCCCTTCCTCCTGGGGTTTCCACCTATCCATCCCCATCTGCAGAAATATCCCCCTTCCCAGCAAAACCAATGGGGGCTCAAAGCAAGCTGGAATTCCCTACTTGTCATTTTCAGCTACTCAAGCAGGGCCAAAAGTCAGAGAAAGTCAGGTAAGACTCTCCTTCCCTACAAAAGAGCATGACCAGGAAGCAAGAAGAGGTCTGGAGAGAGGGCAAAAAGGTTGTGGGCCCCACTGTTTACCCAGTGTGCAGCTGTCCTTAAAATCCACTTTGGGGGTGAGGGTCCACCAGGTGTCAATACTGAATCTCCCTCCACCCAATGTGAGTTTGCAACTCCAAAGAAAGGGTCCCTGTGGGCCCCACTTGAGATCCCCAAGGCCCTTCAGAGTCTGTCTTCCCCACCTTGCTGCCATCCACCCCCTCTAGAAGTGCCAGCCCTCTGAGAGGAGGTGCCTACCTCAGGCCTGGTGTCCACTGGCACCAAAAAAGGCTAGAATTGATTCTGGGCCATGACCTGTGGTAGAGCTTGACATCTCTTTTCTAAAAGTTGGGACTCCAGGATCAGCCAGCTCGGGTGGGTAAAAAGACCATAAGGAAGGGGCAAGAGGCACCAAACAAAACCCACAAAGAGAGGAAGCCCCCTCCAGTGTCAACACAGGCCTGGCCCCAGAAACTGTGCAGCCCCAAATGCAAACCGGGCAACCTTGGCTTGTTCATCTCCCTTTGCGGCAGCGTAGTGAGGAGGTACCATAAAGCAGGGATCAGTCTCCACCTCAATTCACAGAGAAATACAAAATTATCGGATCGTAGACACAATTCACCAGGGAACTGGCCAAGCATAGGTTAACTGGGAGCCAGGTTGTCCTACAAATCATCTCGAAAACGACTGGCCTTGCTCTGCAGAGAGAAAGATGAGTATCATGAAGACTCTCAACCGCCCAAATATAATTCAGCTCTACCAGGTAACTGACAAGGCGGAAACAACTTATATGATGATGCACCACAACAACAGCTGAACCACCAGATACGCCACCACGGCCACAGCGGGCAGTGGGGGAGGCCCCGATCAACTTCAGGCGGATTCTGTCAGCCCTGCAGTACTGCCACTTAAAGAACATCACACGTCCAGAGCTAAAGCCACAAACCCATCTAGTCATAGAGAAGGCAATATAAAAGTCATGGACTTTGCCTTTAGGGCAATATTCAGGGAGAGGTAGATGCTGAAAACCTTTCGTGGCCTATACCCCTACATGGCCACAGAAGTCTTCCTGGGCCCAGGGTACCACTCACTTACCATGGACATATACTGCCTCAGCGCTATTCTCTATTCCATGATGGTCGGGTCACTGCCCTTCTACTCAGGGAAACCTACAGACCTCAAGAAAAAATTATCAGTGCATAATACCATTCACCGCAATATTTTTTCCCTGTGAAAGGAAAGACTTACTAAAAAGTGACTAACTCAGAACCCCAGGGAGCGTCTTTCACTGGAACAAGTGGAAAATCCCTAAGTGAAAAGTGTCCAGAAGATGCCACTACTAACGTATGAAGAGGCACTCCTGGATCACCCGAACCCCAAACAACCCAGCTCATGGTGCCATGGGATTCTAGGCTGAGAACATCTCAGTGTCAACATTGGAAAAGAATTCAACTATTTCATGTCATATAACTCATTTGAGAAGGGAAGATACACCAAATAGGAAGCATTCCACCATCAGAGTCGCGTCCCTTCCTCCTGG
>NW_012116377.1:1073946-1139711 GCF_000951035.1 Colobus angolensis palliatus
ATATCCGGCCACTGCACTCCAGCCTGGGCGGCAGAGTGAGACTCCGTCTCAAAAAAAAAAAAAAAATCCACTTTGGGGGTGAGGGTCCACCAGAAGTCAATACTGAATCTTCCACCCAATGGCAGTTTAAACTTCAGAGAGAGGGTCCCTGTGGATCCCACTTGAGTCCTCAAAGGGCCCCTCAGAGTCTGTCTTCCCCATCTTACTGCCATCCACCCCCTCTAGAAGTGCCATCCCTCAGAAGAGGTGCCTTCCTCAGAGCTGGCATTCACTGGCGCTGGACAAGGCCAGAATCGTTTCTGGCCCGTGACCTGTGGTACAGCTTGACATCTCTTCTCTAAAATTTGGGGCTCCAGGCTCAGCCAGGGGGCTGGGTTAAGAGACCATAGGGAAAGGGCCTCAGGCACCAGAACAAAAGCCAGGAACAGAGAGAGCCCTCAACAGCGTCATCCCAGGCCCAGCCTCAGGAGATGAGCGGCCCTAGGTGCAGGCGGGGCAACCTCGGCTTGTTCATTTCCCTTTGCGGCAGCATAGTAAGGAGGTACCATAAAGCAGGGATTGGTCTCCACCTCACTTCACAAGGAAATACTAAATGAACAGATCATAGACACCATTCCCCAGGGAACTGGACCAGCATAGGTTAACTGGGATCTAGGTTGTCCTCCAGATCATCTCTATGAAGACTGGCCTTGTTCTCCAGGAGAGATGAGTATCATGAAGACTCTCAACCACCCCAATATTATAAACCTGTACCAGGTAATTAACAAAGTTACAACATAAAACCCACAACTTAGAAGCAAGAAACAGAGCAGCACCACCAGATATGCCACCATGGCCACAACGGGCAGCGGGGGAGGCCCCAGTCAACTTCAGGCGGATTCTGTCAGCCCTGCAGTACTGCCACTTAAAGAACATCACACATCCAGAGCTAAAGCCATAAACCCATCTAGTCATAGAGAAGGCAATATAAAAGTCATGGACTTTGCCTTTAGGGCAGTATTCAGGGAGAAGTAGATGCTGAAAACCTTTTGTAGCCTGTACCCCTACATGGTCACAGAAGTCTTCCTGGGCCCGGGGTACCACTGACTTGCCATGGACGTATACTGCCTCAGCGCTATTCTCTATTCCACGATGGTCGGGTCACTGCCCTTCTACTCAAGGAACCCTATAGACCTCAAGAGAAAATTGTCAGTGGAGAATACCAGTCACCACAATTTTTTTTCCCCTACGAACAAAAAGACTTATTCAAAAGTGACTATCACTGATTTCCAGGGAGCTTCCTTCATTGGAACAAGTGATGGAAAGTTTCTAAGTGAAAAGTGTACAGAAGATGCCACTACCAACGTATGAAGAGGCACTCCTGTACCACCCGAACCCCAAACCACCCAGCTCATGGTGCCACGGGATTCCAGGCTGAGAACATCTCAGTGTCAATACTGGAAAATAATTCAACTATTTCATGTCACATACCTCATTTGAGAAGGGAAGAAATAACAGAATAGGAAGCACTCCACCATCAGAGCTGCGTCCCTTCCTCCTGGGGTCCCCATCTATCCCTCCCTATCTGCTAAAGTTTCATCTTCCCTGCAAAACTGAAGAAAGCTCAAAGCAAGACAGTATTTTTTAACTTGTCTTTTCCGCTGCCAAAGCAGGGAAAAAAGTCAGAGAAAGTCAGATTCCCCTTTCCCCCCAAAACAGAAGAACCAGGAAGCAAGAAGCAGGCTGGGAGAGGGTAAAAGTGTAGTGGGCCTTCTTGTCTACGCAGTGTGCTGCCGTCCTTAAAATCCACTTTGTGGGTGAGGGTCCACTCGGTGTCAATACTGAATCTCCCTCCAGCCAACGGCAGTTTAAACCCCAGGGAGAGGGTCCCTGTGGGCCCCACTGAGCTCTCAAAGGGCCCCTCTGGAAGTGCCAGCCCTTTGAGAGGAGGTGCCTCCCTCAGACCTGGCATCCACTGGCACTGGACAAGGCCAGAATTGTTTCTGACCCGTGACCTGTGGTAGAGCTTGACATCTCTTCTCTTGAATCTGGGGCTCCAGCCTCAGCCTGCTGGGCTGGGTTAAGAGACCATAGGAAAAGGGCCTCAGGCACCAGAACAAAACCTAGGAACAGAGAGAGCCCCCATCAGCATCAACCCAGGCCAGGCATCAGGAGCCATGCAGCCCTAGGTGCAGGCTGGGCAACCTTGGCTTGTTCATCTGCCTTTGCAGCCAGTGGCCTCCTTTTGGGAGAATATTCTTGGCATGGAATGACAGCCATGGAGGGTGGGTAGCAGGCCTGAGCAGGGTAGGCTCTTTAGTGGCAGCCCAGAGAAGAGGAACAGGCAGTGGGGGACTTTCCAGCTCCACTGTCCAGGTTAGGCCACTGAGGCTGCAAAGAGATTGAGTAGCATCCCCAGTGATATCTGGAAAGGAATGGATGGAAAAAATTTGCTGTTTACCCCGTCCCACGCTGCCCTGCACACACCCAGTCACTTCCCAGTTTTCTGCTTTGTCCCCCTTCTTTAGTTCTGAAGTCATCCTGTTTTACACCTGTCACTCCCACTGGAGCAGGGACCTTGCCTTCCCCACAGCCACACAGGTCTCACACCCAGTAGGCCCTCAATCAATATTTGTGTGTAAGATACAATAAATCTTTCTGAGTTTCTCTTCAAAGGGTTTAGCCTGTTAACTTCCTTATCCTTTGTTCTCAAACTCAACTTTCTTGTTCTCCCTTGCCCCTGGTTACCGTAAACAGCTTATCACTTCCCATCAGCTCTAATCAATAACTCACATCTGTTCCCTTGGTTACCTGTACCCATTGTTTCCCCGAAACTGCACATCTCACACGATTCACCTCTGTACCTCACGTCCCCCTCCCCTGCTATATTTAGGAAAATATGTACAAGTAGCCAATCGGGTCAGCTCAGATTGTGCAGTCTGACCCCAGCCCATAGGGGAGTGGCACAGAGATAGGGACTGCATTAAGGATAAAAACCCCCTGGTCTCCTTTGTTCTGTGTGCACTTGCAGTCTTAATTGATGCGAGTGACACCCTTCTGCAGAAGTAAATTGCCTTGCTGAGAGGATTAAACTTTTGCCTGAGTCCCATTTTTACTTGTGGCACTGAGCATTTATTCCTAGAGTATTTTATGTCCAACATGTGGAATCGGTGAGGTGGGATTCCAGCCCAAGCTGTGTCTGCAGAGCATTGGAAGTGCAGCTCTGGGTCCCTGAGGCTGCCCAGCAGAGCAGGCTTGGGGACCCACAGGGGCAGTGGACGCCTACTGTGACTCTCAGCAAGGCTGGTGGGACTGTCACTCACTAAGCTTATTTGCTCATCCAATCTTGGGGATCCTGAGCTCCCTGTGGGGCAAGGTTGGTGGGTTCACAGCTGCCTCCGAGGGTTTCCTCAGCAACCTCAAATAAGACTCTGCTCCTTACTTGCCAGCACCTATTACTAAAGAACATGGGGGCAGAGAGAATGGGGGCATCGTGGTGACAGGGGTAAGGAGAAGGCCAAGAGTTTTCCACTTTTGGTGATGGTCGTGGTGGTGGCCACATGACCCAGGGCACCATCTCTTCCTCCTGTCTGTCCCCTGCTTCCTCTGCCCTCCCTTCCTCCCCACCCAGCTCGCTGCAGTCCTCTTCTCCACCTTTCCAAGGTGGATGCAGCTTGCTGCTCTTCTGATGCCCCCACTAAGGCTGTGGTTTCTGAGCCCCACCGAACTCTTGGACTTCATTTCCCTGGCCCCCTCCCCTACCTCCTCCTTTCTGTTTGTCCCAGCCCCACCCCCAACTCCCTCTCCCCCAGTTCTTCCTTTGCCATTCCTAATCCCCTCATCCTGATTCCTCTTCTAGGTTTTCTCTAAGTTATCTTTTTATATACTTGCTAATATCTGTCCCCTTTTCCCCCAGACCTCCTCCTGTGCAACACGGAATGATGAACATCTACAAACAGGAATCCCACTCCTGGCCCTAGCCATGACTCAGGTTTTGTGAAGGAGTGTGGGGCAGGAGAAAAAGCAAACCCCACCAAACCAACACCCAGTCTAGAGCCTGATCTAAGTGCCACTCAAAACACGT
Organism: Colobus angolensis palliatus; assembly: GCF_000951035.1. Taxonomy (NCBI): domain Eukaryota; kingdom Metazoa; phylum Chordata; class Mammalia; order Primates; family Cercopithecidae; genus Colobus; species Colobus angolensis. Next base: position 1,078,010 of record NW_012116377.1, read on the forward strand.
TTCCTCCCTTTACTTTCCTATATCCCGAGAATTCTTCCTGAAAAAGGTGGCCCCTGAGAGCCATCTAAAAGCATCACGGGGTGGAGGGGCAAGGGTCCTGAGAGCTGGTCTTGCCATCCCTTGTCCCCAGTTTTCTTGAAGAAGCTGAGCTCCAGAGAAGAGGCAGGGCCCGTGGGGCATTTGAGTTACACTCCAAGTCTAATTCCCAGTCCAGCAATCCTGCCCCCAGAGGCTCTCTTCATCTGTCCACTTGGCCAAGGAAGGGCCGGGTTGCCCCATGCCCCCTGCCTGGATGCAGACGACAACCACCAGAAGGGTGTCCTTGTAACTGGGGCCCCAGAACCATGTCTGCATGGAAAGGGCCCAAGGAGCTAGAGCCCTTTAGCCTCAAGAAGAGTGTGAGGGACTCAGCATCCTTCTGGAACCTAAACCAAATTTTGGCCTGAGCTGTTTTCACCATCTGTGCCCTAGAAGGTTGTGAAGCTCTCGAAGTGGGTCTTCCTGCTTCCCCATCTTCTGAGGCTCAAGCCTTTCTCCGAGCCTCCGTGGGTCCCACCCTTGCACCCATCACACGGTGTCTGGGCCCTGTCTTCCTGACTCACCTCCCCCACTTCCACCCGCTGCCCTATTTCCATTCCTGAGACACTCCACTGGGCACTGCTGTTCCCTCCATTAGAAGACTTTCACAGGCCCTGACCATTCCTTTTGCTAATCAAGTGAATGTCACCCCCTCAAAGAAGCCCTCCCTGAGCACCCAATCTGCAGTAGGGTCACCCCTATCTCTCGCCCTCACTTTTCCTGGTGTCTCCTTCCTAGCCCCTATCTCCACGGGGAGTTTTCTGCACTGATAGACTAGTCTCTCTCACACACCCGGGGGCCAGCGTGTCTGTCTTCTCTGTCCCCCACATGGGAGAATGTCAGTGTTCACTTGTTGGCATCAATGTTCACTTGTTGGCATCAATGAAACAGGAAGGCCCCTGAGGTGCCGGGATTGGGAGCTCTTCACCCAGGTGAGGAAGGACCCTTGAGGAAGGGGAGAGGACCCAAGTTAGCGCCCTCTCCCTACCCCGAGGGTCAGCCCCGGGCAGGGCTGGTCACTATGCTTTGGGATGTTGTGAGCAGCAAGTCACCCAGGTGCCAAGGCAGGAGACCAAGGGCACAAGCTGTTCCAGTATAATAAAGAAAATATATAGAATAAGAATAGTTATACTAGAAATAGATTATAGATATGATTATATATGAATATCATTAATCATTAGTTTGTAACATTACTCTTTATTCCGATATTATAACCTTTGTTCTACAATTATAACCTAGGAAAAACCAGGCCATACAGAGATAGGAGCTGAACAGACACGGTGAGAAGTGACCGGAAGACGGGTGTGAATCCTCTGTTACGCCCGGCCAGGGCCACTAGAGGGCTCCCTGGTCTAGCGGTAACGCCAGCGCTTGTAGAAGCGAGGACTTCCACAGTTCTGCAGGAGGACTTCCACTGCTTGTGGAAGGCCTGACATCAGTCAGGCCCGCCGGCAGCCATCCGGAGGCCTAACCGTCTCCCTGTGATGCTGTCTTCAGCGGTCATGCTAATGGTCCGCTTTCATGTTCCACTCTGTACACCTGGCTCTGCCTTCCAGATAGCAGTAGCAGAATTAGTGAAAGTATTAAAAGTCTTTGAAATGCATAGAAGAAATAATGGCATAAGCTGTCCCCTCCTCTCTCTCCGCCTCGGCTGCCAAACAGGGAAGGGCCCACTGTCCGGTGGACACGTGACTCACGTGACCTTATCAATCATTGGAGATGACTTACACTCCTTACCCTGCCGCTTTTGCCTCGTATCCAATAAATAACAGTGCAGCCAGGCATTCGGGGCCACTACAGTCTCTCCGCATCCAGGTGGTAGTGATCCCCGTGGCCCAGCTGTTTTTTCTTCTGTCTCTTTGTCCTGTTTATTTCTACGATCTCTCCTCTCCGCACACGAGGAGAAAAACCCACAGACCCAGTAGGGCTGGACCCTACAGAACGCCTCTCCCCTGTGCCCTTGACAGGTGGCCCGCTGGGGGACGTGGCCGCACTCGGTGCGCTGTGGTCCTGGAGCAGCCGCCTCCGGGCGGGCGGCACTTAGGAAGGACAAACTCCAGAACCCACAGCTCCAAAGGACCAATGCATGGGAAGGTCCGGAGGCTCAGAGGAGTGACCCCGCGTCTGGGCCAGCGCTTTGAGGCCCCTGTGGACCAGCAGAGAGGGCCCGGGTGAAGCCTCTGGAGCGGGGCGGGACCCGCGGGACCCGCAGAGGGCGCCGGTCCCTGTGGGCGCAGCAGCGCCTGGAGGGAGGTGGCCCCAGCCGCCGGCAGAAATCAGGCTCAGCCCACGGTTCCCTGGCTCCAACTCCCAGGCCGGGCTCTGTCTCTTTGCCCAGGCTGGGCGGGGCTGATGGCGGTTGGAAGCCCACCTCCCCGCCGCAGACTGTCTTCTGGCCCCGCCCCCGTCCCCATGGAGACCCGACGGCGCCGGACAGCCTGTCAGAGGCTGCTCTAGCGTGCGCCCTATCTGTCCACTGCGGGCCGGCCTGCCCAGGCTGTCGCCCCACTAGAGACACCGGGTTGCCTGTCCACGCCTCCACTCCTGGCCCACTTCCCCGCGGGGCGGGCAGTAGGGCAGTGAGGAGTGGGAATCTTGTAACCAGAGAAGGGAAGTGCCCCCAGGCCCAGAGAGTTTGGAGCCTGGGTACTGTCACTAACAGACCAGGACTCTGGCAGCTGGGCCCTCCCCTAGCGTCTTCCTGCAGCAAGGGCCTCCTCCGGAGGAGCTGTGATTGTTTCCCCGGGGTGGGGCTGAAGCCAGAGCCCAGAGGTTTGCCCCTGGGGCACGGATTCCCAAGGTCACTGGCCTCCCACGGGCTGCAGTGAAGCAGGCTCTAGGGGAGGATGGCCAGCTTTTCCCCTTCAAGGATATGAGCCCCAGGGAAGGCACACCTGCTCTGGGGACTGCCTCCCTCCCCTACCTCAGAGCCAGCCCTCAGAAGCTTGGCCAAGCTGACCACTGTGTCTGTGATCTCTGCCAGGGAGGCTGAAAGAATATCCAGCCCCACCTGTGGTCCCTTCCCATCTCAGGCTATATAACAGTATGACTCCCCATTTATTTTTTTTGTTTCCCTCTACCGCAGGGAACGACTCCCACTAAACCAGCTGACGTGGGACCCCTGGGTCAATTTTGGCCAGAAGATGCTGACACCATACAGAGATCCTGGGCACCTGGGCCCCCTACAAGCCTGGTCATGGTGTCCATGGGATTTCAGGTCTCATACATGTCCGAATCAGTATTTCTCCCCCAAAAAATACGCATGTAATTATCCCATGGCCTCGTACCTAATCCTGGGGTACAGGAGAAGTGCAGAGGAGGAGGTGTTCTGTCATTGGAGCACAGTCTCCTCCTCCTGGGGGTCCCACCCATTCTTCCCCATCTGACAAAGTCCACCTTCTCTGTGGAACCAAAGAGGGCTCAAAGAGAGCTGGCTGTTCCCACTTTTTAATTTTCAGCTGCCTGAGGAGGGCCAGAAGTCAGGGCAGAAGCCCACCATTCCTGCTCAGAACTCTTCCTGGGCCTGGGGTGCCAGTGCCCTGCCATAGATGTATGGAGCCTCAATGTCCTTCTCTATTCCATGGTGGCCGGGCCCTGCCCTTCTACTCAGGGAACCCTATAGACCTCAATAATAAAACTATCACAAGAAAATACCATGCCCCACCATTTTTTCCCTTCAACTTGAAAGACTGATTAAAAAGTTACTAACACTAGACCCCAGGGAGCGCCCCCCCTCCCTGGAACAACTGATGAGGGACCCATGGGAGAACAGTGGTCAGGAGATGGCACTGATACTATACGAAGAGCCACTCCTGGACCACCCAAGCCCCAAACAACTCAGCTCATGATGGTCATGGGATTCTAGACTGAGAACATCTCCATGTCAATAGTAGAAAGAAAATTCAACTATTCCATGGCCCCCTACCTGATTTTAGAGCACCCAAAACAAAAGAGGAAGCACTCTACCATCAGAGAACTGTCCCTTCCTCCTGGGGTTCCCACTTGTCTTTCTCTATCCACTGAAGTTTCCACCTTCCCTCTCCCACTGAAATGGGCTCACAGCGAGCCAGCTTGTCACACTTTTAACATTCAGCTGCCCAAGGAGAGCCAGAAGTCAGGGCAGAAGACCACCATTTCTGCCAGTGCATGTGCTGGCCTGCAGAGGAAGCCGGACAGTTTTAGTGAAGCCCCCAGCATGACCCTGTGGCCTCCCCCTCCACCCAGAGCACCAGAAGCAGTTGCAGAGACCCAGAAACGTCCCTGGCCCAGTGAGAACCATAGCAGGAAGCCAGCTTCCTCCAAGCTGGACAGCCAGAGGCTGTGACATCAGCCTTGCCAAGAAACCAGGGCTGCCGCAGGGCTGCCAGAAGTTGACTTTCATTTCTGCTAAGATTCTGTCACTTGAGCCCAGCGCAGAACATTCCAACCAATAAAATCGCCCCAAAGAAGTTGTTGGACGGCAGTAGTGAAGACAAAAATCACGTAGGTGGGGTAGTCAAACCACACTTCCTGCATTTTATGGTATTTATTCTGTCTTTATTAGTATTATTTTAATTGGCAAATCATGCTTGTATTCATTCATGGGGTACAATGTGAAGATTTGCTTGATCTGTGCACTGTGGAATGAGGAAATCCCGCTACTTAGCCTCTCCACCACCTCAGAGAGACCAATTCCACATGAAGTCCCGGAAGTGTTGATCTAAAAAAGTTGACCCTTTAGAAATAGCAAGTAGATTGATGTTGACCTGGGGTTAGGGAGTGACAGAGGGAGGGAATGGGGGGTTGTCGGTCAAAGGAGCAAAGTCGGGACAGGAAGAAGAGGTTTTGACATTTAGTGCACAGCAGAGTGACCAGAGTCAATGAGAATGTCTTGGATTTTGCAAAACACCTGAGATAGTCCGTGTCAAATGTCTCCCGCATTTAGATTGGGAAGGATGAAGGTCCTGAGATCCAAGAATATTTCCTTTTTTTTGTTTTGTTTTTGTTTTTTTTTGTTTTTTTTGTTTTTTGTTTTGTTTTGTTTTTGTTTTTTTTGTTTTGTTTTGTAAATGCTGTTACATCATCTGCAAATATAAATAATTTGCCTCTTTGGTGGGGCACAGTAGCTTATGCCTGTAAATCCTAGCAACTTTAGGAGGCTGAGGTGGGAGGATCGCTTGAGCTCAGGAGTTTGAGACCAGCCTGGGCAACACAGCAAGAACTCATCTCTACTAAAAATAAAAAACATTTGCCGGGGGTGGTGGTGCACACCTGTAGTCCCAGCTACTGGGCTGACTGAGGCAGGAGAAACACTTGAGCCCAGGAGGTTGAAGCTGCCATGAGCTGTGACTGCACTACTGAACTCCAGCCTGGGTGACAGGGCAAGACCCCGTCTCAAAAAAAAAGAAGAAGAAGAAAAAAGGAAATAATTTACCCCTTCCTTTCTGATTCAGATGCCTCTCACTGGATCTGATTGCATTGGCTGAAGCCTTCAACACAGTGTTGAAGAGAAGTGAAGATGCTTACCATGTCTTTTCCCTGATTTGCACAGACTGCATTCACTGTTTCTCCATTCAATTAAATGCTGGCTTTTGAACTCAGGTATACTCTATCATTCCCAAAAAAGAATCCACTTATTTAAGTGTTTTATGTACCAGGAATTTGTTCTGGATTTTGTTGAAGCCCTTTTGTCATCCAGAGAAATGATCACGTGGTTTTTCTTCTCATTTTAGTTAAGATGATGGATTTCCTAATATTGAAGAATTCTTGCATTCCTGATGTAAAATGCTATTTGGTCATGAGGTATATTAGTTTATGTGGAATATACCACTAGATGTTTGATATGATTTGATTCACAATTTTCTATTGGTGACATGTAGCTCTGTATTTATGTAACTTCTATCAGGTCTAGAAAACAGTGCCAAAATCACTGCATAAAAAACATTGGGAGGCAGGTGCGGTGGCTCACCTTTGTAATCCCAGCACTTTGGGAGGCTGAGGCAGGCAGATCACCTGAGGTCGGGAGTTTGAGACCAGCCTGACCAACATGGAGAAAACCCGTCTCTACTAAAAATACAAAATTGGTGGGCATGGTGGCGCATGCCTGTAATTCCAGCTACTCGGGAGGCTGAGGCAGGAGGATCGCTTGAACCTGGGAGGCGGAGGTTGTAGTGAGCTGAGATGGCACCATTGCACTCCAGCCTGGGCAATAAGAGTGAATCTCCATCTCAAAGAAAAACAAAACCACTGGGAAGTTTTCCTTCCTTTGCTGTGATCAGAAAGTTTACGTAACAGTGAAATTATTTGGTTGTGAAGGTCAGAAGAATTCCCTGTGAAACAAAATGGGCCAGTTAAGCTGTTGATTACATTTTCTATTTCTCTCATGGGAATTATTCATTTCAAATTTATTTGCATAAAGTCGTTCAAAGCATCATCACTCTAAAAAATGTTCTCCACTTCAATATTCAGTCCTGTGTTGGTTTCTTATTTTTAGTGTTTTGTTTTCTTGTCACCTTGATTTGGTTAGCTAGAGGTTTACCTACTTTCTTTTTTCTTTTTTCCAAGACTAGCTTTTTGTTCATAAGCTTTATTATTTCTTTGTTCTGATTTTTGCTTTTTTTTTTTTTTTCTTTCTTGAGACAGAGTCTCACTCTGTCTCCCAGGCTGAAGTGCAGTAGCACGATCTCAGCTCACGGCAACCTCCGCCTCCCAGGTTCCAGCGATTCTCCTGACTCAGCTTCCCAAGTAGCTGGGATCACAGGTGTGCGCCACCAGGCCCAGCTAATTTTTGTATTTTTAGCAGAGATGGGGTTTCACCATGTTGGCCAAGCTGGTCTTGAACTCCTGGTCTCAAGCAATGTGCACGCCTTGGCCTCCCAAAGTACTAAGATTACAGGCATTAGCTGCCACACCCAGCCTTGCTTGTTATTTTGCAACTGTTTCTCCTTTGTTTAATCTTTTCCTAATTTTGCATTTGATGTTTCTTTTTCATTTTGGATGTAATTTTCTTTGCCTCATTAATTGCACCATGGATTCTGATACAAGTTTTTACCATTTTAAACAAATTCTATGGTTGTGGTTTGTATTTGTCCTCTGATCCAAGAGTAATTTAATAGAGTTAATAACATTTCCAGTAGGGAATTTTTGAGTCTTTAATTAATTTCTAGTTTTACTGTACTGTGATTAGAGAATATGTTTAGATTCTCTCTGCCTTGTGGAATTACTGAAGTTTCCCTTGTGTCTTAATATGTGGCAAGTTTCCAAAAATGTTCCAAGGGAGCTCGGAAAGGTGTTTTCTCTGTTATTGAAGCGCAATGCTTGGTATCACATTCATAAGAAACTGAAAGCTTCTAGATCATTTCATTTTGGCCTCTTAACCTATCTTGGATTCAGAGTGGCAATGTTAACCTTTACCAATGTGTTTTTATTTCCTCCTACCTATCCTGTAGTTTTGGTTTTTTGAAGACTGTTGTTGTCTTATGTGGTGCATAGATATTCCTGTCATGTCTACATTGGGAACTGCAGCTTCTAGCATTATCGAGTCATCTTCTCTTGCACGTTGTTTTTAAGGCTGATTTCTACCCTGTCACACATCAAGACTGTAACTGGCTTCCTTCCCTTATTGGGCTTCATTAGCTTGTGCCCCTCTGTGCACGTCTTTATGGGTAGCCTTTAGCCTTTCTGAATTTTTCTCTTAGGTGTCCCTTTAGCATATTGGCAGAGAGTTGGTGGGTTTTGCTTTGTGGTCTGGGGTAGATGGAATGTATTTCTAGTTCATACCCTAGCCATGACTCCGTTTATGGCAGGGAACACTTCTATACCCTCTGACGCTGGTCTGGGCATGGAGCGAAGTGGTCAATGGGGTTGTGGTGTGCCTGGCATGAGCAAAGGTGTGCAATGTGCTTGGGGCCAGGCTCATGCTCCTGCACTCCAGCCTACTGCCATGACCAGGACAGGCCTCGACTGGTGTGGTCAGGAGAATGAGGGATACATGGAGCAGTCCTAGACCCCCTACAGCTAAGACTGACCCAGTTCTAGACCAGGGGAACCCTGTGCATCTGCAGATGCAGGCTGATAAATCAGTGTTTTTTTCCTGCACACTTTGGGGTTGCTGCACAAAACTAGTGTGGCGAAGAGAAAGGTCTTCAAAGACCTTTTTCTTAGCGGGGGAGCTAGGCACACTTGCGTGTTTTTTTTTTTTGAGATGGAGTCTGGCTCTATCGCCCAGGCTGGAGCGCAGTAGTGCGATTTCGGCTCACTGTAAGCTCTGCCTCCTGGGTTCACGCCATTCTCCTGCCTCAGCCTCCTGAGTAGCTAGGACTACAGCCGCACACTACCACGCCTGGCTAATTTTTCAATTTTTATTTATTTATTTATTTATTTTTAGGAGAGACAGGGTTTCACTATGTTGGTCAGGCTAGTCTCGAACTCCTGACCTCGTGATCCATCCGCCTCAGCCTCCCAAAGTGCTGGAACTGGCACACTTGCGTTTTGATGTAGCTGGTGTCTTTGGTTTGTTCTGGAAGGTTGTTTGCCATTGTGAATTCACTGTGTGGAGTATGGCGTCCTCGTGTGGCTTTCATTCTGAAGACCGTGGTCTGTTTCACTCCCCCTTTTTGGCTTTTTTTCTGTATTTAGGAAGGCTTTATTTTTGTTCTGGAGCTGTATTAGTCAGTGTTCTCCAGAGAAAACTGAACAAATAGGACACACACACACACACACACACACACACACACACACTCTCACAAGGGGATTTATTGTGGGAATTGATTGGTTCATGCCCTTCTGGAGGCCAGGAAGCCCCAGGATATGCCAGCGGCATCTGGAGACCCGGAAAGCCCGTGGTGCAATTCAGTCCGACTCCAAATGCCTAAGAACCAGAAGAGCCGGTGGTGTCCCTCTCAGTCCCAGGCCACAGGCCTGAGAACCTGGAGGCTTCTGGGTTAAGACACGGGGTCCAGAGGCCCAAGAACCTGGAGTTCTCATACACAAGGGCAGGAGAAGGTGATGTCCCAGGTCAAGCAGAGAACAAATTTCCCCTCCTTCCACCTGTTGGTTGCATCTGGGCCTCAGTAGATTGGAGCAGGCCTGCTCACACTGGCACGGGTGACCCTCAGTCAGTCCACCTGGGGGGTCAAGTGCTCATCTCTTCCAGAAACCCCCCACAGAAACACAGGAAGTCATGCTCTCCCTGCTCCCTGGACATCCCTTAGCCTAGTCAAGCTGACTGCTCTAATGAGCCATCACAAGGGCTGCCTTGGTAACAGCGCCTTCCACTGATGCCCACGGTGCCCGCTTTTCCTAACTGACCTTGTGCTTATTTGAGCACTGTCAGCTGCAATAAAATCACCCGACTCTCACCTGCTAACAGTGCAGCAGCGGATAGGCTGACTGCCTTTCCCTGTCTCTTCCTTCTCTTCCCGTTTTTCAAATGCGCGGGTGCTTTTCTGGGTTTGGTAGCGCAATCATGCCCTCTTGCGCTGCTAAGGTGAAATGCAGTTCCCGTAATAAAAGATATTTTTAGGTGGGCCTGGTGAATCTTTGACATCTCTGTGATGAGGCCCCTGTCTTAGCTGCTTCCTTCTTGCCCTTCATCACCAAAGCTCCCAGACACCCTTTCCAGGTGCTTCTGGCCCGATGGCCTATCCAGGTGCTTCCTGTAGGTCTTGCTTAGCAGGTTGCCTTTCTCCTCTCAGCGTGGCTCCCTCCTCCTGCTCCGTGCATTGCACCTCCACAGGGACCACTCATTTTCTCCTGCTGTGCACCCCCTCTGGCTGCCCCGGCACCCACCCAGGACCTCCATGGGGACCCCTCCATTCCTTTCCGCTGTGTACTCCTCACCCCTGCACCCCACCCAGGACTTCCACAGGGACCCCCAACTTCCTCCAGCTGTGCACCCCCCTACTCCTGCACCCCACCCAGGACCTCCAAGGGGACTCTCACCTCCTCCAGCTGTGCATCCCCCCTGCCCCTGCACCCCACCCAGGACCTCCATGGGGACTCCCCACCCCATCCAGCTGTGCACACTCCACCCTTATACCCTACCCAGAACCTCCATGAGGACCCCCTCATCCCCTCCCGCTGTGTATCGCCCCTGCCCCTGCACCCCACCCTGGCAATGGCAAGTGATTCTACATCAACTCTGCTGCTCTAAGATGTTTATTTTCCCACTGACCTTTAAGTGAATTTTGTGGTTTTTCGCTCTTTCCCACACACAGTGTAGGTCCGACAGCTATAGGTGACTCTGTTTCTCTGTTTTGGAGACATGGTCTTGCTCTGTGGCCCAGGCTGGAGAGCAGTGGGGTGATCATGGCTCACGTAGCCTTGGCCTCACCAGCTAAAACAATCCTCCTACCTCAGCCTCCAGAGTAGCTGGGAACACAGGCAGGCACCACCATGCCTGGTTCATGTTTTGATGTTGTAGAGATGGGGGTCTCACTATGTTGCCCAGGCTGGGATTACAGGGGTGAGTCACAGCATCTGGCCCCTCCTTGTTCTTCTTTGAAAAGTTCTCAGAGGATGTGAGAAGAGGTTCCAATTCAGGTATTGTCCTCTGGTATTTTTATTTTAGAATGTGTTCTTCCCTATTAACTACATGGAAAATGACAAAGTGCTTCAGGTCCTATCTTTCGGATTTAATTGGAACACTTTAACGTGGAGGTGGGGATGGGGTGTGGTTAGGCACAATAGGAAGAAAAGCTTTCCCTAAGGGCCTTGAAAGTCCTGAAGCTCCACGTTAGAAATGAGGGTGGGCGACCTTCACCCCATGCCTGCAAGTAGCAGCCCCCAGGTCTTTATCACAGGCCTGTTCTGGGTTGAGCGGTGAGATGGGGTCTCTTGAAAAGTGGGCACTGAACTGAATGCACTGAGCTAAGAGGCATCTCAGGGGACACCTGGCCTCCAGCAGCACCAAAACGGGGTCCATGGTCATCCCAGGAACTCAGCACTGTGGTCGAACCATGGTGTTCTCCTCTCTGGGCTCCAGTCCTCACCAGAATCACCAACTCTATCAGAAACTCGATTATTTCTTTCCGTTTGTTCCTTGTTCACCGACACAACACTATCTGCATGGCAACATGTTATGGGACATCCAGAAGGTGGAATGTTATGCAGACATTATAAATTGTTGAGTCTTCCACTGCCTCATCACAATAGATTGAGGGGGAAAAAATAGCATTTACACACACACAGTGTCACTAAACTGTATTCTGTAGAACGCACAGGCTATCGTTCAGAGATTGATTCATATATGCACACCATCTTTTCCAAAGGCTCTAAAAGGTCCAGCAGAAAGAAACGCATTGAACTGTGTGCAATGCATCGTTCCCTAGAGGTGTGGGACCGATGACACTTTCCACGTGGGGCACCAAACAACACTGACAGTACTGTTTGGGAGGCACTTCAGAAATGTAAACTAGGTGACTGAGAAATATGCATGGAGGGACGATGGAAGAACAGTTGGCCACATACTCAATTATATGTGATTTGAGATAGTGAGACTGTGGGGACATTTTTTTTCTGTTTTTCATCAATCTATTCTCACTAGATTTACTACATGTTAAAAGACACTTGACATAAGTTAAAACACCATGTCTAAAAGCCTCCAACCACTGCCCCAATTTTTACTTATTTAACAAGGCATGCCAGCAGGCCCCAGGGCCTTGCCAGCATGGTCACCACCCCATGTTCCTGGGCCCTGATCTCATGTTGCTGCCACATGGCGTGTGCATTGTAGCACATTTCCTGCTGTGCTCCCGAGGCATTCACTTAGGAAATCTACTTTGTGCTCCATGTTGAGATTACAGCGTGTACAAAGACAGACACCGTCTTGACTTTTTGACCTTTACTGTCAAAGGACATGCATGAACAGTCACAAAACAATCAAGGCTGGTATGGCTGGAATGTGAGGGGAATGTGACTGTTGAGGGGCAGGCAGGGGCCATGTGAAGGATGGGATTTCTTTCCTCCTAAGGGCAATAGGAAACCACCAATAAGGCTTGAAGCAGGAGCACCTTAAAAAAATGACTCCATGGCCAGGCAGCTGGGTGTAGTGGCTCACAGCTGTAATCTCAGCACTTCGGGAGGCCAAGGCGGGAGGACCGCTTGAGTCCAGGATTTCGAGATCAGCCTGGGCAACATAGCGAAACCCTGTCTCTACAAACAAAAAAACTAGTCAGGTATGGTGGTGCGCCCCTGTAGTCACAGCTGCTCAGGAGTCTGAGGTGGGAGGATCACAGGAGGTCAGGGCTGCAGTGAGCCGTGATTGCACCACCACACTCCAACTTTGGCAACAGAGCAAGACCCACATGGGGAATAGACAGGGGTCCCCCCAGGAAAGCCAGTGCCAAGGCAGGGAGCTCTAGTCCAGGAGAGAGACATGAGGGCCTGCAGTGGGCTGAGACGTGAAGAGACTCAGATGGATTCTAGAAGCAGCAGGAGGCATAAATCAAGAGGGTTTGGGGAAAGATGGACGGGACACCAGCAACCCCAGGTCCCAGTTTAAACAAGTCAATGATGATGTCATTCGCCAAGACAGGGAACAGAGGAGAGGATCAGGTTTCTGCTGCATGGAGCTATATAATGAAGAGCATGGTCATGGAGGGCTTGCAGGGCTGGGCTGTCAGAAACACCAAGGGGACATGGGTGCCCAGAGTAGAGGTCTGGGCTGCAGATGACATGTGGAAGCCAGGGGCATGGAGAAGGTGGACTGAAACCGTGGGCTTGTGTGAGGGCGCCTCACAGAGGGGACAGGGAGGAAGAGGGCTTGGACTTCACCGAAGCCACACACGAGCTCCAGGGAGGAGGACTGGCCTGCACAGGAGACTGTGAAGGAGTCTCCAGAGAGCAGAAAGGGCACATCGCCCAGAGGTGCCCAGGAACCAGCGTTTCAAGGAGGCAGACACGAACAGTCACAGCTGCCAAGGAGTCAGGTGAAGCAGGGACTAAACGTGTTCCTGGGATTCGGTGGCACGGAAGTCATGTGCAGCCAGGGAGGAGGAAGAAGCATGATCTCAAGGTCTGAGTCAGGTGTCTCCCAGTCAGACTTCTCAGTGTCAAGGGAAGTTGTGTGGGGCGGGGCAGTAGGGCAAACTGTTTCCATACATTTAATAATGTCAATGATCAGTATCCTCAAAGACCAGCTGCTGGTGGTGGTGTGACCTGAACCCCTGCCATCCATTCATTTTCAGATAGATGCATGCTGACAAGCCCAGTACTGGGGCTGACTGGACACACAGAGGCGGATCATGCAGCTCACAATCTCAGGGCAGGGGGAGACAAACACAATCCCCCGAAGATCACCGCCTCGGAGCCCCGGTCTAGCTCATCTACCTCCAGCAGCTCCTGGGCTACAGATCTGCATCGCAAAAATCAAACCGAGGCAGAAATGGATACTTCAGGGAATTTTTGTACCCAGCTTCTCTTGAAGGGCCCCTGAATGGTCTGTAAAAGGGATGGACTCCCATTTGCAGAGACAGGCATTGGGCAAGGCACCAGGGTGTGTGCACTGCAATGGCTGGTTTCCCGGTTTCAGTCTGGATGAGCCAGTAGCGGCTATGAATGAGACTGGAAGAGGCAGCCCATGTGAGAACATCTTTCAATCAGAATGTGCTGTACAGAGGGAGGGCCAGAGCTCGTTTTGGTCACCAAAATTAACTTTGTTTTTCACTAGCTAGATCTGCCAGTTCATTTTATCCCGTGCACTGAAACTTAGGCCTCTTCCTTCCAGGAGAATGACTTTACCGTCTTGGCTTTTGCACATGACATTAGCCAACATGGAAAAGCAGGCTGTTCTGACCTCATGTCATCATCCATCTTCACTGGGGACTGGGCCACTGGGTATTTTGTTTTTCCCTAAGTCATAACCAGTGTACCTCAACATTTAATAGAATTCATCCCCTCTTACTCCATGAAGGGACCATCATTTGTTGAAAGTTGCTAGAAATATGACCAGGCACAGTGGCTCACGCCTGTAATCCCAGCACTTTGGGAGGCCGAGGCGGGTGGATTACAAGGTCAGGAGATCGAGACCATCCTGGTTAATATGGTGAAACCCCATCTCTAGTAACAATAGAAAAAGTTAGCTAGGCGCTGTGGCGGGTGCCTGTAGTCCCAGCTACTCCGGAGGCTGAGGCAGGAGAATGGCGTGAACCCGGGAGGCGGAGCTTGCAGTGAGCTGAGATGGCACCACTGCACTCCAGCCTGGGCGACAGCGAGACTCCGTCTCAAAAAAAAAAAAAAAAGTTGCTAGAAATTATAAATACCTTTGAAACCTTCAATTGGTTGTGATGTGTCCCTTTATTTTAAATTTTGTATCAGTGTCCTCAAAGTCAAGTCAGTCCAATGTCTTCAAGGAAAGTGAGTGCCCTGAGTCATGACAAGGAATGGAGAAACTCATCAGCTGGAGATCTGGGTCTGGCCAACAGGGCAACTTCTGGACTTTTCAGAAAAACTGAGAATCCGAGAGTTTCAAAGGATTTATTTGATTTCCCCACATGATCACAACCATGGTTTTACACTGATAGAGTCTGTTACCACTGACAAACAGAATGCAGATGAACACAAACGCACTCCTTCCCTCCCACGGGTACACAGTGGGGGTGCCAGGTTTCTTGTGAGGGAGGTGTCCCTTGAGTCTCTGAACAGTCTGGGGATTCAGGACCTGATTCTAATTGCTTCAAACAACTCGGAGGCAAAAGTTATCTCCCAAGAGGAGACGCATGCTGTGTGCAGTCTCAATGTGACTGCACACAGACGGGCGACGCGGATGGTCTGAGTGGAGGGCAGGCCCCCTCCCCCTTGTCCTGTGCTCAGCGCCCCCACCTCACCCTGCTCAGTGTAGCCATGCTGCCTGGACTATTGTTGTTATATAAAATACAAATGCACTCGTTTCTCAGGCAGGAAGGGTGATGATACTTTACAAGGAGAACTATAAGACTGTGCGTGCTCACCTGCGGGCACAGAGCTTCCCGTGGAGCTGAGTCAACACCCAGCATCAGCTGTGAACATCTGCTGTCTTTTCAGCTCATTGTTAAGAAAAACAAGAGGCTCGTGCCGCATGCAGTGTGTGAGGGAAACATCACTCTGCACTGGATGCTGAAGACATTTTTAAGCAAGATGTGCACATCATATTGGATGAACTTTATTTTTACATTGTTGTACAAGTCATTGGTAAACTTAAAAAAATACAAATACATGATTTGATTGTTGTCCCAGGAAAGACTTTTGTCACATTGCCAGCTGTTTCCCTCAGCGTCTCCTGCTCCTGTCAGCAATTCTGTATGTAACTACAATAGTTTGTGTGACTTGAGAAAGGTGTGCCAAAGGTGTCCTCACAGTGAGAAGGGACCAGGCAGACATCCTGGGGCCCTCGGCCTCCTTCTGCCTCCCCTCCCGTGGGACGTGATGACAGGACCCCGAAGCTATGGCTGTAACAGGTGGGGATCGAGAGGGGACAGTCCCATGAAAGACACACGGGGACACCAGCTCACTGGGAGCTTTCGCTTCCCAAACAAGATGTGGGCAGCATGACTCCAGTCTCCAGAATCCAACAATGTATCTTCCACAAACTTTTGATAAGCTTGCAAATAAAACAGGATGAAACCTCACTGGCCTGAAGGAGCATACAGCGTGGCTGGAAACCCCAGGATGGGCTCAGTGGGCTCCAGCAGGTCCTTATGCAAGGCCCAGGCCTGCTGCCCAGCACAGCTCCAGGACACAGCCAGGACAGTGCCAGAGGCTGGCAGCCCGAGGCTGTGGAGCTTGCAGGATGGTGATGGAGAGGGAGAGTTTCTGGAAAGCCCCTCCTGGGGTTTACTGCCTGTTCCTATTCATTAGTGCTGCCCTTCAGAAAGCAGTTCTATGCCAAATGGCCTGAATCTTTTCTGGAACAACCTAAAGGTTACAGTGAGACTCTCCCCTTGGCACAGAAGAGGGCGAGAAAAGCTGACATACTCAATATGTGATCGCTTTACTTCAACGATGCGTCTACGGTCACACCAATACATTTTGCAAATGTACAATCCGCAGAGCGCGGCCTCACAGCTGACACCGGATGACATGCAGCAGTTTAACGCTTCCAGGTCAGAACAACCTCCTCAAAGCTGCGAGACAAAGAGTGCTTTAGGAAGCCTGGCTTTTAGAAAAGACCTAAGAATTGAGGAGTCGGGGACACCAGGGCGCTTCCCCCACAGCCTAGCCTGGACCCAATCACATGCTCCCATGCTGTTTCTTTCTGAGCAGACACCAAAGAAAGAAATGCCACACCAATGGGAGGACACAGGTGGGCAGGTTAAAGTCACACTTAATTTTAAAAAGGCTAAACTCTAGATTGCTGTATTTGCTCTCTGTGGAGATTAACAAAGTGCTTGGTTTGCAGATTTGCTGGTACGGTGATCTCAATGATATGAGCGAGGGGAGGGATGTGGAGGGAAATCAGCAAAACCCTGGCCAGCCAGCCAGCCAAGGTGACACACAGCCAGAGGGGGCTCCCCTCTCCTCCTGCCGTCCGGCCACGGCTCACCACGCTGTCCACCGAGCACGCGGCCCCACGGCCCGCAGAGTCAGGCGTGAGCTTCGCCCTTTCTGAAAGGGCCTCCGCCTGGACAGGCGCCGGGGGGCAGTCCTCGGGTCCCATGGCTTAGGAGCACAGCACTGACGGCTGCAGTGGCTCGAAAGGCTGAAACTACAAAGTATGGCCCGTGGGTGACTCGGGCACAGACCCGCCACGTGCAGCATCTGGCCCAGGGAGCGCATGGTGTCACCACAACACAGAAGCGACAAGAGCACAGCTGAGAGTCATGTGATGCCCTGGCAGCTCACTGGACCATGGGAAGGCAGCGGGGGCTCCGCCCGGCACTCGTCGGCTGGGGTCACACGGGCCACGGTGATGACACAGGGGTTCTGCTAGCACATGGCTACATGGAATTACGATGATCACTGCTACCACTCAGAAAACAAAACAGGGAACACACACACCGCCCTGGGTTGCTAAACGCTAAAGTCAACCTTCAGGTTCGAGAGTGGTTCCTGGTGAAAACACTCTCTGAGGGCTTCGGCCTGGTGTGGGTTGGAGGCGGGATGAGGAAGTTATGGTGTTGGGGAGACGAGGATGAGAGCTGGTCACTTTCAGGTTGGAGATGAACACTTCTGCCGTGTATGGGTGCCCCTCTCGGAGGACTCTGAATGAGTGTGCATTAAATCATATGCGCGTAAAAGAAACATGGATCATGGAGATTCACAGTTATCGCAGCCATTAAAGTGTCTAAGAATCTGTGTAACCAATGTCCTAAGACAACCAGCTCATAACCAGCTGTCCTGAGTTGCTACTGTAGAGTGTACTGCAGTTTAGCTATTTGCTTACCTGAAATAACAGAGCATTATAATACTATTTATGATAGTATTCTGTTAATAAAATAAGGATTTATACAAAGCAATACTGGACTTTTTAAACAGTTAGATGCTATGTTACTTGGCACAGTTAGTAATGATTGTGTAAAGATTTTAGCCAGTCCTAGAGGGACTTCTTTGTATGAAAATATGAAGTATCTGAATTTGTTCCTAGCATTTAGGGTTTGGTCTACTGTCTCACACACCCAGCTAAGGTACTGTCTTCCTACTAGGTAAGTGGAGCTCCTTGTAAGGTGGGTATTGCTAATGTTGTGGACTGAAACGCCTGCCTTTCACACACAAGTACTACCTATACAGTATATATATATATATATTTATATATTTATATATTTATATTATATAAAGTTTACTTACGTATTTTCATCAACCATATCAGGTCTACTTAATTTTTTGCCCATTGTCAATAAAAGAGCAATAATGCAGCAAGTTTTGGGGTTTGTTTTGTCTCTGTTTTTGTATCTCATTTCTTCGTTTTCTAGGTTGGGTTTTCACAGGCATGTAAATTAGGGCACAGGGAGCTGAGAGCTGGAGTGGGGGAGGCAGTTCAACATCTACTTGGCTGGCGGCACCGTTTCAAGGCTGATGGTGTCTGAGGCCCACCCATCCCTCAGACTGAGGTGAGCGGAGCTCGGGGTGCCAACACTAAATTAAATCTGGACCTTTGTTCCACACAACACCAGCCCTATGGGCTCCTGGGGCTCCAGTTGGGCCATGAGGGGAGAGGGGAGAGATGGCAACAGAAGTGCCCCGGGTTTGGTGTGCGGCTGGCGACCCCCGGGCGTGCCCTGTGTGGTGTGCAGCTGTTTCAGGGAACCTGGGACACCTGCCCAGGCTGTCTACACAATTGTGCTGATGCCGCTGGGTTTGGCCTTGCTGCTGGTGGGGGGCGGCGGGGCAGGGGGCTGCCCGTGGTGGTGCGCTGTGTGCCCCATGTGGGCCGAGGACAGCGGCGGGTGGCCGTGGGCGTGGGCCCCGTAGGCTGGGTGCCCCCCGTGGGGGCCGTGGTGGTACTGATGTGCGTGCTGGATGTGCTGGGGTGGGTGGTGGTGGTGGTGGTGGTGGTAGGGGGGTGGGTTCTGCTGCATGTGGCAGTACTGGGTATGATGCCCATGCACAGGGGCCTGCGGCAGCCCCTCTGGGGGCCCCAGGTGGTGGCCAGCGACGGAGTGCTGCAGGTGGGGCAGGACCACCGGTGGGTGAGGGGGTGGCGGGGCTGGGGCTGAGGGCAGGTGGGCCTGGGGAGGGGGCTTCCCTCTCTTGCTCCCGAATAAGGAGCCCAGGAGGGAAGATGAGTTGGGCATAGTCTGGTGTGGGCGAGATGGACACTCTCGTGTTGATGTAGCTCTCCGGCGCATGTGAGGACTGCTAATGATGGACCCCTAAAAAGGAAATTCATAGAAATCAAAATTAAAAGATCTTCAAGCACTTAGGTCAGAATGTTTTTTTTTTTTTTTTTCGTAAATGTAAAAATTCACCCACTGACTGCTAAGCTTTAGTTCAACTTGCTGGCCAGAGGGTGGGGCTGAGTGAAGCTGGACTGGGCCCCACCTCCTCTCACTATAGTGCAGGGTACTTGGGGGTGACTGGCCTTGACCAAAGTTGGGGGTGAGGGCAGGGGAGGGGCCCGCCTCTCTGACTGCCGCAGCAGAAGTGGGACTTCCAGTCTCATTCTGACAAGTACTTTGGCCCTGGCAGCAGCCTGAGGTTTCAGATCGGAACCCCTGGGTTGGGGTGTCTGTGCGCTGTGTGTGGCAAGTGCAGAGGGGCTGGTGTGCCTGGAAGAGGAGCTCTGCTCTTGCTGAAACAGGGCCCTCAGCTCTCCTGCTCCGCCCATGTGGGTCCTGAGGTCTCGGGGAAGGTGGTGACAGGGACAGGTGGGGCTCAGAAACCTTGTCCTCTGGGGGAATGGGCTGCCTAGGCATTTCACTGCAGCTGCCTACTGCAAACCAAACAAGGAAAAAGAAGGAAACAGAAAAAGATCTGCAAGCTGAGGTAGAGATGTGAACAGTAACACAGAGATGGCCGGAGGATGAGTGAAACATCATGAAATCCACACTGAATTTCTCTTTCTCTCAAGACACTCCTCCTCCCACAAGCTAAGCAATTCCATGGTGTCCTGCCGCAGACACACAGCAATCAAACTCCAAGAAGAAAGCGATGGGGATGGGTGGGCGTGGAAGTCAAGGGTTCAGCAAAAACATCCAACAGCAAGTGTGGAGGATGAGTGGAAGCCGGGTGGCCCGGGCGGGGGTGCCGGAAGCTGGGGATGGTCAACCATGCTCAGGGACCATAGGTGATGGAGTTAAGCAGAAACCAAAACACAAAATTCAGAACCACCCCCACTGTTCAGTCCAAAACAAGCGGTGAGAGGCATGGATGTTTCTAGGCACACAGGAGAAGCTGACATGCACAGGGTCCCAGGCAGGCAGGGAGGGAGCGGGTGTCTGCGTCTCTGTGCAGTAGGGGAAGGAAGAGCAAAAAAACAAAAACAAAAACAAAAACCAAAAACCAAAAACCAAAAAAACAAAAAAAACCAAAAAACAAACAAACAAAAAAAACCAGGACAACAGATATGAACTGAGGACTGGGGAAGGCGACACAGGACAGCCAGCTGGACGGAGGCGCTTCCTACTTACTTCCACATTGCTCTCTAGCGATCCCGCACTGCTGCGACGCCCTCGCTTCCCTGCCCAGAACATGCAATACCAGAAGTTAGACGCGGACATGAGGCTGGGGGCGCTGCCTGCCTGGCGCCACGCTGCTGCCACGGAGCCTGCACCCCTGCTGGGAGCAGGCACAGGTGCCAGGCCCACCTGCCCACAGGAGCCACGTGTGAGGGGTCGGAGAAGGGGCTCAGTGGGGAAGCCAGCAGCAGTGCAGGAATGAATTTTCAAAATAAAGTTTTTGAAAAGCAAAAAAAAAAAAAAAATTTTTTTTTTTTTTTTTTTTTCAACCAGCCCCTATTTTATACTCCTTCTCCTGGACCAGCAGTCTGTTGAGAGGGGCCCTGGGGCTGAGGCCTGTGTACAGGTGGGCCCGATGCCTCCAACTCGTGTGTTCACCCGACTCGGGTGAATGGGGAGGGGTGAGGGCAGCTTCTCCATAGCCACAAACAGCATGGCAGGTCCTGCATGCCCACCTTCAGTGACTGCCATATATATGTGTATATCCGCACACACACATATATGCCCCCACCTCCTCGGCAGGACGAGCACTGAGGGTGAAGAGGAAACAACTTCATACCCCCGCTTCCTCCCGGCTGCCTGTAGGAGCTCAGTTTTGGTTTGTGCAGTGCCCTGGCCAGGGGCAGGAGACAGGGCTGGGGGCTGCTGGAAACCACCTTCCAGCTTGGGATTCCTCTGCTTGGCACCATTCCCCAAGGGGCCACAAAGCCTTCCCTAAGCCAGGAGGTCTCTGCCAGCATCTTCGTCGTGCCCCAGTGCAGGGCACACAGTAGGCACTCGGTGTGCGGGGTCCGTCAAAGCAGGGCCGGGTCTTCCTCTTGGCTCCGGGTGCCTAGGGCCCAGCCCGGCCCCGCCCAGCCTCCACAGTCCCTCCTGAGGACTTCTCCGTGGACTTTTGAGGAACACCAAGCCTGGAGCATGACGGGGCCCGGCCTTAGGGGCCAGCCTGGGCTCTGGGAGTGGGGATGGGAAGAGGGAGGGAGAAACAGCCCTCCCCACTTGACATTCTTGAAGCTTCCATCTGGGCAGCATTGCCATGTGTTGAGCACCGCACTGGACAGGTCAACCCTATACTCGCCACTGTGTCCGTGTCAGAGAGGGGGACGCTGAGGCCCAATTCTCACAGGCAGCAGGGTTCACACCCAGACCTGCGCACCTGGCCGCCTCTAAGGCTGGATAACTTGGCCACGCTGCCTTCAGAGCTGGACCCCAGGCCTGGTTGGGCCCAGGACCCTAGGAGAAGGAAGCAACCGCTGGGCCTCCCCACTGTGCCCTGTCCCCAGCCTCTGGGAAAGTTACTGCACCTCCCAGCCAGCCCAGGGCCACCAGCCAGTGACAGGTGGAGGGAGTGCTGTGGGCTTCAAGCCTCCCCGTGCCCTCTGAGTGTGCTGGGCTGTGCTTTGGCATGGCTTCAGCCTGGGCATCGCCACACAGACTCAGGGGAGTCCAGTCCCTCTGCCTTGCCTGCTGACCCCAAACCGGAGGTCCAGGTGGGAGTTGGGGTCAGCAGAAGGCCTTGGGTGGCTCTGGCTTGTGTGATGTGGCCCTCAGAGACCACTATTGGGAAAGGGCCACACGGCACATCGGGGCAAGAGGGCTTGACACCAGTTGCTGAGGACCTAGGACAGTCAAGTAGGACCCTGGCCCTAATTCTCAGCCAGAAGAAAGAGGAGGCTCATATTTCCTCATTTTTCAGCCAGTGTGGGAAGAGGGGCTGACCTTTCTTCCCTTCCTGCCCAACACAGTGGTCCAGGGACATGAAGCAAACTAGAGTCCAGCCTCCCAGGACATGGCCTCCCTCCTCCACTCCCCTCTTGGGTGGCCACAGCCATCAGACACTCAGGATACTGTGGCGCCGTGTGGAAACGTGGAGGGACAGAGCGCCACTGTCTCTAGGGTTTTCAGATCAGCTCTCTAGCCCACTCCTCTAAGGCCTGGGACTCCTCTGGCTGACTAAAAACCAGGGGCAGAGGGGAGATGGCCTCCCCTGCCTGTATCTGGCAACTCCTTTTGGCCAGCCTATAGCTTCTGACACGACCTGGGCCAGGCCTGAAGGCTGGGGTTGGGGGTCCACACAGTGTCCCCACCTGGAGTTAAACACGGTCCTCCTTACCCCGCTCAACTTGGGTGAACACTTAGGAGTTCTTTACTTCGCTGTTTTGGAGTGATGCTGAGTGTCTTACAATCCACTTTCTCAGTGTCTCAGGTCAGCAAGAGACGCAGGGTGATCCCAGGGCTCCCTCTGTGCTGAATCCCAGAGCCCTGTGCTCATAGGTACACCCACAACCATAACTGCCCATAGCAATCTGTGCAGACATCCCACGCATATGCAGCCTCCCACACCTGCCCAGGTTCACAGGCTGATGAAGTCAGGCAGGCCAGAATAGTGGCTCACGCCACACGTGTGCAGATCAGGCCAAGCCAGCCCTGGGCAGGGTCTGGAGGGACTTGGAACCATTTTTCTTGAAGGGCTCCCAGGATGGTTCTTCACAACTTTTGCAGCTTCCTCAGAGTCAGGGCAGGACGTCACGTGGCAGTACTCTCCTGCCCACCGGCTACTCGTCCTGTGACCCTCAACAATGCTGCAGCCGAGCTGGTGGCCTTGCTCAGTGTCAATGACCACAACAGAAACGATAGCTACACACACTTGGCTGGCGCTGCCTGAGCCAGGCATGCCTGAAAGGCTTTCCATGCATTGACTCCCTCGCTGCAGCGGGGGAAACAGGCCCATAGGGTCTGAGAGCTAGAGGGGGCAGGTGGAGGTGAGGGATGGGCTCAGGCTGTCTGACTCTGGCATCTGCGTGCTGCAGCATGTTCTCTGCTGGGCCTGACATGGTGGGGAGGGATGTGGCCAGGGCAAGAGGAAGCACCACCCTCTCTGGGCCCTGGCCCGCTTCACACATGGCAGGGGTGCTGCTCTGTCCACCCACCACTGCTGGCTGTCACTGCTCCCCTGGAACAGGACATGGAGACTGTTGCAGGCAGGTCCTCTCCGTAAGGACTCAGAGCTGGGCAGCTTGGCCAGGGAGGGGCAGGAGGGCCGCTGGGGGCCACTGGTCAATGTCCACCACCACTCGGTTGATCCCTGTTCCCACAGTCCTTGCTGGGTCCTTGGTCTCGGGTCAGCAGGGCTCTTGTGCCACTGGAATGAGGACCGGGTGGGGAGTCTTGGCCCAAGGAAGACCAGGGCTGAGACACCAGGCAATGCACTGCGGTAGGGCCGGTGCTAGCCCCCTTCCCTCTAACTCTTGGCATGATAGAGGCTTCTGGAGGCTCCTGAGGATGAGTTCCTTCGGGCACCATCTACAGCTACTTCATCAGTCCCCTGGCTTCATGTCTGTGGTATGTCCTCTCCTGGATGGATGTCGAGTATAGACCTGGGACAGCTGCTCTCAGGGTTTCCTGCTTCGGGAGCAGTGACGTGCCAACCATGGAGGGGACACTGTCCTGCGGGCCTGCCTCTTCCACAAGCTCATCGTGGTGTTTTAGGCTCAGTGCTGTGAGGGCTGTGGTGAGTGAGGTGGGGCCATGCTGCCGCTGGGGAGCTTGCAGCCCTGACCTGGTCCAGAGCATGACGCTGCCAGCCTTGCCCCTCCCCAGGAAGGCTGCCAGCACCCACCTGTCCCAATGGGAGATCACAGGTGGCCTGTCCCCAGCCTGGGGTCTCGGCAGCTGCCTGGACTCAAACCCCACCTCACTTCACCTCCAAACTTTTCTGGGTACAGGGGGGTCTCTGAGATCTGTTCCTGCTTTTGTTTTAATGGTAGGCCCAGGGTGGGGTCTCAGTCCTTATTGTCCTTCTGAGCTCAGAATTCCTAAATGACAACAGCAATCATCACACTACATGAAAGCAGCTGGCTCTGGGCTCACCCCTCACATGAACGTGGGCCCGGCACGTGGCTGTCCGACCCCCAAGCTCTGGCAGAGGGTGGACGGCTGGGGTCCTGACCTCTGGGCCCTGGGGTGGATGGGGCTCAAGGGCCTTGGTTCTGGCAGAACCGCTGCTGCCTGAGAGGGGCTGGACAGCTTTGTCAGGGGAGGGAGAGAGCAGGGCCCGCCACACTGCACAAACTCAAACAGAGGTCCTGGCCCACAGCCTGCAGAGGCCCAAAGCAGTCCAGTGACATTTAGCTGTGTTTCACAAGGCCACTGGGAAAACCAGTGGTTCTCAACCAGGGGTGATTCTGCCCCCCAGGGGACACCTGGCAATTTCTGGAGACATCAGTGACTGTCATGACAGGGAAGATATTACCGGCAACCAGTAGTAGAGGCCAGGAATGAGGGTAAATATCTTGCCAAGCCCCGGATGGCTGCCCAGCAAGGAGTCACTTGGCCCAAAATGTCAATCAAGCCGAGGTTGAGAAGCCCTGGGTTCAACCTTCATGCTGGCAACTGGCAATGAATTTCTGATTTTTTTTACTATGGCAAATAATAATAATAATAATAATAATGACAAAACGAAAACAAAGGAAAAAATCCAACTTAAAAAAAAGGGCAGACTCCAAAGGGCCTGAGAGGGACTTAGCTGAGGGGAGGCAAGGCTGCTGATGGGCAGGTGCAGGAGGGAGTCCTGAGGCGGGGCAGGTGGGGCAGGCAACCCCGGGAAGGGGGTCTTCCCAAAACAGGCACACCAGGCTCCTAGGGCAGACCTGCGCGGGACAAGCTGGGCCACTGCAGCCCCAGGCAGCCCCCAGGGCCCTTTCCAGGAGAAGCTCACTGACTGGTGGACAGACTGTTGGGCTGAGGGTGGGTATGATACCCTCCCGTGTACACTCCTTGAGCAGCAACACAGGCTGCAGCGGCAAGAGCAGGCACCCACCGGCCGGCCCATGCCTCTTGTCTCTCCTGCTCCAAGAGGGAGAGGCTGGGCCAAGGCTGCTGGCAAAAGCCCCTGAGCCTTGCTGCTCACAGTGCCCCACCCCCAGGAATGCAGGCAGTTTCAGGGGTGCTGCTTGCTTGGGGGTGAAATAGCTGGCAGCAAATTAAACACACACAGAAACAAAGAAACAACCACAACATCACAGTTCCCACCAGGGCTTTCCCGGACCCCGGAGCCAGCCCTGGCCGCTGCTCAACGGCCTCTGGGCTGGACGAGGCCCGGGTTTCCCAGGAGAGGAGGCCCCGCAGGGAAAGCAAGACCGGGGACAGTGGGCAAGGGGGCGCCAGACAGCTTAGAGGGTTCCGCGCAAGTTCATTCATCAGCATGAAGCACAGGGACGCGGCCGCACAGAGAGCACGGGACACAGCCGCCGGCTCACTCCGGGCTAGAGCGACTTCCCAAATCAATAAACGAGTAAATACAACCCCTGGAAGAAGAAAGGGAAAATGGGGATGACTTCCCCAGCTAATTCGTATACAATGCCTTTCTTTTTCACAATTTGGTCCTGTTTTCCTGCGTCTTTTTGGGATGCCCTTTCTGTGCTGTCAGACGCTGCTCTGCTTTGGGGGAGGTCAGGGGAAATGCCACACTGGCCTCGCCGCAGGCCCCGCCCCGCGTGATGCATGCCCCGAATGCAGACGCCCTGCCTCGGTCTCGCATGCGCTGGGCTAGGAAGGTGGTTCTAGGCCAAGCTCTTACCAGCTTCCGAGAGGTCCCGCAGGGAGCTACTGAGGGCACTGCGCTTGAGGCCCTCGCCGCTGGCGTAGCTGTCGTCCAGGCAGGCCCGGCTCAGTGTTCCATTGCCCGACTCCTTTTTGAGGCTGGAGCACTGGGACATGCTGGGCCGCACAACGCCTTTCTGCTTCTCAAGCTCCGCTGGAACAGAGAGGGTGAGGGGCCTGGTGAGAGGAGCACAGCCTAGAGTGGGCAGGAGACGGGGCCTTCTGTTTGGAGCTAGCACTGTCCTGAGCCACCATCTGCCTTGAATGGGGAAGGGCTGTTTCTGGGAAAGAGGGTGTGATGGCCACCCTGGACAAAAGAGCAGAAAGGAGATCTCAGGAGGAAGGCTAGAGAGGCCAGAGGGCCTTGTGACCTGCAGGAATGACAGTCATCTTCCAGGCTCGGGGGTGGACAGGGAGGCACAGACTTGCCTAGGTCTGGGAGATGAGCAAGGATTAGCCAGAGCCTTCCACAGAAGGGGTAGCAGTAGGGAGTCCCATGTGCCTCCAGGGAGTAGACCTGCAGCCAAGGATGGCCTTGGCTGTGTGACCCATCAGTGGGTTGAGCCTGATGCAGAAGACGACGAGGTACAGAAAGGCCAGCTGGGAACTCTGCAGGCTCTTGTGCATGGGCTGACCAGAGAGCCAGAGTCTTTTGCTGGACATACGACAGGCAACAAGTAGGGCGGGTCCTGGATTGGACCCCCTCCGTGCCTCCTGCAGCCTGGGCACACAGACTGCCCCATCACGTGGCCATAGGGAAGGTCAGAAAAGACTGAGGGACATCTCATCTCTGTGGGCTCAGAAGAAGTCACTGCCCTGACATGGGGAGGCAAGTGCCAGTGTCCAGCAAGTTTTGGCCTTCTGTCCACAAGCCCTGGTACTCACACTCTATCCTGTGCTTCTCCATCTCTTGGACTTCCGCAATGGACTCTCGCAGGTCATCGGTGAATTTCTTCCGGTCTTGAGGGTTGGGGGCGTTGAAGTTTATTAACACTTTGATGTCTGCTCCGGGGACAGATGAAGTGAGCCGGATGCCATTGGGGTAGTCTGCAAAAGGGAAGGAGAGGGGAGGAGGCCCACGGGTCTCAGTGTGTTCTCTGCAACCTCCTCTCTGGTCAGGAAACAATGGTAGGGCTGAGTTGTGCGTGAGCCTGGGATAAGTGCCCGGAGTCCAGCCTCTGCGGTGGCAGGCTGCAGGGGTACAGAGCAACCTCATCTCCCAACTTGGGAAAGATGGTCTGTGTTGCTCCACATGTGACTTGGGGACAAAAGTGGCCGAGCTCACGGGAGGCTGCTGGGGCCACCATTCTTCCCCAACCCTAAGGTCGTGGAGACTAGGCCCTTGACTTCCAGGTCCTTGGACACTCTGCCAGGTGCTGAATCCTGGAGGAGGACAGAGGTTGCGTCCTGAGAAGGGTGGGGGTCTTCTCTAATCATTTCAGTTCTGGACAACAGTGAGGGCCATATTATCCCGAATGGCCTGTGGCCCACAGCTCCCATGGGGTGCACTATGGGCACTCCACAGTCAAGGAACCCTGTGCCCAGATCTGCCTGGTGCCACCTCCTGGCTTTCAGGGTCCCTGGGGCTTTGATCTCCTGGCAGTGCTGCTCCTGCAGTGGGAGTCACTGACAAAGCATCAGGCACTGGATACTTGAAGGTTCTTGGACCAAGCACCAATCTGACCTTGGCTCAGACCAGGTGGGCCAGGTGGACCTGTGGGCAGCTGCAGAGTGCTCCTGTGTGCATATGTATGCACATGTGTGTACATGCAGCCCTAAACTGTCACGTGGGAACATGTGCCTAGTGATGCCAAACCTTCTGATTTTCACAATATCTACATTTTGATGTGGACACTGGTTCAGCAAATTTTAAAAAAAATATGCAAACCATATAAAACATAACTGAGCTGGGCCTGCCTCCAAGGCTGCCAGTTTGAGATCCCTGGCATGCAGGCTTAGCTCTTGCCAGCACCCGGCGTCCAGGATCTAAGGCCAAGCCCTGGGACCACAGACATGATCCAGGTGCAGCCTCTGCCTTGACGGTCCACAGTGGTCCTGGCCCCCTGCTGGGAGCTTTAATGCCAGGATCTCACTAAGTTCCCACCCCAGCCCTGGGGGGCACGGGTCAATGACACCATCTCAGAGAGTGGGCTACTGCTGGTCAGGACAATGTGGGGATGGCACTGGTCTCCCCTGGGACCAAGGTAAGGCATGACTTGCAGCCTGCGATGGACAGGAATGGCAGCAGGTAGGGAGGCGGCCAGGGCAGGCACGCCGTGCTCCTTGTTGGGCGCATGGGGAGCAGGGCATACAGGGAGTGCAGGGGCTCCTGCCGGGCTGTCCCTGGTCCCACTGAAGACAGAAGGGGACAGAGAGCCCCAGATCTAGGTGCAAGGCCTGTGGTTTTGGATGGTCCAGCTGCGGGTCCCTGACACTGTTCTCACCTGCAGATGGAAGGCTGATTAGACAGACAGTGACGCCTAGTTCTGAGAGGACAAGGGACCCCTACTGCTCAAGCAGGGACACTCAGCTTCTTTCCCTAGGACACTCCAGGTGGCCCCTTGCTCCCCAGCCCAGGAGGACTGGCTCAGCCTCCAACAAGAAAGAAACAAAGGAGGGGGAAGAGAAGCCGTGGAGAGCAAAAGGAGCAAGGTAAAATGGAAGCCAGTGGGGTGCTGCAGGTGTGAGCCCCCCAAACTCCCAAGCCCCCAGGCCTTACCCAGTGCCTTCCAGCAGGACATCAAAATTAACCCTTGCAAAGCACTGTGTTCCGGCAGGTATGATGGGGGCCCCATGGTAGGCACTACTTTATGACCCAGGAAACAGGCCAGAGGGGTTGCAGAGCCAGGCCACACAGCAGTTGAGCCAGAGCTGGGATCTGACCCAGGCTGAGGGGCTCAGCTCTTCACTTCCATGGACACTCGGGGGTTGCTGTTGCCTGTGTCCTGGGCCATGTTTGCATATCACCTATACGATTTAATGTTTTTCTGTCAACATTTTATTTATTTATTTATTTATTTATTTTTATTTTTATTTTATTTTATTTTATTTTATTTTTTTATTATACTTTAAGTTCTAGGGTACATGTGCATAACGTGCAGGTTTGTTACATATGTATACTTGTGCAATGTTGGTGTGCTGCACCCATCAACTCGTCAGCACCCATCAATTCATCATTTATATCAGGTATAACTCCCCAATGCAATCCCTCCTCCCCCCTCCCCCCTATTTAAATAAATGTATTTCTGCCATAAATTTAAAAATCTTATCACTGCAAGAAGTGAAGTACTAGTAACTACATCAGGCTCAACTGACTGATGGGTCTGTTGAGGGTCTGTGCCTACTGCTCACCAGAGCTCCTAGCTGCAATCTGCTCTCTGGGGATAAAACAAGGGTGAGCGTAGAAGCCCCCACAGGGTTCTGTCCTCGAAGCAGCCAGGAGAAAGAGCGTAAGCTGGGACGTGCGCTCTTCCAGGCAGGCCCTGGGGCAGACTTACACTGGTTCTCGAAGAGCAGGACCTGCATGCCGTACAAGGAGAAGGACTGTCGGAAGCTGTATGTCACCGAGTTCTTCTTCTTCTGGAAGATCTTGGTGACCTGGAGGCAGCCAGAGACACAGCTGAGCTGCAGTGCCTCGGGGGGCCGTGACTATGTGCAACCTCTGGCCAGAGGACCCTCCTGGAGTTCAAAGTCAGGAGGAAGGGACAAACCCACGTGGGTGGAGGGCATGGCCTTCCACTCCAAGACTCGGACGACAGTTCCTGTCCCTGCAACCCTGATGCCATCTTGGCTAGCAACAAAGTCCCACAACCTGGCACAGAGGCAGTAGGCACTTCACAGTATGGAGCCTCCTCAAGTGCCTTCTCAGAGCCAGGTGAGGTGTACACACCTGAGGCTTGGTACCTTGAGGGGCAAGAATGGACAGGTGGCGCTCAGCAGCGCTGACCTTGAGAAGAAGCCATGGCTTCCTCTCTCGGGAACAGCTAGAGTGTGAAACTATACCTGGTGACGGCCAGCAGGGAGACTGGCCCGTGGGCTAGCGATGTGATCCCTGAACCCCTGCTGGCCCGCCACGGTCCTTGGCTGCTATCCTGGTCTGCAGTAAGGAAAGGAACTTTCCAGTGTGGCAGCCAAAGGCTGGGCTGGGAGGGGAGAGGGGAGCTCACACCTCCCCGGTCTCCAGGGCATGCCAAGCACCATGTAAGGGTCTTATGTCCAGGACCTCACTGGACCCCTGCCACCTTCTGAGAGATTCATCTTACAGAGGAGGAAACTGAGGCTCAGAGATGTGAAGGGATTCGCTCAAGGTCAGGAGTTCTTCATAAAGGATTTGAACCTACAGGTCTGATTTCAACATCAGTGCTCAGAGAAGGGTAGCCAGTCTTCATACCCAATCAAGAACATGGGCATCTTTGGCAAGAAAGCCCGTGGCATGGTATAGAAATCCAAAGGACAAACTCTCCCTACTCTCTGCACTGGGCACTTCTGCCCCCATCTGGCCAGCATCCATGCCACCTTTTTTTCTGGCAAGAGCTCCCCAGTTTCCTTTTGGGGAAACCTCTAGCCTTTGTTTCCTTCAGTCCATAGGTCTTGAGGGGACCAGCTCAGGGTTCCAGGAGGTGGGGCCTGGGACCCAGGCCTAGCCAATCAGAAAGCGCTGCACCTGTCTGGCCCAGAGTGGCTTAGGGAGGGATGTGCAGCAACAAGGACTAACTCTGCAACCTCTGCTCAGTCTAAGAAGAGAATTCTACAGTTGCTCAGCGAACAGGATCAGGTCTGGAGCTGCTGGGGCCACATTCCCCTCCTGGACAGAGCCTGCCTGAGGAAGGGGCCTGCCCGAGGAAGCGTCACACAAGGTACAGGCTCTGGAAAGAGCTGGCACTAAAGCCAAAGATCCCACTCTGGACCTGTACATGAGTCAATGAAGTCTGTCTCCACGTGCCTCAGTGTGACAGACACCAGGCAGACCCTCCCTTCTGCACCCCCACGTGCATGCACATCTCCCCCATGCAGACAGCCAGATGCGGACCCTGGGCTCAGGCTTGAGGTCCCTGCTATGACACCTTGTGGGTGAGCCACATACCACCAGGAGGTCGTTGAACAGGAAGATTTCTCGCTGGTGTAGTCCGAGTTTCTGGGGCTTGTTTGGGTCTGGAACCTCAAAGAGCCGGCAGTAGCAGACCAACCGACGGTGGGGCAGAGAGAGCACCTGTGTGGGGAGAGGCTGTCCTGCCACGGCCGCCCAGCTCTCCTCCTGGAGCCCTGGGAGCCACAGTGGACAAGTCTAGCCCTTCAAGCTAGAAACCTGGCACGTGGGCCTTGAGTTCAAAAACGCCTTCCCTCACACACAGTGAAGAGCAGATGTGTCTTCTGGCTCATGGCAGTTTCCCGTACTCTGTTCTCAGGAGCCACTACTTAAAATCCCTTATGTCTGCTCTCCTGAAGCACTAGGGACGCGCCCCTGCTTCTGCTGAGACCCCCCTTCCATTCTTTTGGGCAGGTACCAGGCTTCTTAAACTATCAAGTTCACCTGGGAGCCTCCGGCCAGACAGCGAGTCACATTTTGAGTCCCTGCAATGTGCCGGTCATACACATGAGGCCACTAAGCCCTGAAAAAGTCTTTACAGAGAGAACCTACTCTAGATGAGGAAACTGAGGTACAGAAGGTAAGTAATGACAAAATCAGGAAGTGGCAGAGCCAGGATCCAATTCCAGGCCCCAGGACTTTTCCCACCCTACCAAGCCTCCCCATAGAAGATTCCTATTGTCCTGATGCCTGAAAATCCTGAGCCAGCAGCCAACACTCTGTGGCACTTGCCCTGGCCCTGTCCTCCACTCCCCACATCTGCCCCGAACATGTCCCTGACAGCTCATGCGAACCCTCAACATGGTCATAGCTCCAGCTGTCCTTGAGGCCAGATGCCTCAGGGCGAGGGATGAGCCATCAGGGCTTGGCTCTGGGAGTGCCCAGGTTCACGCAGGACGGGGGAGACGGTCAAAGGGGTGGGATCCCCGGGATCACCGCCCTGAGGCCAGGGGCTTGACTCTGTCAGGCGTGCTCTAGGCCAGGGCTGCCTGAGTTTGGCACGTCAGGGGGTTAAGTTGAGGGGGCAAAATGTGGCCCAGTCTGGGGTGCTCAGATTGCAAAGGTGTGAAGGAGAGAGGACGGGAGGGTTGGGGAGCACAGGCTGGAGGTGGGAGGGGCCTGGTCTCTTACAGGGGAAGCTGGGGAGGGTGAGGGCAGGCAGAGCTGCTTTCAGGACTGAGGGACAAGGCTAGTCCACAAGGAGGGTCATGGCAAGCGGCCTGGTCACCCTGTGTGCATGTGCTCTGGGGTGTGTGGGCACACCACAAAGCTATGGCAGAGGATGGGTCCTGGGGGTGAGGAGGCGGGCACTGGGAGAGCCTGGGGCATGGGACGTGGGGGACAGAGCACAGAGCAGGGTCAGGTAGTGGACAGGACAGGGCCTCAGAGGACACACCGGGGTCTGTTTCAGACGCAGGGTCTGGGGGCTGGCCTCAACAGGGCACCGACAAGAAGCAGCAGGAGTCTCCCCTGACAGCACAGCCTCAGGGCCTGCAGAGATCGGAGGCTAGGGTAATTATGAACACCTGATTCCTCAGCGCCCCAGCAACGAACTCAAGCAGCCAGCACTCGGGCTCTGGGAGTCTGGGGAGCCGGAGACTGGCTGATGCTGGACCTCCCTAGTGCAGTGGGCTACCCACAAAGGTAAAAGCAGAGAAATACTCACACAGCCGAGCCCGGGATGCAGGGATCCGATCTGTGGGAGAATGTGAAACCAACAAAAGGGTGTTCATGTTTCAAAGCCATGCCCAGGCCAATGCTGCAAGTGCCCCCTCCCTACACCTCCCCTTGGGCTCCACCCAGCCAGTATGTGGGGGACCTGCTCTGGCAGAGATCTCTGAGAGAAAAGGAAAGCCCGCCAGTCTCAGGGGCCCAGAACTCAGCCACTGCACAACCCTGGCCTGCTGGATTATTAAGCGCCTCAGCTCTCTTCAGATTGTAATGCAGAGCCAATAGCTGTTATTCCCGAATATGACAGAAGCCACTTGAAAAAACCCCAAGCCCTGGCTGGCAGAATTCACCAGCCCTGCTGGAAGGGACCACACGGAGTTGGGTGGGTGGGAGTGAGAAGGCCTGGCAGGCAGCCCCGCCCAGGTGGTGCTGGGGCCCACCACTTACCAGGGCCCATGACATACCGGTTTCTTCCCCACAATGAGCTTCTCCACCTTCTGCACCTGGGATACATGGTCCTCATTGGTCTTCAGCTCTCGCTTACGGATCCGTTCATAGATCCCGATCAGCATCTCCCGGGGAATGTCCTCACCATCGTCCACACCTGGGCAGGGGATGCAGCTGGCTATCAGGGTGGGCCCCAGGCTCACTCGATTTACCAGTTTCTAAAGCAAATCAGAGGAGCACACCTTCCACCAGACCCAACAGAACCAAAGAACTCCCAGGCAGGCCCACAGCAACAGGACATTTTCAGTCAACACAAATTTCCTCAGTCCTCCTACCGGAATGGGCTCAGTACATCTGACCCGGACTAGCAGGCGATGGGTGTCAGGGGCTGAGCCACCTCTAAGCCATGTTCAGAGGGCTTTATAAATGCTACCCTGCTCCATGCTAACCACAGCCCTTCAAAGTGGGTATAATCATCTCCATTCTCCAGCTGGGAAGACTGAGGCTGAGGTGTGGGGAGGCTGGGGTTTGTGAGTTTGGGCTCCGATGGACCTGGGGCCACGTCCTGCTTTCACACTTACTAGCTGTGTGACTATGGGTGAGTGCGTCACCCATGCTTGGTGTCCTCCTCTAAAACAGGTTGCCCACAACACAGGCTTGTCATGAGGAAATGAGGGGAGCCTGGGGCGTGCCCAGCTCTGCATCTGAGCAGTGAGAGTGCTGCAGTGGCTGCTGTTGCTGGCCCACAACATCTGGGCAGAGACTGGAGGCCGGGTTCTGACCCAGGGCTGCCCTAACCACAAGCACACACCACTTCTTTCTTCCTCCCCACTCTGAAAACTGCTGTGAGCAGAGAAACAGCCCTGTACATGCGGGAAATGCAAACTCGTTTTGCAGTGAGCTCCAGCCTCATCCCTCTGCTAGGCTGCAGTCCAAAGGGCTGCAGGGCTTGGGGAAGACGGACCTCCCACAGATGGCTGGCAGAACAGGAGATGCTCCAACCCGGGGTAGGCAACCTGGCAATGCCTGCCCAAATGACAAGTTCTGGCACCCTCTGGTACGCTGACTGCATTTGGGGAACTTATCCCATGGGAAATGAGACACATACAAGGTTATTGCAGCACTGTTTCCAAATGGCAAAAGGCTGGAAGTAACCCGTGTATCCATTAACAGGGGAGTGCTCACCAATCATTCTGCATCAGCACAACAGACTACTTACTACGCACCTGTCAGGAACAGTGAATAAGGCCACAGTAAAGCACATGGGCCATTTCTCTTAGATTTAGTAAGTGAGAAAAGCAAGGGGGAAAACCATTCCTGTATATGTGCACTTGCATGAGCGGAGCACATCTAGGGGGCACGGCCAGGAGAAGCCAAAATCGAGGACCTTCAGGGGCACAGGCTATGCCCTGAGCACGCGGGGTAGGGTGGAGGGAAACTCTGCTAGGCACCTTCCAGTATTTTTTTCCTCCTAAATAGACATTAGTTTTAGAGCAGTTTTAGGTTCTCAGCAAAACTGAGCAGAAGGCAGATTTACCCCCCAACACTCATAGCCACCCCTGCTGTCGCCATCCTCACCAGAGTGCTCCATTGGCACAATGATGAGCCCACACTGATGCATCAGCGTTACCCGAGGTCCACGTTTTAGATTAGGGTCCACTCCGTGTGTTGTGATTCTGCGGGTTTGGGCAAACGTAGAACGACCCTTATCCACCATTACAGCACCACGTATAACAGTGTCACCACTCTAAAAATCCTGATTTCCCCATACCCATCCCCCCTCCCCCAGCTCCTGGCAGCCACTC
The DNA here is from genome assembly GCF_000951035.1 of Colobus angolensis palliatus. NCBI lineage: Eukaryota > Metazoa > Chordata > Mammalia > Primates > Cercopithecidae > Colobus > Colobus angolensis. Next base: position 1,112,767 of record NW_012116377.1, read on the forward strand.
ATCCTTGTCCTGTCTTCATAGTTTTGCCTTTTCCAGAATGTCATAGAGTTGGACTCACATAACACGCAGCCTGTTCAGACTGGCCTCTTTCACTCAGTGCTACATACTTCAGGTTCCTCCACATCTCTTCATGGTCGATAGCTCACTTCTCTTTCGTGCTGAGCACTATTCCACTGTCTGGAGGCATGCAGTTTATTTATCCCTTCACCTGCTCAAGGACGTCTGGTGGTTGCCACGTTTTGACAGTTTTGAATAGAGCTGCCATAAGCATCTGTGTGCAGGTTTTTCCGTGGGCCTAAGTTTTCAGTTCATTTGGGTAAATATCAAGGAGCACAACTGCTGGATCATATTACTTTCCGGCTTTCAAACTATGTAAATATCCATTTAAAAAATAAACTAAAAAATTCAAAAACTTTAATAACAAGGAAAGACTCCTGGACTGGCTTCTGTGGTGAGCTACTCCTCCTTCACAGTCCTCCAGCCCCCAGGGCTCTCCTGCTGCAGGACCCACCGGACAAACTGGGGTGACCCACTCAAGAGAGGATGTGTGTTGGGGTGGAGATGAGGATTTCCCTACAAAAAGAACAGGCTATCCATGCGCTCGGCACAGAGCACCAGGCTGGTTCCGGGAGTCCAGGGACCTGCCTTGCCTCTGCCATTTCCTGGCTGATGTGACCCTGGGCAGGTCCCTGCCTTCTCTGAGCCCTGATCACACCTTCTGAAGTATGAGAAGATGAGAAAGAACGCCCTTGGGCTCCAGGCTGAAAAGGGGTGACTTGGTGGGGACAGCCCAGGCTTGGGAGACAGAACCTGCAGCTCCCTCCTTGGGAATGGGGTGCTCAGCCCCTTCCGTGGGAAGTGGGGAGGCTCCTGCCACCCTGTCATCCAGACAGCTGGCAGGACTGGGTGCAATCATGGACAGGAACCACAGAGCCGCTGCCACGGGGGTATGGACAGGCCACCACCTGACTCAGCAGCCCTGCCCCGCCAATCCTTCTCTGCTCTAGGCCAGTCATTTCTGGTTCCTCCTGTTATTTCTCATCCAGCACATCCCAGATGACATGCAGGAGATTCTAAAATAAGGAAAAAAAACCACCTATTCGGGCATGGTGGCTCTAGCCTTTAATTGCAGCACTTTGGGAGGCCAAGGTGGGAGGAGCGCTTGAGGCCAAGGGGTTCAAGACTAGCCTGAACAACATAGTGAGACCCTACCTCCAGAAAAAAATAAAAATTAAAAATTAGCCAGGCAAGGCGGTCCGTGCCTGTGGTCCCAGCTACTTGGCAGGCTGAGGCAGGACGATCTCTTGAGCCTGGGACGTCAGGGCTGAAGTGAGATATGATTGTACCACTGCACTCCAGCCTGCGCGACAAAAGAAGACCGTGTCTAAACAATCAGAGACCCTCAAACTCTCCCTAGGCTGCCAGAGGGACCTCTAAATATAAATAAATAAATAAATTAATTAAAACAAATCAGAGACCCTCAAACTCCCCCTGGGCTGCCAACAGCATGCAGCACACAGCTGGCTTTCCTGGAGGTGATGAGTGGCCAGCCTGCATCAGGTGTAACGTGGAAGTCTGTGAATCCCAGAAACAGGCTCGGCCCCATGAGAAGGCAGGCTCAGGGTGAGGGAGGCCCCGGGTGGATGTAGAGGAGGCCCCGGCCTCCTGGCTGCTGCTTGGACACCTGGGCCTGGGAGTGCATCTGTTGCACCATCAAAGTGTCCACTGGTGGCTCTCAGGAGCTCTCAAGATGCTTTGGTTCCCAGGAACTACAGACTTGATGGACTTGGGGCCTGCAATGCCCCTCAGACCTTGCAAGAGGCCACACACAGTGACTGCTGGGTGCAGAGAATGGCTGTCCATGAGCTCTGAGCCATGCCCCAGCCTGCTCAGCATCCCTTCCTGCCTCCCAAGGGAGGTGGCAGAACCACTCAGGTCTTAGAGCCTAGCTCAGAGGTGCCATCTCCCTGTGGTCTCTGCTGCCTGGGGATCCTGCCACAGTGGCACCCACCACCAGGAGAATGGGAGGGCACCTAAAGACCCTGGAGTGGAGCTGGAGCTGCTCCCTGGAAAGTGACCCTGTCCAAGGAGAAGGGACGGCAGAACTACTGTTGAATAAACTAAGAATGAACGGCTTTGTCAGTTCCACATGCTCTTAGAGTCAGGCTGGATCCACACTGGCTCTTCTTTGCTTTTATAAACAGCGACATCCTTTCCAAGGAACCCTCAGTCCCTGTCCTTTCAACCCACCCTCAGCTCTTGCAGCCAGGGTTCCCACGGGGACTGAAGGATGCAGTGCCTTCCTCCTTCCTTCCGAGGACCTCGGGGCACACAAGGGACACACTGGGCTGGCACGGAGCTGCCTGGGGGAATGTCACGGCCTTTTAGCTCCTTTCCCGTCTCTGATCATGCAAGGAGGCCTCGCTTCCCACAGACCCTGCACCCACACCTCCCGGCACATGCCCACCTCCCAGGGGAGAGGGAGTCGGGTCTGTACTCCAGCGCCAGCAGCGGGAAGCCGCACTGGCTAGAACTCAGCAGCATTGCTTTCTTTTCATTGTATTTATTTTTATAATTACTTTCTACATTTGGCAAATGCTACTCATTCTCCATTTACAGTAGCGGTATCAAGTCCCCTTTTAAAATATATTACTTTTAGGTAAAGACACACAGAAAAAGGCTAGTTTCATCCTTCAAGGGCAAGCTAACAGCGTCACCTTCTCCGTGAGGAAGGTTTCCCAACACCTCGAGACCCTGGCCTGTGTCATGCAGCCTGTGTCCCACAGGGGCTCCTCTAAGGCAGTGCTCTTCCCAGTCATCTGTGCTGTGCTCCCCAAAGGTCCCTCCATGCCAGACCCTGGATGCTGGAGCCCAGCTCCCCAGCTGGAGGCTGCCTCATGTCCCTGTCTGCCCTTACACCTGGGGAGGGCCTGGCTGGGGCAGGTGCTGAAGCAAGTCTGTGGTTGGCTGACCGCCCAGGACAGCTTACCTCGGAGGTTCTTGATGAAGTCCTCCAGCTTCATTTTCCGCTCGGGCTTGACATTGGGGCTGTACATGTCGGTGTTCAGCAGGATGATGGCGAAGGCCAGGATGAAAATCGTGTCTGGGTTCCGGAACTGCCGTACCACCCCGGGGTTGCAGATGCAGTAGCGCTGGCTGCAGGCCAGGAGGGAGGGGGTCAGGGCCATGGCGCAGCAAGTGACATGGCCCCTCTCTCACCAGCTGAGGCTGTCACGTACTGTTGAGCCTCAGTTCCTGCTTCTGGTGAGCAAGGATCACGCCTGCCTGTCGGAGGTGGCCCTGACTACTCACTCGCCCTCCTTTCTCTGCTGCAGTCCCTCCTACCCTGGATTATAGCCAGGCACACGGTCGTTCTGGGGAGGACTGCATTTCCCAGCTCCCAGGAGCTCAGAGTAGCCACACCACCACGTTCGGCCCATGGGATGTGAACAGATGTGATGTGAGCGCCTGTAAGGCTGGGCCCCTCTTCCCGCTGCCTGCAATAGGGACGTTACAGTGGGTGTCAGGCCTGTCCTCTGGGACCCTGAGGAGAAAGCAGCCCAGGCCACCTCCACAGCAGCTCAGAGGGAGAAACACCCCACCTTGTCTCAGCCATGGCTACTGAGGGGCCTCAGGTTCAACAGCTGTGGACAAGAACACCTCCCTGCCTTGGAATCAGCCCACTTGCCGCTCCCACTGCCACTCCAGGGGCCCCTCCACTGCTGACCTCATGGAGGGACAGAGTACAGGAGTAGAGGAGCCAGGCAAAGTACCGGGACTGAGGCTCAGGAGCCCAGCTTAGTGCCCTCTCCTCCAGGAAGCCGTCCTGGAAGGAAGCAGGTGCATGCTGCCTCCCGCCAGGGCCCTGGGGTTGTCCTCCCTCTGTGTCCTCAATCCTCCTGGCCCCACCACCAGTGTGGAGCACAGAGGGCTGGGTCAGCAGCTGACCTGTGCTGCCCACACCCAGCATCGAACATGCAGGCTCCTACACAGCCAGTCTGCACGTGATCCCAGAATGGATGACTGTGTAGTGACCTCGAGCTCACTGTTGTGTCAGGAGCTGGGCTAAGTGTGCCCACATGTCCTGTGTCAGTTCATCCTTGCACCCCTTTCTAGGATATGTGCTATTGTTATTCAACTTCACAGGTGAAGAAATGAGGCATGGAGAAGTTAAGAAACCAGCACAGGGCCACACAGCCAGTAAGTGGTGGAGTCAGTGACTGAACCAGGCGTCTGGCTGTCTGGCTTGTGCTCTGAGTCACTGTGCCGCTCCTTGTGAATGAGCAAATGAATGACTAGATAGATGGACTTGTGGATGAATGCAGAGCTCGGGGGGAATTGGAGGAAGAGCATTCAGAATCCCGATTTGAACAGACAGAATCCTAGCAGTCGCAATCATAACCTCTTTCAACTTCAGTTTCCTCATCTTCACAATCAGAATAATTGGTACAGTCTCCTCCACCCCCACCACCTCACAATGGCTGAAAGGAGCCCGACATAGTGCCTGGAACGTAGACTGGGCCACTACAGTTACCCCCAAAGCAACATTCAGGGACACCTGGCCCTGTCTAGGGATGGTGGGGATGCAGTCTTTGGTCCATCTTCGGGCCCTGAAGCTGGGGACACCATCCTCCCTCGATGCAGCACCCCCAGCCAGCCTGGGCCCCACCTGAACGCCTCGATGAGCCGCTCCACTTTCTGAGCCTCCCCTTGGACACGGATGTGCGCCTGGAATTTCCTGAGGGCCTCGTCCAGCTCCATGGTAGAGAAGTCCATCTCGTCCACCACGCAGCTGGAACAGAGACAGACAGCCCCGCATGAGCACCCCTTGCAGGTGTGACACGCCCAGCCCACACCCAGCTGGTGGTGCCTGGTGCCCAGGGAATGGGCTGCCTCCTGGTAGGGAGGGCCCCTGCCGGACTCCAACCAATCAGCCAAGAGCCCTCAGAATGCAGCAAAAAGACGTTCAGGCTTCTGGGGAGCCGTGAAGCCCCTGGAACTGTAGGGAAGTGTGTGTGCCTATATTTATGTGGGCAGTTTTCCCAGTGGGGCAGAGCATATGGTTATCTGGATCAAAGCCTTTCCCAACAGACAAGCAATTTTTTATTTTTTTGAGACAGAGTCTCGTTCGTCTCCCAGGCTGAAGTGCAGTGGCGCGATCTTGGCTCACTGCAAGCTCCGCCTCCCAGGTTCACGCCATTCTCCTGCCTCAGCCTCCCCAGTAGCTAGGACTAGAAGCGCCCACCACCATGCCCGGCTAATTTTTTGTATTTTTATAGAGATGAGGTTTCACCGTGTTAGCCAGGATGGTCTCGATCTCCTGACCTCACGATCTGCCTGCCTTGGCCTCCCAAAGTGCTGGGATTACAGGCGTGAGCCACCGCGCCTGGCCGAGACAAGCATTTTTAAGCATAGCCCTCACCAGGCACACAGTGGACACTACGGTGAGTCTCCTCTCCTTCTGCATGGGGTCGGGGAGTTCACTGCCATTTTTCACAGTGAAGAAAGGGTGCGCAGGGTGTTGACTTTCAGAATAAGCCCTTATGGGGAGAGTATCAGGGTGGTGGGCTGGGTTTTGCAGGTGCTTTTCCAGGGACTTGAAAGGGCCATGCACCCTCATCTGTGGGGGAGTGCCTAGAGGGGCGGCTGATGAATGGTCTATACATTCTTCCCATGGCTCTACCCCGGCACACCCTTCCAGTCCCTCCTGTGGTGACCCCGGAACAGAGAAGATGGGGTCTGCACCAGGAGCCCTGGGGCAGGCTCCAGCTTCTGGCCTAGCTCCCTATTGACGTTGCAGTCACTACCATGGGGCAGAGGCCTGGCCACACAGGGCCTGACCCCCCACATGGGGCGATGCAGCTGCTCCCACCCTCCTCTTAGCGCTCAAGGCCTCCTGGGGCAACAGCCTTGGAGGTGGCTTCGGAGCAGTGGGGAGAGGGCAAGCAGGGAGCAGGCAGGAGGATTTGCTGAGCAGCAGGAACAGCAGCCCTGCAGATGCCTGGTGTGGTGGTCCGAGGGAGCCAGCCACTTCCTGAGGCCACTGCTATTTTCTGAATGAGGAGAACAATATGCGGATTTCCTAAGGACCAGGAACCGGTTTGGAGCGGGGAATGGCTGCAGGGGATGGGGGCTGGAGCTGGGCATTCACCAAGGAGCTCATGGGCTTTCCTCGGACCTTTCCTCATGCTTGCTTCAAAGAGGGGAGAGGGCAGTAGCCACCCTAACAATACAGCAGGCTTCTCCAGGTGCTGAGCAGGGAGAAAGATGCCCGGCCTGTGCATGCTTGGCCGACCAAGGACACAGACATTCTGCTGGTGCCTGCCATGTGCTGGCCACATTTAGCCTCCTTGGTGTGGGGCGGGACTACATGAGTGCCTGTGTGAGTCCGTGTATGTGGGGTGTGTGCCCAGGCCAGCCCCTCCCACTCTGAGCCTTGGTTTCCCCACCCATGAGACAAAAGGGGCGACGGCACCCGCTGCCTCCTAGGGAAGCAGCAGAGACCGCAGGCGCACTGGCCAGCCTCAGGGAACATGAGGCCTCGTGCTCCAGGGGGTGCTGTTCCCGGGCACCTGCTCCCCAGCCCTCGCTGGTCCCCTCGGCTGCACATGGGCAGGGCTGGGCGGCTAGAAGGGACTGCCTCTGGATGGCCAACATTTCACCCTGCTCTGAATGCTCTTCCTGGCCCACTCTTCTGGCTCAGGGAGTTGGGAACCCATTTTTCAGAAGGGTTTCAAGTAGCTGAGAGTGTTGTGCTCACCAGCTCTCTAAGCTGGGGGGAGCTGTGGAATCAGGAGGTGGGGGTAGGATATTGGGGGTAGCCCAAATATCCCAGCCAGGAGAATAAGGCAGGGGCAGAGTGTGGCACGGGCCGCCCACAGGGAGGCAGGTCACTTGATCCAGCTCCCGACCGCTCTCCCCAGGGGCGAGTCAGGAACAGATACGGCATGCAGTCCATGTAGGAGGACGATAGCCAGGCCAGGGGAAAGTGCCCTGACCTCCAGCTGCCTGCTCCTGCCAGCCCTGCCATGAGAGGCTGCAGGAACGTGGGTCACTGAGGGCTGTGATGCTTGGTGCCAGGTTGGATAAACCGTGCTTAGGGACAGAAGGGAGGAGGGGCCGAAGGTACATGCCAGAAGGTGGGCAGACAGGCAGTGGGGTCCACACGTGGGATGGTGCGTTGGAGGGCAGGTGCCCACCTGCATGCTGTACAGATGTGGGGTATCTGCATGTGTGTGTCTAGGAGTTAGAGAGAAGGGGGTGCCCAGCACATGTCCCGGCAAGTAGGGTGGGCCTGACCCTGTGTGTGCCCATGCATAACACAGGGTGCGTGAGGGCATGTGTGGAATCAAGTCCCACCCCTGCCGCAGAACTCACTCAAGCACGTCACGGTTGAACTGCTTCTGCCGGTTGCCCAGGAACTCGCCGATCATCTGCCGGCTGAGGCCCTTGCGCTGCAGCAGGAAGTGGGCTACCCCGACGGGCGTGTCGGGCACAAAGCCACGCTCGATGAGGTACTGGACTCCCTTCTCAGGCTTCCTGGGTTAGGATGAGAGGCACACTCAGCCCCAGCTGCCCGGGTGCCAGCCAGGCACCTGGAGGGGATCTCCACTCAGTGGACAGTCGACATTCTTCCTCCCTGCCCACCTGTACCGGCCCTCATCCCTGTAGGCATTCAGGGGTGTTTAGTTCCATCTCCTGCCTGGGTGGGAACTCAAGAGCCCAGGCTGGCACCGGAAGACCCTGGGCTCCAGGCACCCTGCCCTGTCTCAAACCCAAATGTGGGGGACCTGGTACAAACGCCTTCACCTAGACTCGCCCAGACCTTGTACAAAGAATGGGCTGGGCTGACTGCAGGGGTGCTTCTGTGAGTGCTGGAGATGGACCATCACTCCCCTGCCCTGCCTGCAGCCCCTTCTCAGCTGCCCGGTACTGGCCCCGAACGCCTGCACACACATTCAGAACCGGGTTCACTGTCTGGCCCAAATCCCTGCTCCCCTCAGCTTGAAAGCCGCCGTGCCAGGCTGCTCTTCTGAGCAGACTGGAACCTCCTGTCTGCCAACGGGTAATAAAGAACAGCAACCCCAGCACCTGCGGGGAGCAACTGCTCTGTGCCGCCGCTGTTGAGGCGCCCTGTGCACACTAATTCATTCAATTCCCACTCCAGGAGGTCAGCACTCTGGTTACCTGCGGTGCTCAGGAGCCAAGACTCGGGAGCCTGACAGCCATATGACCTTTCAGGGGTCCTGGCTTCCCCCGTTGTAAACACTGAGAAAGTAGTCAGATGCCTGCAATGACACACTCAGTAATGATGAAGGTGCAGAGAGGCAGCGTTTCTAGCTGGAGGTCACAGTGCCAGTGGCAGGGCTGGCCCTGCAGGGCTGAGTGTGTCCACTGGAGACCGGACCCCCAGAGCATGGATCATTCCACTAGTTCAAGCCTCTCGGTGCCCAAGGTGTGTGCAGAACCAGGCCTGGGCAGGGATGTGCATGGTGCACGTGTGTCGTGGGCTGATGGGGCCTAGTGCCAGGCCAGAGCACTCCTGGTCTGCACCTGGCCAGGTGTCTGTAGGGCCAGGCAGGCTGTGGGGACATGGCACTGACCGTGCCGCTCACACCAACTCTGGGAGCAGGCCCTGCCTCCCTGCGGCACTCCGGCACGTGTGAGGGGTGTGTGAGGGGCCGGCCGTGTGAGCCCTGGCAGGCCCCTTCTCCCTTCGGGCCTCAGATGTCCTGCCCATCTTGTGGTAGGTCTCTTGCTTGGCTGACCTGGCAGGGCGGTCCTGGTGGTCAAAGGAGAGAGATTGGGCCAGGCGTGGTGGCTCACACCTGTAATTCCAGTACTTTGGGAAGCTGAAGTAGGTTGATCACCTGAGGTCGGGAGTTCCAGACCAGCTTGGCCAACATGGTGAAATCCCATCTCTACTAAAAATCCAAAATTAGCCAGGCGTGGTGGCTCATGCCTGTGATCCCAGCTACTCGGGAGGCTGAGGTAGGAGAATCATTTGAACTCGTGAGGCATAAGTTACAGTGAGCTGAGATTGTACCACTGCACTCCAGCCCACGCGACAGAGCAAGACTCTGTCTCAAAAAAAAAAACAACAAAAAAACAAAACAAAAAAAACAGGCTGGTGTGAGAGGGCTTTGAAGATGGCCACACATGTGACCCCAGAGGATGGGTGTTCTCTATGGAGTTTGCCAGGTCACTCTGGGAGCTGTATGGAGCCATCAGGCCAGACTGCCTCCATGTCCCCTTGGCCCAAGTCCTCAGAGTCACCGACAGCTGTCAAGTGGTTGGGGACACAGGGACATGTGCTTCCTCAAGAGTCCATGAGGGGTCCAGTGTGGCTTGGGCCTCCTTGCCTCATGGCACACCCAGAACCTGTGCTGGGGTATAATCGGCCGGGTCATCCACTAACTGGGGGGCTGGGCCTGACCCCTTGCCCCAGCAGGTAGAGGTCAGCATTCTTCTGTCCCCAGGGTGGGGGCAATGGAGATGAAAGCCGGTGTCCACCCGCCCCATAACCGCACAGCTTCTGGCTGACAACAGCGCCCTGTGGACACTGTATTTCCATGTGTAAGTGAAAGGAAGCCTCCTGGCTGCAAGGTGACCCTGCTATTTTTACCCTAGGACGGCCACACCCATAAGCTTGTCCCCAGGAGTGTGGCAGGGAGCAGCCACTAGCTGGCTTGGTCCTGGCACAGAAGTGGTAATGGAGTGGCCCCTTTCCTACCTGTCCCAGGGACCCAGGATGGAAGGGCCAGCGTTTCACTGTTCACAAGATCACATGCCTTGCTATGCTTCGGGGGTCTCCAGCCAAGAACTGCTCCAATGCCCCAGGCCTCTACAGCCACGGCCAGAGCAGATTCTGGGTCCTCACTGTCCTGCTCCATGCCAGCCCCAGACCACACCCTTCTCTCCCTCCCTCAGCTTCCAGGTGAGGGGTTGCCATGGCTCACCTATAGTTGGGTTTTCTTTGGCCTACACACTGTTAACAGAAAGCATTCCAGTTAGTTGCCAGTATTTAAAACCTGAAAGAGTGTACAAAAAATCTGGATTTCTGGCTTCTGAAAAATCAGACCTTCTGGCATCCCTGGGCCTTTGCTCCCTGGCCCCCATGGCAGTGACTACGGGAGCTGGGCTGGGCTATCCCCACCCCCTGCTGCCTGGTCCCTTCCCCACACAGGTGCATGCTCTGACTCCACCCAGGCTGTCTGGTCCCTCCAGGCCACTGCTGCAGTGACCAGGTCCAGGCCCAGCTGGGTCCTGCCTTGTCACCTCCCCGGGCAGCAGCTGCTCTTTTTTTTTTTTTTTTGCCTCCATCCACTCTCTGGTGTTGATGTGCCACATCCAGGGACTTCCAGGACAAGGCTCCTTAGCCCTGGAGGTGCTCAGAGCACAGAGGGAAGAGGGGAAGGCGCTGTGGGAAGTGGGCATGCGAGCTCTTCAGGATTAGGTGAGCACCATGTGTCTGCTGGGCCAGGCACCTCTTGGTGAACACTGGCTGGGAGTAAGCCATGGGCCCCTGTGGGTACAGTTGAGAGGCCTAGTCTGGGGAGGGGGCAGGGGACAGAGACTGAGGGATCAGGCAATTTTCTGGGAAGAGGTGACAGTGAGGACAAAGGCCCTGAGGTGGGTGGGGAGATCAGAGAGGCTATTCCAGGGTTGAGCATAGGGACCCCGGGGGAAGGCAAAGGGGGCAGTGGGCCGGCGGGCAGACCACACTGTGCTGCAGGCCATGGAGGGGGTCTGGCTTTCTCCCGAGTGGGCTGAGAAGCCCCGGCGTGCTGTGAAGAGGGGGGTGATGGGGGTCCTAAGTCCACATGGGCAATGCCATGCTGAGGAGGTCGCGGGCCAGGGCCCAGCTGGCAGCTGAGTGAAGGGCTCCTGTGGGCACCCAGCCATGCTGCAGCAGAGGTACGAGGGGAATGGGTCGAGGACACAGTCTGAGGGCAGAGGTGTCAATATTTGCTGATGAATCTGGGTGGGGGGTGGCCGAGGTGGGGACAGTGGTGGTAGGAACAAGAAGGACAAGGAGCAGTGAGTCCAGGATGGCATCAGCTTTTAGCCTGAACCTAGTGCAGGGAATGGATTCCACCCAGCAGGCCTCAAGGGCGATATCGCAGAAGTGAGGATGCTCAGTGAGGGGGCCTGGGCCAGTGATGAGGAGCTCGCCACTCACCTGAGGGGAACTGCGGAGGAGCTGCAGCTGGACAGCCAGGGCCAGCTCCAGGGTGGGGCTGGGAGTCCCCCCAAGGCTCCCTACAGGAGGGACAGGTCCTCAACAGCCTCCCTGACAGCAGACGGCCGGGGCACTGGGCATTTACTAGTGGGAATCCCCTGCTACCTAGACCTTGCTACCCTCCCCTACTCCTAGCCTGTGTAATGAAGCCCTTCCTTCCCCAATCTGTCCTTGGTGGCCCTGCTGGGTGGCGAGTTCTCCATCCACCTGCGCCCCACCTCACAGAGCTCCACGAGGTCTGCCAAGCATCACACAGGCCAAAGGTGGCCCATTGGTGTGGCCTCGGACCCCCACCGCCTCCTCTCGCAACAGGACTTTACTTTCCCGCCTGCCCTGGGGAGAGGGCTGCAGGACATGCTTCAGCCACTGAACTGCGAGCTGAGGGGTCTGTGTCACTTCAAGGGGGAAGTTGTGCGGTCCCCTATGGACACCCACCTCCTTCATTCATTCCACAAACATTTATCAAGCACCTACCCTGGCCAGGTGCTATGCTAGCACAGTTATGGTCCCCATCCTCAAAAAACATGCTTTCTAGTTAGAGAGGGATACAGAAGGAGATAAAGTCCAAGAATATGCTACAGCACAAGCATCAGGGGCATGGCTGGGAGAGCCAAAAAGCCCGTACTTCCGTCTCAGCTCCACTTCTGGCTGGGTAACCCAGGGTGAGTAACTTAGCCTCTCTGTCTCTGTATAATGGGGATGACAACAGCTCACACAACAGTTACTGTGAAGAATCCATGAGTTCGTACTCGTAAAGCACCATACCTCAGGCCTCAGAAACCATTTCAGGCTTCACAGCTGGAAGAAGAGGCCTGGGCTGGAAGAATCTACCCAAGGTGATGCCACAGAAAGCTGGGATGGCATCGACTTCAGCTGGAAGGGGCAGAAGGACAGGCAGGAAAGCCCGCCCTGACTAGATGGCATTGGGCCTGGGCAGGTCCCTGGTGGAGGGAACGGCCAATGCAAAAATCTTGAAAGGTAACAAAATGGGGGCATAGAAGGGTCAAAAAACTGGCTCCAGCAAGATGAAGGGTGCTGCGACTTATAATTCATGCTTCTGCCCCAGAAGTCCCTAAAAATTCCCTCTACCCTCCAGATGCCCCTCCTGCTGCTGAAAATCCACTCTGTCCAACTCTGCAGTGACCCATCCCCACAGTCCCTCTGTGTACACCCGTTACTCTTTCTTTAGCTCTTCTTGGTTCTACCCTGTAAGGATCCAGCATTAACAGGTGCTGCCTGTAACATTCTCACCATCTATACCTGACCCACCTGTGTACCCCTGGCCCTGCTGCCCCCTAAAATGCCCCAGCAGGCAGTGTTGTCGGAGACTTCTGACCATCCCTGCTGTGTGCTCGCAGGTCTGGCCTTAGCTGCCTCCTCTAAAGCTGGCTGAGCCAGCTTTTCCTCACATCAGATGCTGATTCAGATTCAAGTGTGACAGGTGAGCACAGACTGCACCAGTCACTTCCTGCACACACATCTCTCGTCTTTCAGCTGCAAGCTGAGCTGCTGGTGGGACGAGAGAGAGCTGTGTGAGGCTCTGAGGAAGAGCTGCTGCAAGGCTGTGGATTGCATGTGGGGAACACGTACCTGCTGAAGCCAAGCACTGAGTGCTTACCCTGATATTTTCCCAGCAGGGGTGTGCAGGATCCAGAAAAGGGTTCTCTCTCTCTAAGACATGGGTTTCACTATGTTGCCCAGACTGGCCTCAAACTCCTAGTTTCAAGTGATCCCCTTGCCTCAGCCTCTCAAGCAGCTGGGACCACAGGGATGTGCCACTGTGCCTGGCTGCAGTCCTTTTTAACTGCTCAGGATGCCTAAGAGATGTGGAAGTGGATGGATGCCCAAGCACCTAGCTTCAGCCTCCAGGTTTCCCAGTGTACCCTCCAGCTCAGGCCCTAAGAGCCAGTGGGCAGATTCTACTCTCTGCTCCAGGCCAGTCAGAGCCCTGCATCCTGCTTGCCCATGTAAGTGGTTCAGGGAGAAGCACGAGAGCCAGAAGGAGCCGACGAGGGGAGGAGAATCTCTCTTCCTCCTACTGGGGTTGAGATCAGACTACAGGCCTGGGGTCCTCGGATGGCCCCTCCTGTCCTGGGTCAGGGAGGATCTGGCAACGGGCAGGGCCAACCCTGAGGCAGATGGAGCCAAGAAATACCCGGGACTTTTCAGGTCCATAAACCAGTAAAGCCTCTTTGCTTAACCCAGTTTGATAGAGTTCCTGTCACATGAAACAGAGAAGGCCATGATTAACGCAGAGCCCAACGCAGGGTTTGGAGTGCCCAAGGATCTCCGTGGTCAGAGGTCTGAGCCCACCTGGTAACCGCTTGTGGGGGTGAGGACAGACTCACCAAATTCAACATTCGGAGAGTCCCTGCATATCTGGAAATGCCCTTCCAATGCAGCAACCCAGACTCGAGTCCCCCCAGGGTCCTGCAGAGAGGTGCCACTTCCAGCCTTTCCCACACTGCCCGGGCCAGCAAGCTCGCCACCTCTGGAGGCTGCCTGCTTCATCCAGCTCTTACTTTTACACTGCACTTTCCGGTAGCGTGAACCCAAGTGGCTTCCCTGGTATCGATCCCAGAGAGAAGGCATGAGAATCACCCTTTGAAGTGTGGCCAGCACCCCCTGCAGAGTTTCCCTTGGCGCTTCTTCTCTGAGGCTCAGCACCAGCCATCTCAGACCCAGGCCAGAGCTCGGGATCCTGGGCTGTGGGTAGCATCAAGGGCCACAGGCCACAGTGGCCCGTGTCTAGGTGAGGGGGGTCCCAACCTCCAAAGACCCAGCTCAAAGTGCTCCTAAGAGAGCCCATCCTTTACACCATCAGCACCGCAGGCTACAGGAGCAGCACCGCACATGCTCTGGGCCAGCACTTCTGGTGTGTGGCCTTGAGCTTGGGCCTGGGATCTCAGCCTGGCTGCCTGCACCTATGCTTCCCAGGATGGCTGTGGGGATTCAGTGAGACAACAGGCGGAAGGTGTTCGGCATGGGGCCTGGCACTTGGTCCAGGCTCTGCACAGGCCGGCTCTGCTCACTGCTATTTTTATCAACGACAGCAGACACGTTAAACACAAGGAGCACAGAGCTAGAGCATGCAGATCAGGGGCACTCTCTGAGCCCTGTTCCCACAGGTGGAGGGGAATGGCCCCCTGTGGGTGCGCTGGAAGGGTGAAACAGTCACGCTACCTGCAGGATCCCAGCGACAGCATCCTCTGCCTCCCTCTTGCAGTAGCTCCAGCAGGTCGATGGGACCCAAGGCTGCTGGGACCCAGGGGCTGGGCACCGACTGTAGGGGAGGCCAAGTCCACAAAAGGGGGCTGCCTCCAGGTACAGGGCCCTGTGCTGGAAGGGCCTCAGGGGCCCCTGTGAAAAGCTCTTAGCCAAGTAGTTCAACCACACTGTAACACCAGGTGGCCACCCAGGCCCTACATACATGTTCCTCAGAGACAAGCTTCTCACTCCTTTTTGAGGGTGCCCGTGTCATCATGAAGCAGCTCTGGGGCCAAGGATGCTCTTGCAGAGGCGGGAGAGGTCTGGGGTGGCTCACCTGTGACATGGTCACTTGGGCTCATTTCAGAGAGGAATGTGACAGAGAGGAAGTGGACATAGCCAGGCATGTACCCCTGAGGACGTGTACCAGGTACAGGAGCAGGAGACGCTGGGGTGGGGTTCTAATGCAGAGGTGAAGACTCAGTGAGGTCCCTGCTGGGCACCTGCCCCAGCTCCACATGCTGCAGGGCTGCGTGGCCTCCCACAAATGGTGTGGCTCTGCCTCCTGGACCCAGTTTACAGATCTGTCACCCAGTAAGGAGGTAGGGAGTCCAGGGCTATACCTGTGGTAGCAGCAGTTCCTACACCACAGATTTTAAGAGGATGTGTTCAGGAGCCAAGTGGCCAGGGTGTGATGTCCCTAGTCGCCTACCAACTGTGCGAGACTCAGCTCACCCACTGCACAGGGAAACGTGCGTTAGCGCACGACAGGCCCTGGGAAACGCGCCTGGCGCACGGTCAGTACATGGAAGGATTAGCCATTCTTATTTGACTGCTTGGCCCATCAAAATGCCTGTTTGGGTCTTCCTAAAGCCCAGCCCTGGAAGCTCCCTTCCCTTGGCACTCACTCTGGACACAGAAGCTCTCGCTGACCACAACAGCTGCCATCCACTGCACAAACATTTTCCAGGTGCAGGCAGTGAGACTCAGAGAGTTCAGCGAGTCGCCCCAGGTCCCGCAGCTGATAGGTGGCAGAGCCAGGGCTGAAATCCTCCTGCCTCTGGCTCCTGCACCCCCGCCCTCCCACAGCACCGCCAGCCAGATCAGCTGTGTGGCTGTCAGCTGGGCCGGGTGAGAGTAAGCAGCAGATGCCCAGAGGAACATCTGGATGCCTGGTAGACCTCGGCAGTCCCGGGGATGCCCTCACTGCCAACCCACACCACTTTCTCAGGCTTCGTTTCTGTTCTTCCTCCCCGCCGGCTGCTGGCTCTCCCACTTTGGTACATGATTCCCTATAAGGGGGCATCCCTCCAGACAGAGGCCTGTGCCAGGAATGCTCACTGCTTCATTGCTGGGAAGGGGTGGAAACTGAGAGCTGTGCTGGAGGCCGGGCAAAGGCCGGGACATACCACCCCGCAGGCAGAGAAGTGGAGGTGGTACACAGGTGCAAGGCCAGAGAAAGGGAAGGGAAAGGGCAGTTCCTACTTCAATTAAAAACGTGCCAAGACCCAGCAATTCCACTTCCAGCCATCTGATCAAGGGGCCTCCCAGGCGTGTGTGTAAGGATCACAACCACTGTCACACTAGTGCTAGTTGTGAAAAGCTAGAAGCAACTGGCCAAATAACCTATAGCCACGGTGGGGACTACACTCAGCAGCACACAGGCGCAAGGCAGCCTGTGTGCAGAGCCCAGCAATACCCTCATAAGACAATGTCACAGTCCCAGGCCCCGGCTGATGTCAGCAAGGATCCAACAGTAGCAGCTAATACATAGTAAGGCCCTATCCTGTGCCACATCCTGCTCTCAGCACTTCACACAGACCAACGCTTCACCCTCACCGCCCTGGGAGGAGGGTGCCCCTGGCATCAGCCCATTTCACAGATGTGGCCACTGTGGGAAGGGGGGCTTTGCTGCCCAAGGATATACAGACAGGACGGGGGACAGCCAGGATTTAAAGCCAGACAGCCGGGCCCCAAGCTGTGTTCTTAACCATGGCTGTCTAGAGTTCCCAGGAGTGCACACAAATGCACAGGAAAAAAATCTGGAAGGAGAGACTGCAACATGCTGAGTCCAAGAGGATGTTATCCTGAGCTGCAAGGCAAGCATTTTCTGTGAAGAATGTATTCACGTGCTACACAGAGAATTAAAAGTTAACTGAATAAGAAAGAATCTACACAGACCAAAGCTGGCTGGTTGAGGAAGGTGGTTTTTCCTGGTTTCCTGTCTCCCCACTGCTGGTCTCCACCTGTCCACTCTGCAGCGGCCCCTGGTTATCCCAGCCTCCCCTCTACGGAACATGCGCTTGGGTTGAGAGATGATCCTGGAGCTGGGCTGTGCCCAGGAGCAGTGGGGACAGACTTCAGGGACCGTGTTAGGTGGGCCAGTAGGACGCAACCCTCCCCTGTCCTGCGCATTGCTCCAGCCATGGCCTGTGCAGCAGTGAGAGCAGCCGTACTCTGCAGCAAGCCACAGGCAGATCAGAGGCACAGAAGAGAGCGTCCTGGTAGATGTGAGATGTCCAAGACTCTTAGTTCTTAGCTGAGCAAACCAGTAAGCCATTGCCCCTGGCTGGCCCCAGATGAATGCACCATTCCCCAGAGGCTCTTCCTGAGACAGGCCTCTCTGACACCCCAAGATAGTGCTTCCATGTGTCCCAGGAATGGCTATCCCTCAGTTTAGGAGTAGAGAGAACAGGGGGCAGACAAAACAGGGAGCCAGCTCGACACTGGCTTGGAGATGGCCAGGTCCCACTGCGCCATTCACCACCCTAGTTTGACCTTCTGGGAAAACTGTCGTCTGCCCCTGGCTCCCCGGATGTGTGTCAGGAATCACCAGACCAGGGTGGTTGGTTCCAGGCCAGCATCTGATGAGGCCAAATCCCAGTGGCCCAGGGAGTGGAAATAACGAGAAATCTCAGGTTGGACAGGAGCCTGCACATTACTCAGGCCAAGTGCTCAGCCCTCCTCCCCTTCCTCTTGCTATTTTTGGCTGTGCTAAGAATAGTCTGCTTTAAATACCCATCGCTCCTTGGATCTGCTGTCAGGATGGTCGATGGCACCTTTCCAGGACCCCCTTGGGGAGCAGTCACTCCATGAACCCAACTCATGCAGCTCCCCAAGACCCCCAGACACAGCCATGGGTCTGGCCTGCGTCTGTCTGAGTTCCTTCCCTCCAGGACACAGTTCTGGGTCTGGCCAACTGCCCCTGAGCACTCCTACCCCCAGACATGGCCCAGGTCTGGCCTGCGTCCCCCACAAGACATAGCCCTGGGTCTCGCCTGCCTGCTCCTGCCCCTCAATGACACAACCAGTCATACCCCTGCTCAAAGTCCTTTGTGTCCCACATCACCCCTAAGCCTGACATCCAAAGCTGGGCAGGGCATGGCCCAACATACCCCACTTGCTATGGTGGACTCAGGAGTGATGGGATAGAAGAGCCTGGGACTCAAGTTGCTTCAGCACAGAAAGCTCCCATTCTGCCCCTGCTCAGCCTGTCTGTGTTGCTGTCCCAAACAGCAGCTCCAGGAAGGGCTGGATCCTCAGTGCACAGGTTGGCAGCATCCTAGCCACCAACCTTGCACGGCAGCTTCCTATGCTCACAGGCCACGCTGGACCTCAAGCTCTGTGCTTGGAAGGATCCAGCCATGCCCACCTGCCGAGATCCAGCAAGCCATGGCCGCCCACCCTGCAGGGTCACCAACGGTACTCACTTGTTGAAGAGGTTCAGGCCAATGCGGTAGTGCCTCTTGCGGATGACATCGTTGCTAAAGGCGGGCGAGTCCCAGCTGTTGCGGGCCTCCTTGTGGTAGGTCTGCTTGCTGAGCGTCTGCTCCCGCAGGCTGTCACGGGACGATGACTCGGAGCTGCAGTTGATGGTGTCGTTGGAGTTGGATGTGCTGTTGATGCTGTCATTGTCGCCGTCTGAGTAGTCCGACTCAGACTTGCTCTGCCGGTTGGCTGAGCCATTGATGGCCAAGTGGCTGTCTAGGGGCCTGGGGGGCCGGGGGCGCAACTCAGGCTCCTCCCGGGGGAGGCTCTTTGGGGGGCCGCTGTGGGGACCATGCTTGGGGCTGCCCTGCTGCCCGCCGAGGCTGCGCTCGTAGGCACTCTGCCTCTTGAGCGAGCCCCGCTCCGAGCGGTCACTGAGGTCCACAGAGCTGTCGCTGGGTGGCTCGATGGTGAGCAGCGGGAGATGCTCCACCCGCAGCCGCTGCTCCTGCCGCTCCAGCGACGGTGTGCTCCGGCAGCTCGTGTCCGTGTCGGCCTTGTCCTCTTTGTGGGCCAGGGCCCAGTAGTCTGGGGCTGCGCCCCCAGCCCGCAGCCGCAGGTCTGACTCGGTGCTGGACGGCCGGTCCCCTGCCTGCGAGAGGGGCAGAGGGGGAGACAGCTCCTCCTCATCGATGTACAGGGTGACATCACTGTACGAGGCTGTCATCTCGTCCAGTTTGCGGTGGTCCATGCTGTGCAGGGCTGTCTGGGGCTCGGTGTCCCGGGCCCGTGCCGCATCCAGGGCTGGTGCCTCCTCAGTGTGCAGGCTGCGGCAGTTGAGGGCATCGTCGATGGACTCGGCCAGTGATTTCACTTGCCTAGAGAAGGCGTCCTCCAGCTCAGTGATGGCGTCCGCAAAGTCGCTGGAGGGGGCCGGAGACTTGAGGGTAGTCGGCTCACTGAGGTCACCACACTCAGGGGGCACCAGGGCTCCCAGCTGGGAGCCGTCGTTAGTCACTGAGACCTGCTTCCCCTCGAAGTAGGAGCTGTGCACTTTCTCAGGCCCCTCAAAGGAGAACTGCATCCTCATGTTGGACAGCACGATCCGGCGCGACATGCGGTTCTCTGACATGGAGCTGCGCAAGCGCTCGAAGTTCTTGTTCATCTGGTACTGGCGAAACGCCGTCTGGATGGTGCGGGCCGCATGGCGGGTTACCAGGCGCCCCCCATACTTTCGTTCTAGCATCTCCACCTGGGGGTGGGAGAGGAGAATGAGAACAGCCCTGCATGTGGGCACAGTGAGACATCTACCAAACTCCTTCCCACTTCCTAGCCAAGCAGCTATGCAACCTGGGAAGGTCCCAAAGTTGGTCAAAGCAACTGCTGAGGGATGCTGGTGGGCTTATACAAAATATGAGTCCCGAGGTCAAATTGGATAGAGAAGCACCAAGTTAAAATGAGTGCAACCATGTTTTTCCTCTCAGACCCGTTTTTTTTTTTTTTTTTTTTCTGAGACAGAGTCTCGCTCTGTCACCCAGGCTGGAGTGCAATGGCATGATCTCAGTTCACTGCAACCTCTGCCTCCTGGGTTCAGACGATCCTCCTGCCTCAACCTCCTGAGTAGCTGGGATTACAGACACCCACCACCACGCCCAGCTAATTTTTGTATTTTTAGTAGAGATGGACTTTCACCATGTTGGCCAGGCTGGTTTTGAACTCCTGACCTCAGGTGATCCGCCAGGCAGAGCCTCAAGAAACTTTAAAAGGCAGTGAGATACACTATGCTGAGTGTCCCCAGTGTCTTGGGTCACAGAAGCCCCTGGCTCTGACGCATTTTTGAGGTATGCCATCTAATGAAACCCATTTGGAGACCCTGGAAGAAGTATGCACAGGTCAAGAGACAGGCTAAAGATTCCAGCAAGGCCCACAGGCTGCTGGACTCATTTCCTTTCCACAGCACCAACCAGGCAGCTCTTGTGGCCAGAGGCATCACTGAGTTTCAGGGAGACCTGTGGGGTCTGCTGCACTGAGAAGCAGGCTTCGAGGCCAGGTGCCTGAGTTCTAATCTGGGCTATGCCCCTTGGTAGCTGGGTGACCCAGAATAAGCCCTGAGCCCATGCACTTCCTTGGTTTCCTCGTCTATTAAATGGCATAGTGCTGGGACCTATGACTGTGGTGAGCCCCGGAGACAGAGGCCAAGGGCTGGCACATGCCAAGCACAGGGGTAGCTGGGCTGGAAAGACACTCAGCTGCATTCTGGGAAGGGATTTACAGTTTGTAAAGCCCCCAAGCTCCCTTGCTCTACAGATGGGCAAATTGTGGCCCAGAGAAGAGACTCAACACATACTCAAGAGGCCTCCAGGCTCTGGAGCTGGCTTTCCCTCATGAGCACCGCCATTCCTGATGGCTTGTCTGGGCCGCACGGCTCATTCCTGTGAGGGCTGGGCTACATGCAGGGAGGGGATGGGGTGAACCCCAGGTGCTTCAGTGGGACACGCAGACCTCCTGAATTTCTGAGGCACCCGTGACCAAGGGGGGCCCTGAGGGCCGCTCCCTGCACCTTGCTCCTGAGTGGACAATGAACACATTCCTGCGGCCAAGATAAGGAATTGGCTTCTCCGCCAAGCCAGGCCTCTTGGGGTGCTGGGGTGGCGTGGGCATGTGATGTGGGGCTAGGAGCCAGGCAAAGCGCTGCACCTGCCTGTATTGTCCCAGATGCCCACTACATGCTGGGCATCACGTCACATCTGGAGGTGGAATGGGAGGCATGGAGGTCCTTGCACTCAAGGAGCGAGGGGTCTGTCAAGGAGAGCAGGCAGCTGCAGGCGCAGAACTGAAACAATGCCAAACAGACATCCAACAAATCGAAGGCTGCAGCCTGCACCAGGGAGACTGGCTCAGGGCCACATAAGGCGTTGCATGCCCATGCATGCCGCCTGGCTTTGGGTGGTCCCAGCAGGCTGGGTGGAGGAGAAGAGCTGGGGGGGGGCTTGAGGGGAGCAGATCAAAATGACTTTTCCAATCCCAGGCCAGAGTCTGTTTTTTCTCTCGCCCTGTTACTGAACGTCGTCCAAGAAATGACCTCACTTCCACAACTGTAGGCAGAAAGTTTCCATTTTTTGGGTTGTGAGTGGAGCTTAGAAAGCCCACGGGGCCGATAAGAGACCGGAGGCTGGGATCTGGGAAGCCTTTCTTCCCTCACTCTACTTTGTGGGCAGCACAAGCACCAGGACCTCCAGCTCAGGCCTAGAGCTCCCCACAGGGCCTTCTCGCCTGCTGGCTCCAGACCTCGCAGACCAGGCAGCCACCCTGTTTTCCTGAGACCTCCTGCCCAAATCTGTGTGTATCGGGGGCGAAGGGACTTCAGGAAGGCAGCAACGGGCTCTGCGTTTGTTCACCAGAGCCCCTGGCAGTTCTTCCCCCAAGGGTCCCCACACATGGACCTGGGGCTGCTCTTCCTCATCCCCAAACTTACTGTAAGTCATTCTTCTTCCTGGGATGGAACTATTGCCAGGCCTGGTCGAAAAGTTTCCTGGGACCCAGTGGAGGGGATTCTACTAACATGTGCCCATCTACTATGTGTGCTGGGGACCCCCACACCCTCATCCCATCTCACAGCAGCTTCTGCTCTACTGAGGGGTTTCGCTACCCTACTTCTCAGCAAGGACAAGACGCTCAGGGGAGGGAAGCCGCTGGCCCAGGGCATGTGGTTCCTGGATAGAGGAGTTGAACCCGTGGCCAGGGCTCCCCTAACCAGCCCTCACTTGTCCCTTCAAGGCGAACTTTTGAGCAGTGCAGAAGAGGAACTGGGAAGAATGTCACTTCTTGATGACACAGGGACAGTACCTGACACCCACTCAGGTCTCCTGCTTCAGGGACAGAAAGCCACTGAAGGGCACAGTGGGCCAGGGGCCAGAAGAGCACAGGAGGCTAGCCCTTGGGGTCCTTTCACTAAACGGACTCTGTGTTATGCAGATTTAAAACTCCTCATGGAATCGGGCACCTCACTTCTTCATCTAGTGATTCCCATGCAATCTGTCCCATTCCCACTTTTGCTGAGTTTTCCAGGAAGCTCGGTGGAGCATCGAATGCTCAGTGGTCCTTGATGTCGCCTCCTCCCTCTCACCTCTTTGGTACCTCTTCTGGGCCTTCCTTTCCATCACACACACTCAGTAGCCTTTGCACCAGCTGTTGCCTCTTCCTGGAACAGCCAGCTCTAATGTCACCTTAGAGAGGTCTTCCCAACCAGCCTTACCCAATGCTGTCACCTCCCATAGCCGCCCGATTTCTTTCCCCAATTTTTAGAATCCCTAGAGTTTGCATCACTTTCTGGAAGTCAACTGCCTCTGCATTGCTAACTTGCTCCTGTCCAGCTCCTGTGCCACAGTGGAGCTCAAGAGCAGGGGCCTTGCCTCGGTCACGGGCACCCAGCACAGTGTCTGGTGTGTGGTGGGCGTTCAGATAATATGCATGGAATGAAAATGAATAGCTGGAGTCCTCTTAGGCCCACAGGAAGCATATAATTCTCTTCAAAGGCCTCTATTAAGTCCCAACCTTTCTCCTTTCTGTTTAAATGGCTCTGCTGCCAACATCTCTTACTATAAACCGTGGTCCACTTTGGATGTGGGCATCATGGATAAAGGGAACAGAAGCTGCTCTGTACTGTGTTGGCCTGGCCTAAGTTGCAGGGCAGCACTGACAGCCAGGTGAGGAGGGGGCTGATGGGGGATTCCCTGTCAAGAGAGGGGATGATCCCGCAACCCCAGGCAGTATCTGCACCACTCCCTTAGGAAGTTGGGGCACACCAGGCCCAGAACTCTAGTCTTTAAAGGACAAAAAGGGGAGCACATATTCAGGGGAACTTGAATCTATACTCCCAGCAAATATAAACAAATAAAACCCCCAAAAATTGTTTTTAAAGAAAAAGGATAACTAGGAAGATCTGGGAGCAAGCAGAGGGCGGGCGGGGCCACAGGATGGGTGTGGATGGGAGTGAAGGCCAGGTGGCTTCTGCAGCATGGAGTCTGGGGAAGATGGGAAAGGGCCCTGGGGCCAGCAGGGGCAGAGGCGGCCACCTGGGCATCTGGAGGAGCTGTCTAGAGCTCAATGCCCAGGAGCTGGGGAGAGTCTGACAGCCCTCCCCAGCCTGCCCCTGCAAGCTTGCAGAGCTGCTGCCTGGGAGCCCGGGTTCTCTTGGAGCCTGAAACTGCTATGGGGCTTGTCCATGCACTGGCTCGCTCACTCCCTCACTCACCCATCTGTTCATTCACTCAGATCCTTATTAAAACACCTACTGTGCACATGTACTTGGAGGGACTTGGAAGCAAGAGCTCTTGGCCTCCCCAGGGACTGCTCAGGTCCTCGCTCTTCCCTTTGCACCCCAGGATTCTCCTCTCCTGGTTCAACTCCGAGAGGCTGCCTCTTGTCCTCCCTCGAGTCCAGCCCTAAGCACACTGTGGGTCTGGGCCACCTCTAAGGGCCAAGGCCCCTGGGGGAGGAGTGCAGTCTTCAGTGGGGGGATTTCCCACAGGAGTGTGGGAGCCAGGAGGGGTACAGCAAGCAGCCTCCCCTGGCTGGCCGTAGATGAGGTTCTTCCCAGAGCTTGTGCTGTTCATGCTGTCAATGGACCTCCCTCCCTCAGCCCTCTCCTGGGTCTTTACAACCTCAGTGGCCGGCCACATACCCAGTGTGTCCCGATGACATTGGGCTCAGATACCTATCATGGTCCCCCAGATCTGGGCCACGCAGGATGTGGAACCCGGGCCATGGCAAAGGCCTCACGTGAAGACGACTCTCTGGAAGTCCCCAGAAGGAATGCCAGACAATCCAGGTCCTTCATACACGCCAGCAAGAGCCAGCTGGGGCAAGAGGCTCCTGAGAGCAGCCACAGGTGGAGCTGGAACTGGGGCAGAGTCCTCAGCCTCAGCCCACACGCACCCCAACTTGAGTCTATGGGAGAGAGCTGCCACCATGCCTGGTAGGGGCATACATGGTGGGCAGAGTTGCCCTGTGCTCGCATGTGTGGCCCGAGGGGCTGTGCTCGCCTACCTGCTTGTCCTGCAGGTCCGAGGAGAGCTCATAGCTCTCAGAGAGTGAGCGTGAGCGCTTGATGGCCTCCTCCTCGGCCTGCTTGCGCAGGATGGAGGTCGAGTGCTGCAGCTTGGGCCTCCGCGTGCGCTGCTGTTGCCCCGGCGGCCCCGAATACAGCCCATAGGCTCCCACTGACGTGTGCTCGTAGTGATCTGGGCTCAGGCTGGAACCAGGCACTAAGGGGCCCTGGGGGTAGGCCGAGGGGCTGTCCAAGGACGTGCCAGTCTCGCTGCTGGGGGCCTCGCCCTCGACGCTGCAGAGGAGAGAGAGGCGAGAAGCTTCTGGTGAGCAGGAAACCCGAACACGATGCCGGGCCGGGCCCCCATGCTCCTGGAGGAGCCCCCATGCCCACTCTTCTCATACCCAACAGTTGAGTCCACACATGCAGCTGGCAGGACCCTGCAAAGCCCCTCCACTCAGCACCCCACCCACTCGGATTCAGTTTCTCTGTGAAGCACACCACCCTCTGACATCCCATACACCTTTCTCATTGATTTTGCTCACTGTTCATCACCCACATGCAAATACCAGCTCCCTGAGGATGGTAGTTTTGGTCACTGGGTTGCTGATCATCCCCAGAGCCCAGAGCAGTGCCTGGCACAGAGCAGGTGCTCAGCAATTACTGACTCAGCCAGTTCTGTCACTTTCTCTCCTACCACCTGCATTAAATACACCACTGATTTAAAAACTTTAAAAAAACGCCAGGCGCGGTGGCTCACGCCTGTAATCCCAGCACTCTGGGAGGCCGAGGTGGGCAGGTCACGAGGTCAGGAGATCGAGACCATCCTGGCTAACATGGTGAAACCCCGTCTCTACTAAAAAAACACAAAAAATTAGCTGGGCGTGGTGGCGGTCGCCCATAGTCCCAGGTACTCAGGAGGTTGAGGCAGGAGAATGGCGTGAACCTGGGAAGCTGAGCCTGCAGTGAGCCGTGATTGCACCACTGCACTCCAGCCTGGGTGACAGAACGAGATTCCATCAAAAAAAAAAAAAAAGTTCCAACAATTAACAAAAGTGATTCTGTACTGTATGCCTACATAGGGCCAGCCCTTGTGCTGGTGGTTGCTGTGAGTGATCTGTGCCCTCCACATGTGTGTGCTGAAGCCCTGGCCCCCAGCACCTCAGCACGGGACTGTGTTTTGGAAACAGGGTCTTTGTGGAGGTGATGACATTAGAATAAAGTCACTGGGGTGTCCTGATCCAGCCTGACTGGTGTCTTTGTAGGCAGAGGAGACGAGGCCATGGACGCACACAGAGGGAGCAGCATGCGAGGACCCAAGGAGGAGAAGACCACCTGCAGGCCAAGGAGAGGGGCCGTCGGGGAACCCACCCTGCCTACACCCTGATCCCTGACTTCCAGCCTCCAGAGCTGTGCGACAATAAACATCTGTGGTCGAAGGTGCCCGTGTGTGGTGTTTGTCACGGCGAGTCCGGAAACTCATACAATGCTGTATATACATTTTCTCTAAATCTTGAAAGCAGTCTACAAAGAGGAACCATCACCTCCCCGTTTCCAGGTGAGGAGACTGAGGCCTACAGGGGGTGCCAGAGGGACCCAGGTAGGAAGTAGGTGAGTCAGAGTTCAAGCCCAAGTGGTGGGACCCTCAGACCCGGTGTTCCCCTCCGCCTCACCACCTTCTGTCCCTGCAACATGTACACATTCCTCTGACGTCTCCAAGCACCATGGGGGAGTAGGGCCCCTGATGGGGCCGTGTGGGACGGGCTGATGAGCTCATCGCGACTCAGAACTCGCAAGCCTTTTCACTGTGTGCAGACGCTGGTTTCCACTGCGGGTGGCTGCTCAGTGTAGGACGAGCAGGGAAGGGAGAGAGTTACAGCACAGTTTCCAACACAATGTCCAGTCAGTCTGCCAGGTGCCCTGTCCCTGTCAGATCACTCAACCTCGGGCTGGAAGTACCTTGAAAGACCCTCTCTCCCAGGGGCCGGGCTGGAGGTCCCACTAGATGGGCATAGCAGAGAGGTGGGCACACGGACCCCACGCAGCTGCAATCCTCCCTCACGGTGCCTTCTTCAGACCAATGGAAGGCCTTGCACACAGCAGCCTGGGGCAGCGGGTCCAGCCCTGCTCTGCTCTACTTCTGTCCCTGCTGCTCCTCATGAGGCCTGCAGGACCCCAGCGACCAGTGCAGAATGTGACCGTCATTGGCTCCAGGGAAGCCTGGATTGGGGGCCCCAGCAGGCGGCCTGGAGCAGAGAGCATAGTCAGTGGCCCAGGGGGTAGGGAGTGGCGGCTCTTTGCTGCCAATTCTGCCATGAGCCAGGGCTGGGCTGTGGATCTCGGCACCTGCTTTCCGGCCTGCAGATTAGGGCAAGACTTCTGGCTCTAGCCTCCAGGGTCAGGCAGGGGATGCCCATCCCACTCCCCAGGAGCTGGGCCATGACAGAGGCCTCTTCCTGAGCAAGAGCCTGAATGAAGACAGGGGCCCAGGGCTCTCTGCCTGGCTCTGCCCTCATTGGACTGAGAATCAGGGCAGGCTGCCCCTCCCTACAAGGCCCCAGTTTCCCTATCAGTAACACGGTGGGTTAGACTCGATGCCTTCAAGCCACCTGAGGAACACCACCCTTCAAGATTCTCCACATCGGCCGGGTGGGTGGCTCAAGCCTGTAATCCCAACACTTTGGGAGGCCGAGACGGGCAGATCACGAGGTCAGGAGATCGAGACCATCCTGGCTAACA